>NW_006778541.1:99149-114193 GCF_000442215.2 Lipotes vexillifer | reverse complement strand
AAAGAAAGAAAGAAGAGAGCAACCAAACCAAAAAACAAATCCACCAGTGATAACAAGCACTAAAAACTATAAAAAAAAAAAGAAACCAGACAGACAGAACCCTAGGGCACCTGGTAAAAGCAAAGCTCTAGAGACAAAATTACACACAGAAGCATACACATACAAACTCACAAAAAGAGAAAAAGGGAAAAAATATATATATCGTTGCTCCCAATGTCCACCTCCTCAATTTGGGATGATTCGTTCTTTTCAGGTATTCCACAGATGCAGGGTACGTCAAGTTGATTGTGGAGATTTAATCCGCTGCTCCTGAGGCTGCTGGGAGAAATTTCCCTTTCTCTTCTTTGTTCGCACAGCTCCCGGGGTTCAGCTTTGGATTTGGACCCGCTTCAGCGTGTAGGTCACCTGAGGGTGTCTGTTCTTCCCTCAGACAGGACGGGGTTAAAGGAGCAGCTGATTCGGGGGCTCTGGCTCACTCAGGCCGGGGGGAGGGAGGGGTCCGGATGTGGGGCGAGTCTGCGGCGGCAGAGGCCGGCATGATGTTGCACCAGCCTGAGGCACACCATGCGTTCTCCCAGGGAAGTTGTCCGTGGATCACAGGACCCTGGCAGTGGCGGGCTGCACAGGCTCCCGGGAGGGGAGGTGTGGACAGTGACCTGTGCTTGCACACAGGCTTCTTGGTGGTGGCTGCAGCAGCCTTAGCATCCCATGCCCGTCTCTGTGGTCCGCTCTGATAGCAGCAGCTCGCGCCCGTCTCTGGAGCTCCTTTAAGTGGCACTCTTAATCCCCTCTCCTCGCGCACCAGGAAACAAAGAGGCAAGAAAAAGTCTCTTGCCTCTTCAGCATCTCCGGACGTTTTCCTGGACTCCCTCCTGGCTAGCCATGGTGCACTAGCCCCCTTCAGGCTGTGTTCACGCAGCCAACCCCAGTCCTCTCCCTGGGAGCTGACCTCCGAAGCCCAAGCCTCAGCTCCTAGCCCCTGCCCGCCCCAGCGGGGGAGCAGACAAGCCTCTCGGGCTGGTGCGTGCTGGTGGGCCCGAGCCCCCGTGCGGGAATCTCTCCGCTTTGCCCTCCGCACCCCTGTTGCTGTGCTCTCCTCTGTGGCTCTGAAGCTCCCCACCTCCGCCACCCGCAGTCTCCGCGCACGAAGGGGCTTCCTAGTGTGTGGAAACCTTTTCTCCTTCACAGCTCCCTCCCACTGGTGCAGGTCCCGGCCCTATTCTTTGTCTCTGTTTTTTCTTTTTTCTTTTGCCCTACCCAGGTACATGGGGAGTTTCTTGCCTTTTGGGAGGTCTGAGGTCTTCTGCCAGTGTTCAGTAGGTGTTCTGTAGTAGTTGTTCTGCATGTAGATATATTTCTTTCTTTCTTTCTTTTTTTTACACACACACACTATTTTATTTTTACAAGAGATAAATAAACTGACACCAAGCGTTGTGAATGGATGACCACAACAAAAGCAACAATGATTGCAATTACCAAACACGAAACACACTCATACTATGTCATAATATTGACATTCAGTCCACTAATCCTCCACTGTAACAGCTCCTTTACTTTGCAGTGAAAATTGATTTGGATATTTTTTGCCTCTGAGTCCTTGTGGGATTTTTTTTTTTTATTCAAACAGAAAGTCACAAGAATTATAATCATCCTCATCAGTTCACTCAGTCCCATGTAATTAAATTAATTTTTTTTTAATCTTGATCTTTTGTTAGCACTTTTATGAATTCATCAGTTTTCCATTAGAGTTCTGAAAATGCTTATTCATTCAGTTCAGCAGTATAGTCAGTTACCAGAAATCTGTACTTGTCAGAGTCTTTTCCATGAATTACTTGAAGATGAACCTTTTTATAGGAATATATTTGCAAAGGCATCAGAGTACAACCAGAACTGTCTGTAAATGACAAAAGAGTTAAAAATGACCATGGTTAAAGTTTGATGAAAGTTCATAATAATGCAATTGACAAGGAAATTTAGTTATTTCTGAGATATACATTTTAAAGTAATAACTAGAATTATGACTTATAACATTGTACCAGAGCATATAAGATTTTTAGAAATTTCATGTAATGTCTGAAACATTTATATTAACATATTTTCATACAAATAACCCAAAGAAAGTTTAGTATTAGTTGTTTTTGTTTTTTGTTTGTTTGTTTCTTCTATACTGCAGGTTCTTACTAGTCATCAATTTTATACACATCAGCGTATACATGTCAGTCCCAATCGCCCAATGCAGCACACCACCATCCCCACCCCACCGTGGTTTTCCCCCCTTGGTGTCCATACGTTTGTTCTCTACATCTGTGTCTCAACTTCTTCCCTGCAAGCCGGTTCATCTGTACCATTTTTCTAGGTTCCACATATGTGTGTTAACATACGATATTTGTTTTTCTCTTTCTGACTTACTTTACTCTGTATGACAGTCTCTGGGTCCATCCATGTCTCAACAAATGACTCAATTTCATTCCTTTTTATGGCTGAGTAATATTCCATTGTATATATGTCCCGCAACTTCTTTATCCATTCATCTGTCGATGGGCATTTAGGTTGCTTCCATGACCTGTCTATTGTAAATAGAGCTGCAATGAACATTGGGGTGCATGTGTCTTTTTGAATTATGGTTTTCTCTAGGTATATGCCCAGTAGTGAGATTGCTGGATCACATCGTAATTCTATTTTTAGATTTTTAAGGAACCTCTTTACTGTTCTCCATAGTGACTGTATCAGTTTACATTCCCACCAACAGTGCAAGAGGGTTCCCTTTTCTCCACACCCTCTCCAGCATTTGTTGTTTGTAGATTTTCTGATGATGCCCATTCTAACTGGTGTGAGGTGATGCCTTATTGTAGTTTTGATTTGCATTTCTCTAATAATTAGTGATGTTGAGCAGCTTTTCAGGTGCTTCTTGGCCATCTGTATGTCTTCTTTGGAGAAATGTCTCTTTAGGTCTTCTGCCCATTTTTGGATCGGGGTGTTTGTTTCTTTAATACTGACCTGCATGAGCTGTTTATATATTTTGGAGATTAATCCTTTGTCTGTTGATTCATTTGCAAATACTTTCTACCATTCTGAGGGTTGTCTTTTTGTCTTGTTTATGGTTTCCTTTGCTGTGCAAAAGCTTTGAAGTTTCATTAGGTCCCATTTGTTTATTTTTGTTTTTATTTCCATTACTCTAGGAGGTGGATCAAAAAAGATCTTGCTGTGATTTATGTCAAAGAGTGTTCTTCCTATGTTATCCTCTAAGAGTTTTATAGTGTCCAGTCTTACATTTAGGTCTCGAATCCATTTTGAGTTTATTTTTGTGTATGGTGTTAGGGAGTGTTCTAATTTCATTCTTTTACATGTAGCTGTCCAGTTTTCCCAGCACCACTGATTGAAGAGACTGTCTTTTCTTCATTGTATATCTTTGCCTCCTTTGCCATAGATTAGTTCACCATAGGTGCGTGGGTTTCTCTCTGGGCTTTCTATCTTGTTCCTTTGACCTATGTTTCTGTTTTTGTGCCAGTACCATATTGTCTTGATTACTGTAGCTTTTTAGTATAGTCTTAAGTCAGGGAGTCTGGTTCCTCCAGCTCCGTTTTTTTCCCTCAAGACTGCTTTGGCTATTCGGGGTCTTTTGTGTCTCTATGCAAAGTTTAAGTTGATTTGTTCTAGTTCCGTAAAAAATGCCATTGGTAATGTGATAGGGATTGCATTCAATCTGTAGATTGCTTTGGGTAATATAGTCATTTTCACGATATTGATTCTTCCAATTCAAGAACATGGTATATCTCTCCATCTGTTGGTATCATCTTTCATTTCTTTTATCAGTGTCTTATAGTTTTCTGCATACAGGTCTTTTGTCTGCCTAGGTAGGTTTATTCCTAGGTATTTTATTCTTTTTGTTGCAGTGGTGAATGGGAGTGTTTCCATAATTTCTCTTTCAGATTTTTCATCATTAGTGTATAGGAATGCCAGAGATTTCTGTGCATTAATTTTGTATCCTGCAACTTTACCAAATTCATTGATTAGCTCTAGTAGTTTTCTGGTGGCATCTTTAGGATTCTCTATGTATAGTATCATGTCATCTGCAAACAGTGACAGTTTTACTTCTTCTTTTCCAATTTGTATTCCTTTTATTTCTTTTTCTTCTCTGATTGCCATGGCTAGGACTTCCAAAACTATCTTGAATAATAGAGGTAAGAGTGGACATCCTTGTCTTGTTCCTGATCTTAGAGGAAATGGTTTCAGTTTTTCACCGTTGAGAATGATGTTTGCTGTGGGTTTGTCGTATATGGCCTTTATTATGTTGAGGTAGGTTCCCTCTGCCCACTTTCTGGAGAGTTTTTTATCATAAATGGGTGTTGAATTTTGTCAAAAGATTTTTCTGCATCTATTGAGATGATCATATTATTTGTATTCTTCAATTTGTTAATATGGTGTATCACATTAATTGATTTGCATATATTGAAGAATCCTTGCATCCCTGGGATAAATCCCACTTGATCGCAGTGTATGATCCTTTTAATGTTTTGCTGGATTCTGTTTGCTAGTATTTTGTTGAGGATTTTTGTGTCTATATTCATCAGTGACATTGGTCTGTAAGTTTCTTTTTTTGTAGTATCTTTGTCCGGTTTTGGTATCAGGGTGATGGTGGCCTCATGGAATGAGTGTGGGAGTGTTCCTTCCTCTGCAATTTTTTAGAAGAGTTTGAGAAGGATGGGTGTTAGCTCTTCTAAATGTTTGATAGAATTCATCTGTGAAGCCATCTGGTCCTGGACTTTTGTTTGTTGGAAGATTTTTAATCACAGTTCTAATTTCATTACTTGTGATTGGTCTGTTCATATTTTCTGTTTCTTCCTGGTTCAGTCTTGGAAGGTTATACCTTTCTAAGAATTTGTCCGTTTCTTCCAGGTCGTCCATTTTATTGGCATAGAGTTGCTTGTAGTAGTCTCTTAGGATTCTTTATATTTCTGCAGTGTCTGTTGTAACTTTTCCTTTTTCATTTCTAATTTTATTGATTTGAGTCCTCTCCCTCTTTTTCTTGATGAGTCTGCCTAATGGTTTATCAGTTTTGTTTATCTTCTCAAAGAACCAGCTTTTAGTTTTATTGATCTTTGCTATTGTTTTCTTTGTTTCTATTTCATTTACTTCTGATCTGATCTTTATGATTTCTTTCCTTCTGCTAACTTTGGGTTTTGTTTGTTCTTCTTTCTCTAGTTCCTTTAGGTGTAAGGTTAGATTGTTTACTTGAGATTTTTCTTGTTTCTTGAGGTAGGCTTGTATAGCTATAAACTCCCCTCTCAGAACTGCTTTTGCTGCATCCCATAGGTTTTGGATCGTCGTGTTTTCATTGTCATTTGTCTCCAGGTATTTTTTGATTTCCTCTTTGATTTCTTCAGTGATCTCTTGGTTATTTAGTAACGTATTGTTTAGCCTCCATGTGTTTGTGTTTTTTACTTTTTTTTCCCCTGTAATTCATTTCTAATCTCATAGCGTTGTGGTCAGAAAAGATGCTTGATATGATTTGAATTTTCTTAAAGTTACTGAGGCTTGATTTGTGACCCAAGATGTGATCTATCCTGGAGAATGTTCCGTGTGCATTTGAGAAGAAAGTAATCTGCTGTTTTTGGATGGAATGTCCTATAAATATCAGTTAAATCAATCTGGTCTATTGTGTCATTTAAAGCTTCTGTTTCCTTATTAATTTTCTGTTTGGATGGTCTGTCCATTGGTGTAAGTGAGGTTTTAAAGTCCCCCACTATTATTGTGTTACTGTCGATTTCCTCTTTTATAGCTTAGCAGGTGCTTTATGTATTGAGGTGCTCCTATGTTGGGTGCATATATATTTAAAATTGTTATGTCATCTTCTTGGATTGATCCATTGATCATTATGTAGTGTCTTTCCTTGTCTCTTGTAACAGTCTTTATTTTAAAGTCTATTTTATCTGATATGAGTATAGCTACTCCAGCTTTCTTTTGATTTCCATTTGCATGTAATATCTTTTTCCATCCCCTCACTTTCCGTCTGTATGTGTCCCTAGGTCTGAAGTGGGTCTCTTGTAGGCAGCATACATATGGGTCTTGATTTTGTATCCGTTCAGCAAGGATATGAATGGAGCATTTAATCCATTCACGTTTAAGGTAATTATCGATATGTATGTTCCTATGACCATTTTTAAAATTGTTTTCGGTTTGTTTTTGTAGGTCCTTTTCTTCTCTTGTGTTTCCCACTTAGAGAAATTCCTTTAGCATTTGTTGTAGAGCTGGTTTGGTGGTGCTGAATTCTGTTAGCTTTTGCTTGTCTGTAAAGCTTTTGGTTTCTCCATGGAATCTGAATGAGATCCTTGCCGAGTAGAGTAATCTTGGTTGTAGGTTCTTCCCTTTCATCACTTTAAGTATATCATGGCACTCCCTTGTGGCTTGTAGAGTTTCTGGTGAGACATCAGATGTTAACCTTGTGGAGTTCCCTTGTATGTTATTTGTCATTTTTCCCTTGCTGCTTTCAATAATTTTTCTTTGTCTTTAATTTTTGCCAGTTTGATTACTATGTGTCTCGGCATGTTTGTCCTTGGGTTTATCCTGTATGGGACTCGCTGCGCTTCCTGGACTTGGGTGGCTATTTCCTTTCCCATGTTAGGGAACTTTTTGACTATAATCTCTTCAAATATTTTTCTGGTCCTTTCTCTCTCTCTTGTCCTTCTGGGTCCCCTATAATGCAAATGTTGTTGCGTTTAATGTTGTCCCAGAGGTCTCTTAGGCTGTCTTCATTTCTTTTCATTCTTTTTTCTTTAGTCTGTTCTGCAGCAGTGAATTCCACCATTCTGTCTTCCAGGTCACTTATCCGCTCTTCTGCCTCAGTTATTCTGCTATTGATTCCTTCTAGTGTAGTTTTCATTTCAGTTATTGTATTGTTCATCTCTGTTTGTTTGTTCTTTAATTCTTCTAGGTCTTTGTTAAACATTTCTTGCATCTTCTCGATCTTTGCCTTCATTCTTTTTCCAAGGTCCTGGATCATCTTCACTATCATTATTCTGAATTCTTTTTCTGGAATGTTGTCTATCTCCACTTCATTTAGTTGTTTTTCTGGGGTTTTATCTTGTTCCTTCATGTAGTATATAGCCCTCTGCCTTTTCATGTGTCTATCCTTCTGTAAATGTGGTTTTTGTTCCAGAGGCTGCAGGATTGTAGTTCTTCTTGCTTCTGGTGTCTTCCCTCTGGTGGATGAGGCTATCTAAGAGGCTTGATGGGAAGGACTGGTGGTGGGTAGAGCTGGCTGTTGCTCTGGTGGGCAGAGGTCAGTAAAACTTTAATCCACTTGACTGTTGATGGGTGGGGCTGGGTTCCCTCCCTGTTGGTTGTTTGGCCTGAGGCAACCCAACACTGGAGCCTACCTGGGCTCTTTGGTGGGGCTAATGACGGACTCTTGGAGGGCTCACACCAAGGAGTACCTCCCAGAACTTCTGCTGCCAGTGTCTTTGTCCCCATGGTGAAACAAAGCCACCCCCTGCCTCTACAGGAGACCCTCCAACACTAGCAGGTAGGTCTGGTTCAGTCTCCCCTGGGGTCCCGGCTCCTTCCCCTGGGTCCTGATGCGCACACTACTTTGTGTGTTCCCTCCAAGAGTGGGGTCTCTGTTTCCCCCAGTCCTGCCAACATCCTGCAATCAATTCCCACTAGCCTTCAAAGCCTGATTCTCTAGGAATTCCGCCTCCCATTGACGGACCCCCAGGTTGGGAAGCCTGACAAGGGGCTCAGAACCTTCACTCCAGTGGGTGGACTTCTGTTGTATAAGTGTTCGCCAGTCTGTGAGTCACCCACCCATCAGTTACGGGATTTGATTTTACTGTGATTGCGCCCCTCCTACTGTCTCATTGTGGCTTCTCCTTTGTCTTTGGATGTGGGGTATCTTTTTTGGTGAGTTTCAGTGTCTTCCTGTTGATGATTGTCCAGCAGCTAGTTGTGATTCTGGTGTTCTCGCAAGAGGGAGTGAGAGGATGTCCTTCTAGTCCACCATCTTGGTTCTCCCTCCTGTAGATGTATTTCTGATGTATTTGTAGTGAGGAAGGTGATCTCCAAGTCTTACTCTTCCGCCATCTTGAAGCTCTCCTCCCTCTTTTTTTTTTTTTCATTCGTTTGTTTATTTGGCTGTGCTGGGTTTTAGTTGTGGCACGTGGGATCTTTTGTTGCATCATGTGGGATCTTTAGAGCCTGCATGCTGCAACTAAAAGATCCAGCATGCCACAACTAAAGCCTCAACTGATGTTCAGTTCCTCTTCGTTTATGAAACTAAAGAAACAACTTGTCTGCTTCCTGCAGCCAACATACAATGGGGAGACAGGCATAGGGTGACTGCTATGGATGTTCCTGCCCAAAAAGGGGGGAATTGGATGGCACAAAAAGTCACTTGTATTTCATGAATAGCAATTCTGGAATTCAGCTGGTCAAATGTCAGCTATTCCTTGATTCAGTATAAAGGCCTGGGAATAACTCTCCATGGGTCTCAGGTCTGCCGTCTGGGCTTTTTGGTTCCTTTTTTTTTGAGTCATCCTTCCTTTTTTTTTTTTCTTTTTTGTAAATAAACTTTTAATTTTAGAATAGTTCCGGATTTACAGAAATTTGGGCAGGGTACTCATCCTCTCCAAGCCTCAGTTTCATTATCTTGCTTACTTCATTTGGAATGTCCTCTAATATATTTCACCTACTTGCTTTTCCAAACTAGAAAACTCTTAATTAATTTTCCAGTCATTTTTTTCCAGGGTACATTCCTTGCCCAAACCATGCTCAGTGTGGAGTTACAGTCTTCTGCCACACGTTCCCTCAGCCTCCTGTCATCCAAATGAACACAGTGTATTGGAATTATTTATGTTCCAGTCTCTTGTCTGTTGTTTTTCAGCACCTTGAGGGCTGGAATCCAAATCAGTGTCTGAAAGAGAGAAGGCATTTAAATATTTCCTGAATAAATTGAATACATTAAAAATTAATTTTTATATGAATATATGGTAAATGTATGCCTTCATGTAACTATCATCACAATCAGGATCCAAAACAGTTTCATCATCCCATCATATTTCTTTGTGCTAGCCCTTCCTCCACCCTCAAAGCCTGGCAACCACCAATTTATTCTCTGTCCCTACAGTTTTGCCTTTTCCTGATGTCATATAAGTGGGATGGTACAGTATGTGGCCTTTTGAGACTGATTTCTTTTGCTCAGTATGATGCCTTTAAGATTCATCAGAATTGCTGTGTATTTCAATAGTTCATGACATTTTATTGCTGAGTAGTATTCCATTATATGGATATACCCCTGTTTGTGTATCCATTCACCCATTGGAAGGCACTGGGTTAATTTGCTGGAGGAGGTAATCGAGAGGATGTGACCACTAGTTAACCCAAGAGCTGGACCTGGGTAATCAGCGGCTCCTCACCCCATCTCCTGTCCTTGGAATGTATGTTTTGCCAACTGTTCCCACAGTGGGAGCTGTTGAGACCATCTGGACAGTATGTTGGACTGAATCCAATTAAGGCCTCTATATAAACTTTTAAGATGCTGGCAGGTGGGTGTGGAGATCTACTTGTCTTGTGGCCACCCAAGACAAGCCTTGTATTTGAGTTTCCTTGATTATTAGGCCTGTCACCTACCAATTTGGAGTGATCTGCCTCTTTCTTCAGTCTCTACCTGCCCTCTTTGTATAAGGCCAGTTTGCAAACCAACATAAAACTACTTTTCAGTGATTATGAATAGAACTGTGATAAAAATTCATTTAAACAGGTTTTTGGGTGAGCAGAAGTTTTCATTTCTGTAGGCTAAATACCTTAGAGTGGTATTTCTGCATTATATGGTATATATATGTTTAACTTTATAAAGAACAGCAAATTGTTTTCCAAAGTACCATATCATTTTACGTTCCCACAGTAATACATCAGAAGTTTAGTTTCTTGTGAATCTTTTCCAACACTTGGTATTGTCAGTATTTTTTTGGAATCATTTTAATAGATGTGTAATGGTATCTCATATGGTTTTAATTTATTTTTCCCTAATGGTTAATGATATTGAACATGTTTTCATATTGCTTATTTGTTTTCCATATGTTCTATTTGTTGAAGTGTCTATTCAGTTATTTTGCCCATTTTTTTTTTCAAATAAATTTATTTATTTTATTTTTTGGCTGTGATGGGTCTTCCCTGCTGCATGCGGGCTTTCTCTAGTTGTGGTGAGCTGGGGCTACTCTTCGTTGCCGTGTGTGGGCTTCTCATTGCGGTGGCTTCTCTTGTTGCAGAGCACGGGCTCTAGAGTGCAGGCTCAGTAGTTGTGGCACAGGGTCTTAGTTGCTCTGTGGCATGTGGGATCTTTCTGGACCAGGGCTTGAACCCGTGTCCCCTGCATTGGCAGGCGGATTCTTAACCGCTGTGCCACCAGGGAAGCCCTGCCCATTTTAAAATTGTGTTGTTTATATTATTACTGTTGAGTTTTGAGAGTTTTTTATTCATTCTGGGTACAAGTCCTTTGATGTTATATATTACAAATATTTCCTCCAGTCTACAACTTGTCTTTCCATTATCTTAACAGTGTCTTTTGTAGAGCAAAATTTTACAATTTTGATAAAGCCCAATTTATCGTTTTTTTCCTAATGGATAGTGCTTTTGGAGTAATAGCCATGAATTTTTTGCCTAAAGATTTTTTCCTGTGTTTGCTTCTAAAGGCTATATAGTTTTACATTTGTATCTTTGATCCATTTTGAGTTATTTTTGTATAAGGTGTGAGGGATAGGTCAAAATCCAATTGTTCTGGCCTTTGAAGTCATACAAAATAAATGTAATTTCGTCTATAAGAGTGTATGCGATTGCAAATTCATTTCCTACTACAAAGAAGAAAAAAATACTAAGTCTCACTAATATCAATGGCAAATACAAAAAAAAACATGGGAATAAACTTCAAAAGAGATTCCAAGACCTGTGTGAAGAAAACTTCAAACCATTTTTTGAGAATATAAGAAGAATGGAAGCAAATGGAGAAGTATACAATGAGAAGACAATATTGTAAAAATGTTAATTCTGTCAAATTAATCATGAGATGTAATGTCATTCTCATTCAAACCCCAGTAATTTTACATTTCACAGGGGATGTTTTGCAGATGGGGCTTTCCAGGAAGCTGACTGAGCCTGAGGTTAGCATGCAGGGCATTTGTTTGGGAGTGCTTGTGGACTCTGAAAAGATGCGGGGTGCGGGGGAGAAGCAGGGCTGGACAGGGGGAGAAGTTGGTCTGCAGAGCAGTCCCAAAGAAGGTTTCCCTTGTCGCCATGGGGAGCCCTGGCACTAGCTTGAATCCTCAGTTATACCAAGTTGGGACTAGGTAGCTGGTGTTTATAGTGCACTCCTCACCCCCAGTCAGTCAGTCATCAAATGCAGGCTACTTCTGGAAGGAGGCCTCATCAAAGGTGTGACAGTTTTCTTCAGCTCAGGGCTCACAGCTGAGGGCCATCTTCTGGCAGCCCTCCCAGAAGCTGGAAGAATAAGTATTTCTGAAGGAGGATCTGGGTGGCTCGTTACAGCATCCACCACATGGAGGAAATTGGACAAAACTCCTGTCTATAAAGTTTATCTGAAATAATAAATGTGATAGAAGACTTCATACAATTTTAACAAAGAAGAGTTATGTGGGAATTCTTGCCCCATAAGATACAGTACACAGTACTACGACGCAACCTACAATGGTGAAAAGAGCAAATTATTAGCATAGGCATAGATAGATTAGTCAGTGGAGCAAAAATACAAGACCAGAACCAGACCTTTTGTTCATAAAATGTGGCTTCTCACTCTATTAGGAATGAATGATTACTCAGTAAATGGTATTGGGACAAAAATGAAGTTAGATTCCCTAACTCATACCTTACACTAAAGTTAATGTTAAATGGATTCAAGTCCATCTCAATGTGAAAAAGAAAACTTAATAGTACTAGAAAAAAATGTAATAGTGAAGATGGAGAAGGACTTTCTAAGCATGATCTCAAAGGCAGAATCTATAAAAGAAAAATATGAACTCCAAATAAGATTAACATTTCATGGTAATAAACCTACTATAATTCACGAATCTAGTATTGACTGAAAGCTTATTATGTACCAGTTACTGTTATCAGGACTTGATATGAATTGCCATCTAGCCCTATCATAGGGCACTATTACGCCCCCTGTTTTATAGATGAGGAAACTGAGAACTAGAAAAGTCAAGAAATGTACCCAAGTTCACAAAATGAGGACGCAAAAAAGCCAAGATTTGAACCCAACCCAGTGTGTTCAAACTCGCTGTGCTATAAACGAATGTAAAAAACAATGACAACCTAGGAAAAACATCTGTGTCATCAAAGGCAAAAGCTGACTATCCCTACTTTAAAAAGGTTTGTTACGACTCAGTATTGAATATGTGAATATGCTCCAATGGAACATTCAAGAGTCCAAGGTAAAGATGAAGAAGGATGACGAATAAACATATGAGAAGAGTGTCAACTTCACAATCTCACATGTGAGGAAAAAACAAAGAATTCAAACAAGGAGAAAACATTTTTCTTTTGACCCTTAAGCCAAGAGTAAGAAGGCTGCTGTCCTGGAATGGTGAGAGTGAGGACATGGCCACTGTCATATAGCTAGTGAGAGGGTTGAGAAGCACAAATTTTTCAAGGCGCTATTTGGCAATATTTATCAAAAGCTTTGACCCAATAATGCTATTGATAGCAATTTATCTTTAGAAAACATGAAAAAATATATATGATATATATACTTTTTTACTCTGGTGCTGTAAGTATAATAAGAGTTTATAAAAATACATATATATATATATATATATATTTCAACTACTATACTATACTATCATTAATGATGATAATGCATATCTAAATTAGCCTAGAAAGTTGTTAAGGTTTTTTATTGACTGAAAAAAGGTAAGTATAGTGTCACATTTTTGTAAATATAGCTATAGATATGATAATCTGGATAGATAAATCTAGAATGTTAGCAATACTTATTTTTAGGTGGTAGGATCATGGAAGTTTTTCTCTGTTTGCTTATCTTTATATTCTTATTTTTCTACTATAAATGTGTATGTCTCGTGTAATATAAATTTTGGTACTTGATGTCAAAGTTTTGAGTAGATTTTCTTAAATCCGAAGTCTTGAAAATAGAAAACAGCAGTCACATTCCTTGCTGAACATTTAAAATTCTATAAAATGTGTTTCAACTTGCTTCATTTTTTGGGTTTCAGTTTGGTTCATTTAAAAAATTTCAAGTTGGATCATTTTTTGCATGGGTCCTTTGTGTTTGTTTGCTCCCTGTACCTAGAAAACTTGCCCTTTCATTTGGTAAGTAAAGCAGTCAGAGAACAAAGTTACCAATGTAATTTGAGTAGGTGTGGATCAGAATGAATTAGGCTACAGGACATTGTTTGGGACTGTTTTTCAAGATCCTTACTTTTTTTTTTTTTTAATCTTTTGTATTCAGAGAAGATTGAAAGCCTAAGTGGGAGAGGAAGGCTTTCAGGTTCTCAGGTTTTTTTAAATGCAGGCCCCGAAGGCCTGAGATTGAGTTTCCTCAGCATGACAGGAACAGAATTTGGTGGAAAAAGCAAGCAAATCACGTTGGCGGAGATATTATCCCTGTGGTCCCTCCATCTCCCCAAGTGTCCTGGGTTTTCTGTGCTCTTCTCTGTCAAACACCCCTCTGCCTTTTCTCTACTTCTTTTTCCTCCAAGCTCCCTAAACTGCCAGTGTCCTTGAATTTGGACATCTTCCCAAAGAAAGTAGAATTGCCTAGGGAAGTAAGGAGAGAAAATGAGAATTTATTTTCCAGTTTTCAGAGGCATTTTTAGTGAGACAGATAGCTCAAGGCCTGTGGCAAGTTTGTGTGTGTGTGTGTGTGTGTGTGTGTGTGTGTGGTGTTGCTTTGTTTTGTTTTTGTGCACACATGCACTGCCCTAATGCCATATCTCTTTTACATCTGTCACCTACCACCCCACTGCCAAACTGGCTACACACTCTTCTCATCCTGACAAGATTCCTAATTAGGTAGCAGTCATAACAAAGAGGAAGGGAGAATGAGATACAGGCAGTAGTGCTGTCATGAACACTGGGTGCAAAAGAATATCTATGTTCTGTTGGGATGTCAAGATACCTATAGATATTCCTGTTCTCTTCTGATTCATTCATTCTTTCTTTATTTCATTTATTCATCCATTCCCTAAACATGAGTATAGTTCCTATATATGTCAGACACTCTACCAGGCCAATGAGATAGATGGATAAGCCTACTTCCGGCCCTCAAGTAGTGCACAGTCTAGAGCCAAGATTCCCAAATCTGTATGCTCAAAATCACTTGAAGACTTTTGGAAGAATACAGACTTCTGGGCTCCATCTCAGACCTTCTGAATCTAACTTCCCAAGGGAAAGGTTCAGAAATTGGTGTTTTAACCAACTTTCCCAGATAATTCTGTTCTATTAGCACTGGCTTGAGGACCAAAGTTAGGAAACCACTATTAAGAGTTCATTTCATTTTTCAAGAAAAAAAAATTAAGAACTGAATTGAGTGTAATTGTCAGGCCAGCCAGTTCTTCCTCTATCCTCTCCTTCCTACCATTTCTCCTCCTGTGAGCATCCAAGTCAAGAATGGCTTTTTGGTTTTCTGTTGCTGTGTAACAAGCTGCCCCCCAAACTTAGTGCCTTACAACAACAACAATTTCTTATTTTTCACAATTCTGTGGGTTGATTGAGATCAGCTGGGTGGTTCTTCTGTTCCATAGGGCGTAGCTGAGGTGACTCAGGGGGCTGCATTTAGCTGGGAGCTCCACTGAGGCCATAATGTCCAGGATGGTGTGTCATCCTCTGAGAGTCCCTCTCCACATGCTCTCTCATGATTCAGTAATCTAGCCCAGGCCTCTTTACCACTTTTGCAGCTGGCTTCCAAAAGAGAGAAGCTGATGCCGACAGTTCTTTTAAGGCCTGGGCTCAGAAGTTTCAGAGCATTACTTCTGCATCATTCCATGCATTCTTTTTTTTTTTTTTTTTTTTTTTTTTTT
>NW_006778541.1:79925-99071 GCF_000442215.2 Lipotes vexillifer | reverse complement strand
TTTTTTTGCGGTACACGGGCCTCTCACTGTTGTGGCCTCTCCCATTGCAGAGCACAGGCTCCGGATGCGCAGGCTCAGTGGCCGTGGCTCATGGGCCCAGCCGCTCTGCGGCATGTGGGATCTTCCCGGACCGGGGCACAAACCCGCGGCCCCTGTATCAGCAGGCGGACTCTCAACCACTGCGCCACCAGGGAAGCCCTCATTCCATGCATTCTACTGTCAGAGCAAGACACAGGGCCAGTGCAGGTTCAAGGAGAGAGAAGTAGACTCACCTTGCATTGAGAGGAGCAGGGAAAAATTTGTGGTCATCTTTCATCCACCATAGATTAAAAAAATCCATGGGAATTTTTATGCTGATTTATAAGGCCTATATGCCCGTTGACTGCACAGATGACTTCAGGCTAGGGGTTTCAGATGCAATTTTAGAAATCAGTCAGCTTAGACCAAGACCTTGGCTAGTTGTACAAGTGGCCATAAATGAACAATAAAATTTAATAGGGACAGGCTATAAATACAAGATGGGTCACTCCATTGTGACTACATTAAAAAAAAAAGAGCTAAAGATAATTAATGGACAAACAAGGCATGGTATGTAATCTCACCAAATCTCTTTGTCAAAAAAGGCTAGCATGATATTGGGTATATCTAGAAATTCTAAAGCATGGTTAAACCTTGACTAGAATATCACCTTCAGTTTTGGCCCTTATGATGAAGAGTCAGAGTTGTTCAGGCTAGGAATAGAAATGATTCTTTTCTTTCTCCATCATGTCCTGGGGCCTGAACTTGATTAGGGAATCCAGGCTATCCTGTGCTCTGGGCAATGAGAAGTTTGGATGAGAGGAGAAAGGGACAGTGGAGTGCCAGGCCATCAGCCACCATTGACTCTGTGCATCCAGAACTTAGGATGTAAATTAGGCCATGTGCCTTCTCTGTTCCACCTTCCTTTGGCTACTCTGGTTATTCAGAGTAAAGCCAGAGTCCTTGCAAGAGCCTACGAGGTTCCTCCTAGTCTGGCCTCCACACCTGACTTCATCTTCTACAGATATTCTCCTTTCTCATTCCACTCCCATCAGAGTAGCCTTTGTGCTTTTTCTTGGAAAGGCCGACACACACTCGCCTCTAGGCCTTTGCACTCAATCTTCCCTCTGCCTGGGACACCCCTCCTGCAGATCCCTGCATAGCTCGGAGCCTCCCTTCTCTCAGGTCCTGCCTATATGTAGGCCATTACCCTGCATGAGGCAGTCAGTTCCCCCATCCCCTTCATACTCCCTATCCACACTACCATGCTTTGCTTTCCTCCCTGTACTTATGGGCATATGACATGCATTTATTTCATTGTTTATATGTTTGTTGTCTTACTTCCCCCATTAGCATGTTAACTTCAGGAAAGCAGCAGCCCTGTTTTGTCTCCTGTTATATCTTCAGTGGCCCTAGCATCTTCTAGCTACTCAGAAAGGGTTTTTTAAATAAATGAATGAATCTCCTTGTGAGCTTTAGGGCACTGAATGCAAGGCCTGGGTCATAGTGGCCCTTCCATGAATACTTATTGAGTAGACTTGTTCGCCAGTTAAACCCAAGAGACCTAAGTTTAAGTCCCTGTTCTTCTTTGTGACTTTGGGCAAGTGTTTAGCCTCTTCATGTCTATATCTCATCAGACATCTCCTCTATGAAACTCAAAATTTAAAAGAATCCTAGATGAGGAAGTGTTTTGTAAGGAAAATTACCAATGGACCTGTATTATTCATTGAGGGTCTTGCCTGCTGCTCAAGGCAAGAGAATTGCAGCCACTCTTAGTTCAATTCTTTGTGTCCTGCTGGTGGGAAGGGGTAATATCAACCCAGCTCACTGTTAATGCATGAGGAGGTAAGGGCAATGCTGGGATTCTCAGAGGGGAGAGAAAGATGGGTGAGTAGAGATGGCAGTGTCCCAGACACAGGGAGATGTGGGTTTTAGCACTGTCAGAGTGGGTTAAAACACAAGTCAGGAATTCCTGGGCAGGAGGGATTTATGAGGGTTTTGAATCCCTCTTCTGGTAGAAATGGTGGTTATTTTCTAAAATGCTCATGAATGTAGCAGGAGCATGGGCTTAGGTGTCAAATTACCTAGGTTTGAATTTCATTTCACCACTTTTCACCACAGGCAAATCACTTAATCTTTTAAAATCCCAGTTTCACTTCTGTACTATCTACTTTGCTGGGCCGTTATGAAGATTAGATGAAATATTTCAGGCAAAGTGACTGGAACGTATACATGTTTATTAGTATTGTCAGCATTATTACTATCATCAGGAATAGCAGTAGAGTAGTAATAATATTCTCATATCTACCACTTGGTTACTTAAATCCTCTGAGTCTCATTTTCCATTCGATAAAATGGGATGGTAATCCACATTACATGGCTGTTATCGCACCTTCCTTTGGGAACCAGATGATGGTGTATGTCAAAGAAATTTGTAAATGTGTAAGCTTTATCCAGATGTTAGTTATTACTGAATGTTACGATTCATCTACTGTCACCAGCCCCAGGGACCCAGCTCCATCTCCCCTCCCACATGGAACACATACTATGTTTCCTTAGACCTGGTTTTGGCCTCACAGTCTCCAGGCCTTCCAATTGCAGTCAGATATCCTCTGGACCTGAGGGGACCAAGAACCTCAGTCCCAGATGAAGGATAAATACAGGCCTTTCTCTTATCAAGTTTCCATGAGGGACCCTAGAGGCCATGATGGAGGGACATACTTTAAGAGCTACCACTGCAGACCTATCTGAGGGTTGTCAAAACCGTCAATAAAGAAGGTTGTCAAGCTTCTCTCCCTGAGGTTTTTAAATATAAGAGTCTTACCTGAGGATGGAGTCTGAATGATATGACCTCTCAAGATCACATCTCATTAATATTCCATGTCACTTCCCAAGTTTGTATAGGCTCTCTTTTGGAAAGTAAGGCCCTTCAGTAATTAAACATCTGAAGGAACTGAGCATTCATTATCTGAGCATTAATTCTGAAGGCAGATTAGGGGATTCTGCAATTTCAGATCATTTTGGTAAATGGTCATTTGATTATTATCCAACTGATGGAATTATAAAGAAATCTTTGAACTCCATCTTTGTTTACATCCCTGTCCTTAGGGTTTCTATGTATAAAGGTCTTTGATTAACTTGCTGTAAGGATGCTCTGTTGAATTTTCTTTGTAGACATATCTGTTCCCCCTGTGATATAGAGAGCTCCTATAGGCTAGAAATCTGTCTTGTCCTTGTGTGTCTCTCACTGCCTGTCACTACACAGGGTATCAGTAGTACAAAGCAAATGTTTTGTTTTCTTTTTAATAAACAAATGAATAAAACTGCAGAGGAACTAGTGAATTGATTGTGGCCAGATTTGGGATTGCTACAAAAAAATTTCAACATACTTCTTGGATTTGCTTTGTGGTTATGTTAACCTGAAAACAAAATAATTGACAAACATTTTCAAGCAGGCTTTTCTTATAATTCTGAATTAATTTTAATGACATGAAGTACACTTCTGGAGTTTGCAGAAGTCATTTCAGCATGTGGGTTTTATCTACAGAGGATAGACTAAGACTCTCTTTCCATACCATTCAGAAAATGGCACAGAAGAAGGTCCCTAGTCATGTTAGCAATGAAAGTACAGATAAATTCATGTTCCAGACCTATGTCCTGTGCTTCTTCATCTGGTTAAAATGAAAATATCTGGCAAAAAATTGACTCGATAAGTATAGTTCCAATTTTCTGAGTTTCTTGAAAGGCGGTGGTAGATTGAAGTTGCAAGATTTGAATTTTGATTCTGATTTTAATGCCGTGGACCTCAGTTTCTGTGTGGGTATAATACGGGTGGAGTGGAGAGGGGAAGCTCTAATGTTTTATAACTCGATGCCTGGTTTCTGGTAACTCACCCACCAGAGAGTGGAAATAGCAGGAACTTTATGGCTCTGACTGAATTCCTCAAGACCAGAGTGCCTCACAGCACCTAATGTGTGAGAAATGGCAAGGGGTGTTTATTGCTTCATGGGTTCCTGGCTGAGAGTCATGGTGATTTGGGCACTGGCTTTGAGGACAGGCTGAACTGGGTTCTTTCCTCAGACCTGCTGCCCATTAGCCTTATCACTCTATGTATGTGAACAGTTCTAAGACATCGTAAAATCTTAATATTTTCGTTTCATTGAAAAATGGGAATAAAAATAGTGCCCCTAGTACAGGGTTGTTGAAAGGACTGAAATGATGAGGTATGTAAGATTATGTAAGAAGCACCTGACACACAGCAAGGGCTAAAAAGATAATAGTTGTTAATGTGGTGGTGATGGATGGAGATGATGACAACCATGATGGTTAACTGAAAGAAACAGGGATGTCAGTTTCCTTATCGGCCTCTTAGACTGTGGAGAGGATTAAGTGAGTTAATGTTTGTAAAGGAGTTAGCAGAATACCTGGTACACTGTAATTGCTATTAAAGTGTTCATGTTTTGTTTTGTTTTGTTTTTGCTGTACACGGGCCTCTCACTGTTGTGGCCTCTCCCGTTGCGGAGCACAGGCTCCGGACGTGCATCCTCAGCGGCCACGGCTCATGGTCCCAACTGCTCCGTGGCATGTGGGATCTTCCAGGACCGGGGTAGGAACCCGTGTCCCCTGCATCGGCAGGTGGACTCTCAACCACTGCGCCACCAGGGAAGCCCTAAAGTGTTCATGTTTTAAAGAGAAATACATAAATTTCCCACACTCTCCAATATAGATCAAACTTCCACTGCATGAAGCTGGCAGAGAAGGAAGGCATTTGCTGCCATTGAGACATTTTCTGGGCAACGTTGTTCAGTTTCATGATTAAGAAGGAATGATTCGGGCTTCCCTGGTGGCGCAGTGGTTGAGAGTCCGCCTGCTGATGCAGGGGACGCGGGTTCGTGCTCCTGGGCCGGGAAGATCCCACCTGCCGCGGAGCGGCTGGGCCCATGAGCCATGGCCGCTGAGCCTGCACGTCCGGAGCCTGTGCTCCACAACGGGAGAGGCCACAACAGTGAGAGGCCCGCGTACAGCAAAAAAAAAAAAAGAAGGAATGATTCATTCCCTCCTGGATGTGCTATTGCCTGTAAAGACAACAGGTGCTCTGCCAGAGTATACCAAACACTTTTTTCTTCTCCTTTTTCCTCACACTCCCCCTCCTTTTGTGTTCTTTTTTTTCTCTTTTTGGTTCATAGTCAAGTAACTTTCCCTCTGCTGTGATCTGCCCCCTCACATCTGCTCTTATCCCTCCTTTGCTGCTAAGCCACGTGAGTCATGAGGACCGCTCCAACAGAGGTGCAACTGTTCTTTGGCAATCAAAGGGCTTCTCATGCCCTGCTCCGAGTCACATGGCAATGCTGCAAATGCCCCCTCAAATGCTAGCGCAAAGCCGGACCCCCTTTCATCTCTCCCTTTTGAAGAGCTTCTTTGTGGGGGGTCTCCTTATGAATACTATCGTGAGATAGAGTGCATTTTCACCCATTTGTTTTGCTTTTCTTTCTCATTCCTCATGGAAGGAATGGGGAGTTGGACTCTGAGAGAAAACTCCTGCTACAGCTGAGGGAGCCTCCCATGAAACTGCACCACTAAGTTGGGTTCGAAATGAGGTGATTTCCCTGAAGGGCAGGTTTGTCACACCCGTTGTCTTATTCAGAAGACCTCATCTGTTCAGATTTCATTCGCACCTTATAGGTAACTCATGTGACCCCCCCCCCCAAAGATTATGGACTTGTCTTTAAAATCTATGAATTTTCTTATGTGATATTTGTGAATCTGAATTAGGTTTATCGCATCAGGTTTTTGTGTATTAAATGTTTTAAACTGGTTTCCTGTGAACCACAATAATACCCCAGGCTCAAACTTATTTAGAGAGCATGTTGGATTCTGGGAATAATCCCAGCAGCCAGTCCTTCTGTCAGAGCTTTTGTAAAGAGCTTTTTTTCCTCACATAAGTAAACATTCGAAAATGAGATTAAGATTCCTTCTAAGCCCCAGCATTTAACTCATCATTTTTAGTTACTTGTTTACACTCAGTCTAAAAGGTCTAACATAGATGCAGTAACATGGGAGAAATTAACTGTCTTCATTCCAGAACTGAGCTGATACCTTCTCAAGATGAGATGCTCTTGAAATGTTCTCAGGATAAGTGGGAAGAGCCTGAAGGATGGTCGATTTGGCCTTTAGCTTATCCTAGTTATAACAAGCATCATTCCTTGTCCAGGTGCAGGTGTGTCAGCAACCATTGAAGGAGCAATAGACCATTTCTGCTTCTCTACATCTGACCCCTAACCTGGACTGAGCACTGATATTGAGCATCTACTGTATGTACGCACATAGCATACACTACCTCTAACCTTTCTGAGAACTCTGTGAAGTGTTATTATCCTGAGTCTGCAGGTAAAGAAACTGAGGCTCAAAAGAATCAAGTAACCTAACCAAGTACGGCAGATTGTAGTTTCAAAATATGGCTACAGCAGTATTTCCTTATCTAGAAATGGCCTGTCCAGAATCTTGCCACTCCCCAATCCAGAAAAGTCCATTTTCTCTCCCCTTAAAATTTTTAAGCCTTTGTGATTGCCTCAACAAGTAGAATGTTGTAGAAATGATGCTGCATGACTTCTTAGGTTCGGCCAACTCAAGGTGACATTTTTCTGTCTAGCTCTTTCTCTCTCTTTAGGAATAGTTACCATCGGAACCCAGCTATCATGTTGTGAGAAAGCTCAGGCCACATGGAGAGGCCACATGTAGATGTTCCAGCAAATAGCTTTGGCTAAGGTCCCAGCTGACAACCAGCACCAATTGCCAAGCCTTCTAATGATTCCAGCCCCCAGCCTCAAGCCATCCCAGCTTATGCCTAATGGAGCAGAGATAAGCTGACCCTGCCAAGTCCTGCCCCTATTGCAGACTCATAAGCAAAATAAACATTGTTGTACTAAGATACTACGTTTCAGCAAACGGCACTTCTAAATACACATTGCTTTGTCACAGCTACCTGTCTACCTCATTTTTTCTTCAAGCAAAAGAAACTGAACAGAAAGTTAATTGTGAAGATAGAAAACCTAAGTCATTTTATCAGAACAATCTAAATTAATTAATGGACCCCAAAGTCAAATGTTCTTGGTGATCAAGGATACAAGGTGATCAAGCCACAGGTTCTTAAAGTCTATGCCAGTGGTACCATCTCAGGGCAATTGCTTTACCCTGGGACTTTACCTGTAAGTGAGGAGGTTGGACTAAAGATCCTCTGCAGTTCTGCCTTGTGTAGTCACTGATGCTGTGTTAGCCTTACCCCATCCCATCCAATTGTTTGTGTTTCTCTCTCTTCTGCTGTTAAGGCAGAAAGATTTCCCCAACCTCTTATGCTGTCTGTCCATTGGCTCCCCTGAGTCCTTATGGAGAGAGACCCAATTTTCTCAAGTGTCTTCCGAAATAAATTTCGGATCACACATCTATTCACACACATGACAAACAATTAACAGTGAAACCAAGAGTTCTCATTTGGCAGAACAGCTGATGTGGCTAAGATAAAAGCAAGGCTGAACCTTGGATTCCAAAGTCTGGTGAGTGTCAGAAATTGTAGGAAACATACAATTACCTAGTCTGTCTCATGGCCGAGGAGCCCTATTGGTGTGATGGCTAAATTTGTTTTATGATATTATTTCTGGCTTCAGTTCAGCTGAATCTAGGGACCCCAGGGGGCTCACAAACTCTCTGCCATCTCTCTATTTTGGGGGCTTTTCCTTGCTATGTGGAAACAAATGTGATATCAACATGAAATATACATTGAAAAGCTTCCCTTGGCTCTTTGTGTACTGCCTGGCTTTTTAGATCAGTTACTTGATTTCTATCAGTTGTCCTGCCATGCTGTCTCAGTGTGCTATTTAGATGCTTAATGTCTCCTCTGTTGAATCCCGTTCCCTTGGAGCTGGTGTTAATGAGGTCCCAAGAAGTAGCGCTACATTTTGCAGCACAATTTCAGTTGCCCAGAGAGATGAATGGTATGAAACAGGCAAAAGGGATCCCTCAAGTTGGCTTGCAGAACAGGACCACCAGGAGCCCTGAGTGGAATTCAATCAGGTGGTGCTGTGGAGCAGGGGAGCAGAGAGTGATCCCTTTGACAGGAAAACAAATTGAGAGGGAAAGAAAATCAGTCAAATGCCACTTTTCAAAAGGGGAGCTGGGAATAGAGGGGCACTATATTTGATCAAACTGAGGCTCCACACTGCAATGGTTTTCTAATATTCTGGGGGAGATTTCCTTCTGACGTTGGACAGTGCCCTGATTTTAAGGTATCTCCTGAGGAAAGAAAGTTCCCTCTGTAGATTTGGGTGCCAGGATTAATCTCAGTTCTTATGATAGCCCTATTTGGATGGTTAAAAAAATGCATAAATAGCTGGTGATTATGCCTCCTTCCCTCGCCTGTCAGCTTGCATTACACGGCAGCTCTTTGCAGATAAAATTTTGGGAATAGTATTTCACTGTGTGTGCACGTATAAACACACAGAGAGAGAAATCTGAGCACTGGAGGAAGTTTTAGATGAAGGTGTCCTTAAAAGTAGAAATTGCACCATCTAAAAGACGCACAGCACGTCTGAGGGCTCTTTGAAACATGTTGCCTCTCTGCCTCTGTGTTCTATGTATTTCTAAGCAGAGACTTTAGGCAACTGTAGGAAAAAGGAAAACCTACCACAGCCTTTTAGGTTTTAGCCAATGAAGTGACATTCTCCTTGGGCAGTTTGGAAGTCAGTGATTCCCCATTTGATTCAAGTACAGCCTAATGATTAGGGAATTTAGACAAACTGGTGTAAATTCTGGCTGCTGCATTTACTCAGCACTTGGGACCTTAGGTCTTTTAATTAACATTTTGGAGGTTCAGTCTCTGCAACATTGAACATTGTTGTGATGGTGTTGTAAGGACTAATGAGATAACGTATATAACTGTGTCGCATACTGCTTGCCAGGTAACAAGTGCTCAATAATTTTTACCAATTTATAACAACAATAACAACATCAACAGCCTGAAGTATTGGCCATGGTGGCACACATGAGAAAGCAGTTTGGGAGATAAAACCTGGGATTATGTACTATTAGCAAGAAAAGGGCATTGAAGAATGAGCTTCACCCAAAGCAACTTGATTTGGAATATAAGGCTAAGTTCTTATGGAACAGTATTTCACAGATGGGTTTACATTAATGCACTTAACTTTTATAATATACAATGTAACCGATTGTATTCCATAACTTATCTTTTCAAAATGCCTATAAAGGGAAGGCGGACAGTGGATAGGGTGGGAATTGTTGTTTCTTTATTGTAAATGAGGACCTGAGAGAGAGAAGGTATGTCCTGCACATGGCTCTTGGACCTGAAGCAGAACTGTGTGTACCAAAGTGGGGATGGCACAGTACACCCAGCCTCCCCTGCTATTGGCATCCCACACAGAGTGGTACATTTGTAACAACAGATATACCTACATTGACATCATTATCATCCAGAGTCCATAGTTTATCCTAGGGTTCACTCTCAGTATTTTGCATTCTAGGGGTTTGGGCATATGATGCCCAAATATGATGACATGTATCCACTTTTATAGAATCATGCAGAATAGTTTCACTGCCCTAATAATCTTCTGTGCTCTGTCTATTCATCCCTCCTTTCACCCTAACCCCTGGAAACCACTGATCTTTTTATAGTTTCTGTAGTTTTGCCTTTCCAGAAAGTTATATAGTTAGAATCATACAGTATGTAACCCTTTCAGATTGGCTTCTTTCACTTAGTAATATGCATTTAAGTTTCCTCCATGTCTTTTTATGTTTTGATAGCTCATTTCTTTTTAGCGCTGAATCATATCCCATTGTCTGGATGTACCACAGTTTATCCGTTTGAAGGACCTCTTGGTTGCTTCCAAATTTTGGCAATTATAAATAAAGCTGCTATAAACAATTGTGTGTAGGTTTTTGTGTGCACATAAGTTTTCAACTCATTTAGGTAAATACCAAGAAGCACGATTGCTGTATCATATGGTAAAAATATGCTTAGTTTTGTATGAAATTGCCAAACTGTCTTCCACAGTGGCTGTACCATTTTGCCTTCCCATAAGCAATGTATGAGAGTTCCTGTTGCTCCACACCCTTGCCAGTATTTAGTGTCGTCAGTGTTCTGGATTTTGGTGTGTAGTGGCATCTTGTTGTTGTTTTAATTTGCATTTCCCTGATGACATATGATACGGAACATCTTTTCATATGCTTATTTGCCATCGGTATATCTTCTTTGGGGAGGTGTCTATTCAGGACTTTTGCCTATTTTTAAATTGGATTATTTTCTTATTGTTCAGTTTTAAGAGTTCTTTTTATTTTTTAGATAACAGTCCTTTATCAGATGTATCTTTTGCAAATATCTTCTCCCAGTCTCTGGCTTGTCTTCTTATTCTCTTGACAGTGTCTGGTGCAGAGCAGAAGTTTTTAATTTTAATGAAGTCCAGCTTATCAATTATTTCTTCCATGGATTGTGCTTTTGGTGTTGTATCTAAAAAGTCATTGCCATACCCAAGGTTGTCTAGATTTTTTCCTATGTCTTCTAGGAGGTTTACAGTTTTTCATTTTACATTTAGGTCTGTGGTCTGTTGTGAGTTAATTTTTGTGAATGATGTAAGGTCTGTGTCTCGATTCATTTTTTTTGCATGGATGTTTACATCTTACTTTTGGTATGAATATTTTTCATTGAAAAAGACAAATGCAGAGGTTTATGAAGGTTCTTCACTGTTGCATTTTGCAATGTTTACTTTTATTGCTTATCAAACCAACCAATAACCACACTTGTTTCAAACTACTGTAAAAATCTGAGGTTTGAAACCAGGGGGCTATTAGTTCTTACACAGAAGCAATTTCTCCCCATTGAAGAGGTCAAATCACTGGATTGCCCAGCCCAAACCTTTGCTTTGTATAGATGAGTCTCTCTGATAGGAAAAAAAAAATCTTTTAATAAATATGCTTAATAATTTGCAGAATTCTTGAGGAACTTAAGGAAATGAAGAAGACAACAATTTTCTGCTTGGTAAGGAAAATCACATCCAAATATAGCTGTGCTTTCATCTATATTGAAATTGTATGGGGATGATTTTAATATGGTTATCAACACCCTAAATAGACAGTATGTGACTGGGGACAGAATGATAAGAGAAGGGGAAAAGCCTATTTCTCTGAGAGCCTCATAGCACACTCATTCACACAGCTATCTCTAACCAGCGGTGAGTCCAGGGCTCAGTGTCTCCTTGCATGTGAAAGATAAGGAGTGGCTCATGGTTGCTTTGACTCATCACTCTGAGCCCGGGATGGGGGAAGGGAACCCACCTCTAATCCTTCATGCTCTCATGCCTTTGCTATTCCGCTGAAGGAAAAATCAATATCTAACCCAGAGAACAAATCTAGCAGAACCCAAGAGGCAGTGCTTCCCTCATGCCTGAGTAAAGAAGATATCTCTTGCAGGCTCTGGCCGAGAACTGTAATGACTGCCACCAGCTTGTGGATTTTCTATGCAGAGGGGATTATTTTTGCAGTAGGGTCCACACTAGGTACTCCCTCTTTCCTCCTCCCCTCTTGTCATGCTCCCACCTTTTTCTTGAACCAGAACCCCTTCCCAGTGGATCACCTTAGAACTCATTCCAAATCAGCCTAGAGATCCAGGTTGAAGCCCAGAGTAGGGGCAGGCGTCCCATGTTTTAAAAGCCAACATTCCCTCTTGGCTCTCATGTTATGGTGATTCTAGGTCACAGACACCCAAGATAGGCTGCTCAAGGTGTGGTGGGAAGTGATATATTTTGTCTTGAGGTCTTAAGGCACTTATTTCTAACAGAAGCTTAGAAAGTTCTCTGAGCAAGAGAGCAGTGTGAAAGTTAGCAGGAGCTACAGCGAGCAATAACCACCAAAAAAGCTGCTGCTTCCCCGGGCAATTACTCTTCTCTTTGCTGTGTTAATCAGTGATTCCCTTTCCATTCAAAATTTTTTTTAAAAATCACTTTGAGCTTTCCATATAGATTAAAATCTAATGTCACACATATACATTAAGTTTCAGACTTAACTAGGAAAGGAGGTTTCATAGCTTTGCATAGTATTCAATGAAATGATCACTTTAAAGGATTTGTCAGTGAACGTTTAAGCACTTTTCCCCTTAGGACTAATAGTAATGATAGTAATCAAAACCATACTAGGTATGGTAATAAAAACAACAATCATCACTTGTTGAGTATGTTCTACATCTAGGTGCAGTGCTTAGTGCTTTATGCGCTTTTTATTATTTCATTCTTACAATTCTGAGTAAGAGATTTCTACAGGTGTCAGAAAATACCATCAAAAAACAAAACAAAAAGGCCTTAAATTTACCACGTGCTTTTGTTCTGTTTTTTAGCCATTTCCTTTATTAGAATGTGCTATCCAATGATTTTGGAACATGGCATAGGGTCTGTAGTTATGAAATCAACCTGAAGATGGTTTGCTTATTTAAAATGGCATTTGTACGTTTTATTATAAAGGTTAATATTAACAAGAACAATAATAAATAACAAGAGGAACCTTCTACTGAGCACCTGAAGTTCACCAGGCACTGTTTTGACGGCATGGCATAGGTTAGTTCAATTCAACCCTTTGAGATGGACATTTTTGTGTTAATTTGTAGATGAGGAAACTGAGGTTTAGAAAGGATAGATAGCTGGCTTGATTGAGGCAGGAGATAGATGGGCTCCAGGCTAGGCATTTACAACTGGCCTCCTGTTTACATTTCTTGGGGTGAGAAAAAGTGGGCTTCAGGCCAGACACTTACAACTAGCCTACTCTTTGCATTTCCTGAGACAGGAGATAGGTGGGCTCCAGGTTAGGCATTTACAGTCAGCCTCCTGTTTGCTCTCCAGAATGGAAGTAACAACAGAAACAGGGTAAATAGCCAGGCTTTGTCTCTTGTGGATGCCTTAAAATAACAGTCATGGCAGGAATGAAGAGGGGCTAAACCTTGTTTGAGTAAAGAATCAAGAGATCACATATCCCCCCTCTTGGGGCAAGGGAGACACTACACAGACACAGAAAAACTCCTTGGGGGTCAAAAGTCAGGGGACGCCAGGCCATAGTAAGTCTTGCTTCTTTCCTCCCAGACGCCTTTGCTTTGAAATCCATCTTGGCTGAGGGGTGCATGTGCACCTAGGGGAGGGTGCTGAGACAAATTAGCCAGGGGGACAAAACAAGATGATTGGCCAGAGGGAAGACAAAGACCCGGAAAACTGCCCCCTTATAAGGATTTAAACTTCCCCAAGGCACGACTCTCAAGACACTCTCGCAGAGTTCGCCCGTGTGTCTTTCCCCATGTACTCTGCTTTTCCAGTAAATGTTTTACTTTTCTCTTTACCTTCCGCCTCCTTGTCAGAATTCTTTCTTGTCAAGGCAGGCAAGGACTGGGGATTTGGGCCCTAGCCACTGGCCTCTGTGGTCTAGCAATTAGGACTCCTGGTCAGGGAATAAAGGTCTTGCTTCCAGCTGCTGTTCACGCATGGCTGCTGCTTACTGCAAGCTACTGATCACTGCTGTGTGCGTCTGAAATCATGATGACCCTCAGCTGGTAAGTGATGAAACCAATGTCAGAAGCAGATTGGGGACTTCCCTTGCAGTCCAGTGGTAAAGACTTTGCCTTCCAATGCAGGAGGTATGGGTTTGATCCCTGGTTGGGGAGCTAAGATTCCACATGCCTCACAGCCAAAAAAAAAAAAAAAAAACCAAAACATAAAACAGAGGGGATATTGTAACAAATTCAGTCAAGACTTTAAAAATGGTCTACCTCAAAAAAATCTTAAAAAAAAATAAGGAAATATAAATAAAGTATGGATTTTAGTTAGTGGTAATACATCAATATTGGTTCATAATTGTGACAAATGTGCAAATGTTAATAGTAGGGGAAAGTGGGTATGGGGTATACCAGAACTCTCTATACTATGTGTATAACTCTTCTGTAAGCATAAGATAATTCTAAAATAAAAGGCAATTAAAAAAAAAAAAGAAGAAGCAGATTGGCCTGACCTCAAAGTGCTGTGCAGCTCAGGCTGTCTACAAAGGGCTGTGTGTAGCAGGGTGTGAGCCTGTCAAGGAATAACTGCACTCTAAGCATGCGGGCAGCTGACAGAATTGGGGATGGGGGCAAGGGTACCTTGATGGAACAGTAGTGACTGGACTGGGGCTGAAGTCTTCCTCTCCTGGATCAAGCCTCCTGCGTCCGCTGGTAGCAATGGCCTCTATGCCATTGTTAGTATAACGTGGGGAAGGAGCTCTATCTGCAGGGAGGAAAAGTTGAAATATGAAAGTTGGTTGGAGGCCAACCTAGTTTTACACACTGATAGGGCTGTTTGCTTAGTTTCTGCTTTTTTTTTTTTTTTTAAGTAGGTATTAAAAGATGCTGCACCCACTTCTGTGGCAAACTGTCTTTTTTTTAAACCATTTTTAAAAATTGAAATATAGTTAATTTACAGTGTTGTCTTAGTTTCAGGTGTACAGCAAAGTGATTCAGTTTATGTGTATATATGTATGTGTGTGTGTATATATATATATATATATATATACACATACATATATATGTATGTTCTTTTTCAGATTCTTTCTGGAAACTATCTCTCTACTCTGCTGGCTCCCGTATAACCAGGTTATATAAAGTGGTCTTGATCTGCTGGGTTGGTCATGGTTCCTTCTCTGAAAATTTGGAATTGGGACTCAGAGCTTCCAGCCTTAGCAGGAGCTGTAGGTGACCCGGGGAGCTGAGAAAGCTGGCCGGCAGTGAGAAAGAGTGACGTGGACATATTTAAAAGCGCGGAGAGGAAAGACTAAGAGAAGCGGCCACAAAGGCATTCCAGTTACAAGTTTTGGTCTATTCCTGAGGCCCTGCTGTGTCCCTG
Source organism: Lipotes vexillifer (assembly GCF_000442215.2). Classification (NCBI taxonomy): domain Eukaryota; kingdom Metazoa; phylum Chordata; class Mammalia; order Artiodactyla; family Lipotidae; genus Lipotes; species Lipotes vexillifer. The sequence goes on along the minus strand of NW_006778541.1, from coordinate 84,144 downwards.
CCCTGGGGTTCAGTGAGACCATGTATGAACAATGAAATACAATATGGCAATTTTCTATTTTTGTTTAAATTAATTAAGTGGATTTCTGTCATTGGCAGAATAAGGGGTCTTAGTTTGGAGTGTTTAAGGCTCAACCCCAGGTTAGAGGACAGCCCTGAATCGGTAGGGGAGGAGGTGTGGCGGGAGGATGGCTGTAATAAACAAGAAGCCAAGGAAAACAACTGCATCCCTATAGAGTCTCTGTCAAATCCTGAAAAACTGAGGATGCAGGGTAGTGGTATTTACAGTCCAATAATGGAATTCCCCATGGGTGGAGAGAGGAAAGCTCACCCACTGCTCCCTCCACAGTGCCTGCTGCAGCAGAATGGAAGAGGGGGTGGCGATGGGCAGGAGGCCCAGAGTAGCAGTGGAACAGTAGCCGATGCTGCCCGGGAGCCCACAATTGGAACCGTGGGGGAGATGGTGGGCCCCAGGAGGGCCATACCCTATGAGAAACCTGCAGGGAGGGATTTGGGGTTTCTTTGATCTGTGGGAGGGCCTGTGGAGGATGTGCTATGATGTTACTGTTGTTGAGACGCTACAGCACTCCCAGGGCTGATGTGTGAAGCACTGAACCTTACACAAGCTGAGAAGGGCAGGAATGAATCTGGGCTCAAAGGGAGGATAACTAGCAAAGCCAACGAACTTACCAGACTCAAATTTGGCAGAGATGGCTTTTTGAATGTAGAGCATTGTCTTTCTGCTTGTAGCTTCTCTCTACCGAAGACAGAGACATGAGACCAAGGAAAATAACTATGGCCCACGCTGAAACAGACACACCCCTGTCCTTTCTAAATGTCCCTCCACGCTCCTTCCAGGCCAAGTCACCTCGATACTCTCTGAGTCAGCCCCTGTGGCCACATACTTCTTCTCTGCTGCATGAATTCTAACTATAATTGAAGTAAACAAAAATCCAGGAACCGAATGAGGTGGACTTCTTACAAGATGTCACTCTGTTTTACTACATTACTTTCCTTCTTTAAAAAAAAGAAATGGGGCTTCCCTGGTGGCGCAGTGGTTGAGAGTCCGCCTGCCGATGCAGGGGACGCGGGTTCGTGCCCCCGTCTGGGAAGATCCCACATGCCGCGGAGCGGCTGGGCCCGTGAGCCATGGCCGCTGAGCCTGCGCGTCCGGAGCCTGTGCTCCGCAACGGGAGAGGCCACAACAGTGAGAGGCCCGCGTACCGCAAAAAGAAAAAAAAAAAAAAAAGAAATGTATTATGTTTGCAAGCAGAAGTGCCTGAGAAACGCTATGCTAGACTGACAGAAGGGGAAAATCTAGCGTTTTAGGTGTTTTTCTAAATAAGAATATTTAGATGCTTCTTATTCTTTTCTTCTTCCTTGGAACTCCTTGGTCTTTCTGATAAAAAGTCCTGTGATCTGTGAGCAGAATATCTCCCACCTTTGTGGTACCAGGTCATCTTGGTGATGATATGCTTTTGATTGTGTTCATGAAAAATTTGTCATTTATAAGTCACTGCACACATTTTATACCTGAATAAAAGAGAAATATGCATGGATGTCATTGTGCTTGATTGAATCCTTATGCATGACGATCTGAAAGTGCTTATGTGAGGCATTACAAACAATTAATGATTTACTCATATCTGAGTTCAGCATTGTGTCGTATATTACCTGGGGCTGATGAAAGGCACCATATAAGTGCAAAATGTTATTAGTTTTTAGGGAAGGGATGATAAGATTTGAAGCATAACCTAGCTCTAGTGAAATACTCAATCTCAGGTAAGCTGCTTGCAGTTCAAATTGCAGTAGCAAAGAGGCTTTTGGTCCCCACACACATTAATCTTTTAAGCAGAAGTGATGCCTAGAAACTCATACATCTCCAAATGGAGGGGGTTCCTGGCATGTATACTGCAGGCATCTTAAGAATCACAGTGGAGATCTGGAGATGCACCCACCAGCTTCTCTGGGTGATCTTTTGCTCAGGGGCTGAGTGTGGTGGGTGGAGGATGGAGTGAGGCTGGGCGGAAGGCTTTGTTTGGTTCCAGGAGGCACCTCATCAGGAAAGGATGAGACATGCATCTCTGACTGATGAGCTGTTAGAGGTTTAAAATGTTTGCCTTGGGTGAACTTAGGGAAAAACACTATCCTTTCCGGCTTAATGTGAATTAAATTTTTTGATTACTCCAGAGGAAGGAAAGGCAGCGGCTCCAAGCATGCTTATTTGTGGAAAGTAAAATGAAATTAAACACTCCAGTAGAAGGAATCTTAACAGCTCACTGATGCCGGGCCATTGCCCCTTGCCACTCAACGGCAGTGAAAATTTGATTTGAGGGTAACGGATATTTTAAATGGGGTATCCTGAATCCATCTAAACACGTTTTTATTCTGAGAGAATAACGATACTAATTTGTATATCCTGGGAAAGAAATGAAGCATTTTAATGTTTTTTCTCCCTTCAGGGAGAGTGTTTTAGGTCTCTTGAGTAATGGAAGGAGAATCAATATAGGGATGCGTGGTCCTCCTGGCAGCTGGCGTTTTGCGGTTTGCCATATACCTGCATGTAGAGAATCCCCTTTTGGTCATGGGATGCTCAGATAAAAAAGTGGGAATCCTAGGAATGGAAGAAAGTCTTGATGTTTTCATAAAAGTGAAAACCTGGGTAACCCTTTCCTTCTGTTTGAAAGAGGACAAGAGGAAAAGCATCTCTCTCTGTGTGTGCGTGTGTGTTTGTGTTTCGTGAGAATATCGGCAAACACTCTTGATTATATATCAGGAAGCCCATGATATTGTATGCATGTAGGTGTATTTAAAGTCTGGCAAAAAGTGTTGTAAAATTATCATATCATCATCCTTGGGGGTTCCTATGAATATGCCAGATCCCTCTGAGTTTGGAGTGATTAGACTTAGTTATTCTTGGTCAGAGCAGGAGAATGTAGTGTGTGTGGGGGGGTGGGGGGTGGGTTAGGCATGACTTTTGTGCTTATGAGTATTCCTCATAGCCTTTGTTTGGGGACTGAATGAAGAAGCAAACTAAAAGGATGAGGGAAGGCAGGAAAAACAAAAAGATATTTCATAATACCTTGATATTTTTAAGTGTGCTGATGATAGAGACAAAAGTCTCCATTTCTGGTTAAGACTTGAGCAGGCAGGGGTGATCTGCTCAGGTGGGCAAACTTGAATTTTCAGTTACGAAGTAAGACTTTCCAAAAAAGAGGAGAAGGTGTAAACAACCCTCCAGCCCACGTGCCACGTATACAGCCAAGCACCATCTTACATCTCTGTGGCTACCTCTGAGGCTGCTGGACCATACACACCACTAATATCGGATAATAGTTGTTCTGAAAAAAGAAAACTTAGGATGTAGAGGAATCATGTTACTACTGACATGTTGTTAAGATTAGAGCTGTAGGTGATGGGGAAGAAGAAAGAATGAAGAAAGGAAAAGGAAGAGGAAGAGAAGGAAAACGAGAGGAGAGGATGACAAAGGAGGAGGAGGAAAATGACAATGATGTCATATTCGGGACATACTTACACTAAAAAGTTATTCATTGTTCATCAGAGATTCAAATATAACTGGGTGCCCTGTATTTTATATGGCAATCCCAACCATGTTGCAGGCAAAAGGCTAAGCATTTCCATGTATAACCTCATTTAAACCGCACAAAACTCCTATCAAATGAGTACTAATGTCCTTTGTAGTTTTAGATAAGAAGCTGAGACTCAAAGAGGTGAAAAGACTTCCCCAGGGTCCCATAGCTGGTGAGTGATGGAGCCAGGCTAAGAACCCAGGCAGAGCCTACACACTGGAGCCCTAGAAAAGGAAAAAAAATGAAGCAAGGGAAGCAATTCCACCTTGGGACATTTTGAAACAATTTAATGGAAGCTTTAGTGCAAGGAAAGAGAAGGCAATTAGCAAGACTCATGGTTTCTGAAGATTGTCGGCAACTTCTGCATTGTTGGCAACCAACTTCCTTTAGGGAGCTCCGTGGAAATTGTAATCCTAGATCTATGACAAAGGAGACACCCTTTCTATCCCCTGTTGGTGGCATAAATTAAAAATCTTCCTATATTCTGAATAGAGAAATGAAACCTTTGTGGTAAATCTCATAAAAATGTGCCCTGGAGATGAAAAATTGCATTCAGACCTCAGCCATCTATATTAATGATGAGAAAGGACAGTGTGACTAGGCAAAGATATGAATTACGAAATATTTCTA
>NW_006778541.1:60547-79903 GCF_000442215.2 Lipotes vexillifer | reverse complement strand
CAGTGTGACTAGGAAAAGATATGAATTACGAAATATTTCTAGGTGCTGCATGTTAAGAGAGACACTGTTAAACCACAGTGTATCTGAGGTTGTGTGACCAGGCTGCTGGCAAAGTGCCGCTGCTGGCGGTGGGAAGAGGGTGTGCTTAGCGTGGGCTGGAGGTCCCTAAAAATAATTTGAGAGAAATAAGGGACTGGAAGGGGTTAGCCTGGAAATAGACTACCAAGAGGAGCTACAGTAGCTACCTGAATTATGCAAAAGGCATAATTCTAATTTCTAGTGGCTGGAATTCTGTTACGACAAAAGATAGAACTAGACCAACATGTAAAATTTTATAGAGGTAGGTTTCTACTCATCACAGAAGATCACTTTCTAGAAACCAGAGTGGTCTGATGGTAGGATGGCTGACCTCTGGAAATAGTTGCATCATCTTATACTACAGGCCTTTAAACTGCAAATGGCCTGAATGCCAGGCCATTTGGGATGCTGTAGGGAGGATTTCTGAATCAAGTGAACGGCTTGGCCAGACACACTCATGTGCGTGCTCGCACACACACACACACACACACACACACACACATATATTTAAGAAATTGTACTTTGATTACAAATGAAACTTGGAAAGATAAAGTGTCTGTCAAGCCTGTTAGTTCAGTCTGTCTCCACTGCTGCCCTATGCCTGGGCCCCTCCTCTCTTCCCTGGATTACTGTCCAAACCTCCTCGTTGGTCTTCCTGATTCCAACCTCTCCTCTGCACAATCTATATTTCACAGAACTTCTAGTGTATTCTTTTCTCAATTCAAGTATATTAATTTTATTCCCTTGCTTAAAAACCTCTTCCTACCTTGATAAATATTCCTTCATCACGACAATACCAAATACATGTAAAGCCCTGTGTTTTTAATGACTGAAAGTCAGGAAAATACCAAAGATGACTGAATTTAATTATTAATGCACATGTCTGAGAGCTCTCTTGATGAGTTGGTGACATTTGCATGAGAATAAAATGAAGACATACATAATTCATAAAGTACCATATATTTATTCCATTAAATTTATTCTCTTCCCTTAACTTCAGCAAAAATCACTAATTATGTGATTTTCACATAATTTGCGTTCTATTCATAGTGATCATCTAAAGGATGAAAATTCTAATTGTATTCAAGATATACAAAATTTAAATATATTTTCATAAAAAGATAAATTAACTCCAAAGTCAAAATATAAAATTAAAATTATTTTTCACATATATTTTCAAAAATTTAAAATAATATCACTTAAATAAAGCTAACATTTTAAAATTTTATTTTATTTTTTTATTTTTTTATTTTTTTTGTGGTACGCGGGCCTCTCACTGTTGTGGCCTCCCCCATTGCGGAGCACAGGCTCCGGACGCGCAGGCTCAGCGGCCATGGCTCACGGGCCCAGCCGCTCCGCGACATGTGGGATCTTCCCAGACCAGGGCACAAACCCATGTCCCCTGCATCGGCAGGCGGACTCTCAACCACGGCGCCACCAGGGAAGCCCAAAAATTTAATTTTTGAAAAGATAAATAAACCTTATTAGGTGTTTTGTAAAATAAAATGATTTGCATTTCTAGCATTCAATATCCAAGTGCTAATGTAAAAGCTCAGTATCATACTTCATGCATGATATATATGTGCAAATATATATATTTAAGTGCAATATGAGTTATTTAATATTGCAAAAGATTCCTTAATTGTCACATGCACCTGTTGTGAATACCTTGGTAATTCACAAGTCCATGTAGAACTACAAACAGGAGTACAAGGAAAAGCAGCAAAGAGGACTCTCGGTGCTACTGCGAAATAGTCCTTCGTTATGCACATTCCACTGAATTCATGCCACCTTAGAGAGAGGATTTGACATGTTAGTTAGTCTTTTCTCTTACCTAAGCACAAACCCTTACACCCCCAGAATCTGTGTTGGACAAGTGGCAAAATTCTTAAACCTTCATGGCATTCAGGTACAGTTGCCTTCTGTTTTTGTGTTTATATATATTTGACATGTATAATTGACATCTAACATTAATTTCAAGTGTGCAACATAATGATTTGATATTTGCACATTGATGTTGCAAAATGATCACCACGGTAAGTCTAGTTATCATTCAGTTGTCCTTTGTTTTGAGGACTTAGGGCAAGAGATGCAAAGCGGTGTTGGTCTGGGACCTGAACAGTGTTAGTTACCAGGGCAGTTGTTTAAAGTTCTAGATCAGGCTGTGTCAGTGCTAAGAGCCAGATCTTGAGTGACAAGGGTGCCCACGTATGCTTTAACATATTACTATTATTGCTACTGTTTGCATGTTCTCTAATCCATACAGGGCCCTCTATAAGGTAGAGCACACGCCTCTTTGCCTCAGCCTAAGGGGTGTACTGATAAAATCTGTCGTTTCTGTGGGTACCTTTAAAATAGTTTGATTTCTTTCATATTTAAAATATTATTTGCAAACTTGTTACTTCAGATTCATAGCCCAAAGTCCTAAAGGCCCGATAGTAAGAGCACTGATGTAGAGATAAAGAGATCTGGCTTTGAATCCTAGCTTTGGCACTAATTTACTCTATGAATTTGGGCAAATCTGAGTCTGTTTTCTCATCAGAAAAAAAATGGGAAAATATGGGTAGTTGTTAGGATTGAACAAGGTAAAGTAGTTGGAATTTCTTTGTAACTAAGAAGCAGTTCATAAATTAAGGGATTCATTTGATATAGCCTTGTATTCATTTTGTAGGCCTACCGTAACATATACCACGGACAAACAACAGAAATTTATTTCCTCAGGATCTGGAGGCTGAAAGCCCAAGGTCAAGGTGTTAACAGGGTTGGTTTCTTCTGATGCCCCTCTTCTTGGCTTGTAGATGGCTGTCTTCTTCAAGTGTCTTCACATGGTCTTCCCTCTGTGTCTGTCTGTGTCCTCATCTCCCCTTCTTATAAGGATGCCAATCACAAAGGATCGGGGCTCATCCTAATGACCTCATTTAACCTTAATTACCTCTTTAAAGTCCCTATCTGCAAATACAGTCACGTTCTGAAGTACCGAGGGTTACAATTTCAACATTTCAGCCCATAACAAGATTTATTTCCTTTTTTAAAGTGAATTTCAGATTTTATTTGAATTATCCTAATTCCATGGTAATAATCCCACTTAATGGCAAATTACTACACTTATTTAGAAGATAGTTCCACTTGAAGATGGTTATAGGAAATACTAGGGAGGTGTGCACTGCACTTCACCATAACATCAGTTTATTTGAACGCAATAAACCCCTTCCTGTAGTAAATAAGCTGGCTGAACGTGACAGAATGTTAGACTGGATGGGATTTGCAATGTGCTCCCCTTGTTTCTGAGGAGCTCAGGATGTGTCAGGGGAAGAGCTTTGGATCCTGACAGTAAGGAGAGGTTGTGGGGAAGGTCTTCCTGTTCTGCAGCCAGAGGGAGTCGTGGATTAAGTGCTCGGGGCCTCAGAGCCCTGGAGGGGTTGGTGCCAGTCTGGGCAAAGTGGCTTTGGGAGCGGCGGGCATGGCCTGCTCTGTGGTCCTCTGTACCCAGTTCTCCCACGCCACTTTCAAAGCAGTGACGGAAAGTCTTAGAATCAGCACAGTTCTTGGCTACTGGGGAATAATTTTACTTTTCAGCTGATTTTAAATCAGATCTGTGGAAAACCTAGGAGTAAACTGAGAATATCACCCTTGGGTGCCTGAGAATCTAGGGGTGTATACAGGGATGCTTTTCTACTTTTTATGGACATGAAATGAAAATAGGAAATATTCTAGTGTAACATTTCTCAACCTTGTGCAAAAGGAAAAAAATTTCCAGTGTTCCTAGTATTATGAACATAAATTATTATGTTTCAACATAAAGTTAAGTACAAATCCTTGTGCCTCCATACCTTTTTTATAGCTATGAAATCAAAAAAAATTGACAAATTGAATTCAAACGAATCTATAAAATCTACCACATTCACATGAACATAATTTAATATGAATAAAATGTTTTACTATGATAAAAAAAAGATGATGGGGCTTCCCTGGTGGTGCAGTGGTTGAGAGTCCACCTGCCGATGCAGGGGACACGGGTTGGTGCCCCGGTCCGGGAAGATCCCACATGCCGTGGAGCGGCTGGGCCCGTGAGCCATGGCCGCTGAGCCTGCACGGCCAGAGCCTGTGCTCCGCAACGGGAGAGGCCACAGCAGTGAGAGGCCCGCGTACCTACCTCAAAAAAAAAAAAAAAAAGATGAAATGTGTATCTAATATTTGTTGAATTGACCTTGATTTTGAGGATGAGGATATTTGAGTCACGATCATGATAATTTTTAACAATGACTGAATTTTATTCATGTGTTTGATGGACCAATCAATTTAATAGTGCACCTCAAAATAAAATTTAAAAATACACCTTTTACAAAAAAAACTTATCACCTACATTTTATGGTTTACTCCATTAATGGCTCCCAAAGTATTACACAGCCAAGACATGAGTGTGCACTTTACCAGTGTGAACAGTGCGTGCAGCTCTGAGCAGGCACTTTGGGTTGTGTGTGCTTGTACCACCATGTGCCTTGTGACGGCTGACAGCTCTCCTTCCTCTTTGTCGCCTTGCTGTGAAAGCTTTGTTTCTGCAGCATGAGGAGACATCATTATGCCACAGATGCAGGTACTTAAATTATGGGGCAGTACTTAGTTATGGGCAACTGCCTGATTCACTGTGGGCTTTAAATTTTGCCTAGCATTTCATCAAATGAGGATACCAACTTAAAATAAATTCTCGAAGAACTCTCGAGCCCCTTGAGAGCATTTTCCACAGATCCCCAGTAGAGAATGAGACTTCTAAAGGCAGTTTAAAAAAGATCTGTTGTAACACTTTTTTTTCCCTAAAACTCAATATATTTTGACAACTTCATTGAAATATAATTCATATGCCATACAATTCATCCATTTAAAGTGTACCATTCAGTAGTTCACAGACTTCTGCAACCACCGCAGTCTAATCCTGGAACATTTTTATTACCCCAAGAAGAAACCTTATACCCGTTAACTGTCACTCCCCATACCTCCATCCTCCTACCCCTCTTACTCTAAGGAAACTCCTAGTCTATTTTGTGTCTCTATGGATTTGCCTATTCTGGACATTTCATATAATGGTATCGTATCATATGTGGTCTTTTATGTCTGGATTCTTTCACTTAGTGTAATGTTTTCGAGGTTCATCCACGTTGTAGCATACATCAGCACTTCATTCCTGTGGCTGAGGACTAGTCCATCGTATGAATATACCACACTTATTTATCCACTCATTTACTGATGGATATTTAGGATGTCTCCAATTTGGGCTATAAGGAATAATATTGCTATGAGCAATCGTGCACAAGTTTTTGTGTGAAATCATGTTTTCATTTCTCTTGTGTATACACCTAGGCATGGAATTGCTGTGTCACATGGAAACTCCGTTTCAAATTTTGAGGAACTGCCAAACTGTTTCAGAAAGCAGCTGCATAATTTTACATTCCCACCAGAAAGGAATGAGGGTCCAATTTCTCCACATCCTTTTCAACACTTGTTATTGTGTGTCTTTTTTGATTATAGCCATCCCAGTGGTGTGAAGTTGTATTTCATAGTGGTTTTGATTTGCATTTCCCCGGTGACTGATGATGTTGGGCATATTTACAAAGTGCTTATTGGCCATTTGTTTATATTCCTTGGAGAAATATTTATTCAGAGTCTTCTACATTTAAAACTTTGTTATTCAAACTCCATGTATTTTTAAATGAGTGTGAAAATGAGAGAGTGAGATGGCAATGTAATAGGTTTCTAAGAGCTCAGGCTCTGACTTACCAGCTCTGCATCTTAGATAAAGTTTTAACATCTCTGAGCTTCTGCTTCCTCGCATATAGGGTGGGATTAATATCTGCTAGAGCTGTGGTGGGGATTAACTAAGGTAACGTGCAGACAGCTCTTGGCTTAGAACCTGGCACATGGTGAGTGCTCAATAAACAGCAATAACTATGACCTCCACAGTTCTTCCTGGCATTGAATCCCAAATGGGCTTGTCCTCTTCTTTGTTAGTTTATTGTCTCTCTGGGTAGATTGTAGACTTCCTAAGGGCAGGGGTGGTGTTCTAACACTTCCCTTAAAATTCCCACAGGATTTCATAGTCTGAGTGGACTTGGGGTATGAGAGCGAATTGGGAAATATCTCGTGGTGCCAGTTGCGTGAGAGCGGGGTTGTAAAGACCAGGTGGTTTTGAACATGCAGATATGCAGGGGAAGAATACTTTGGGTAGAGAGAATGAAATGAGTAAAGGCTCAGAAATAGGAAGGCTCAGTCTGCAGCTCAGTGGAGCTCGTTCTGTTTCTTGGTGAGCCTGCTGCACCATCGGGGGCAAGAGATTAGTGAAGGGTCTTTACAGGCTCTCCTGGAGGAGCGACTAGAAGGACATATGGAAGCTGAAGAAAGACGCATTGCAGAGCCTGGTCTCTCACGGCCCTCAAGTAAGTCTGAAGATGCAGCCTCCTGCCTGTGGTCTCCGGACGTAGCCATCACTCACACGGGTTTTCTAGGCCCATGGCTAAGGGCAAGGACAGACTTTTGTCATTATCGTTTCTGCTGTCTTAAATAGCTGGAGAGTTGCTGCTTTTCTCTTTGCTTAGATAGGACAAGCAGCCTCCAGCTCCAGTTTACGGCATGACTTGCTTCACCCTCTCCTTGTCGTAGGAATTTGCGACAGTTTCCATCACAAACCAAGACTCAGAGCAGTTACCTTACCCATCCGATATCACTCAGAAAGTCAGCAGGGACACGGGGAACTAATTCACTCATTCGTTCTCCAAGCCTGTGCTTCTTTCAAAAGACAAACTGACTTCTCTTCTGTTATAGAGAATTAATAGGCGCTAATTTATCGTCATTTTATTTCCCATCAAATGAGTATTAGAAGTAATAAAAGGCCTAGATAAAGGCTATCCAGAAACTCCTAAATTGGAGTTATCTGTGACCAATTGTCGTCAGACTTTTAAATCCCATTTAGCAGCTGGTAACCATTCCCTTGCATGGTGTTAGATGCACCCAAATCTCCCTGAGCTTCCTGAGTGTTGCAAAAAAATATATGGTTTTTGGACTTCCCTGGTGGCACAGTGGTTAAGAATCAGCCTGCCAATGCAGGGGACACGGGTTCGAGCCCTGGTCCAGAAAGATCCCGCGTGCCGCAGAGCAACTAAGCCCGTGCACCACAACTACTGAGCCTGCGCTCTAGAGCCCGCAAGCCACAACTGCTGAAGCCTGGGCGCCTAGAGCCTGTGCTCTGCAACAAGAGAAGCCACTGCAATGAGAAGCCCATGCACCGCAACGGAGAGTAGCCCCCGCTCGCCACAGCTAGAGAAAAGCCCACGTGCAGCAACGAAGACCCAATGCAGCCAAAAATAAATAAATAAAAATTTAAAAAATATATATGGTTTTCAAAAAGGTAAGGGAAAAGGTGCCGTGTAGTAGACTTCCAGAGAGTGTGTGAACACACAGGGTGGAGATGTGAGAGAATTCCCTGTGTAGCCTTCCAGCCTCTGCTCTCCCCGCTCACCACGGGGCTCCGTCGCTTAGGGCACAGTGTGTCCTCTGAAAAGTCACGCAGCTGTTGGCAGTGGGAGGTGCTCTCCCGGCAGTGTGGGCTCCTCCCTTGCTCCTCCAGGCTGGCTCACTCCGCTCGCAGAGTCCTTGGGCCTTGAGGACAAGGACAAGAGAGCACTAATGAGGAAGAACACACTGGAGGGGAATTATACTCAGCAAGGCTTCGAGACACTGACTCCAACAGACGAGATCACAGGCAATGCCTTTGGTCGGACGCTGAAAACCTGTCAAGGGTCCCTTTTGCTCACTGTTTCTGTTTTCACTTGTTTCCCGTGTCTGTAGGTGCTTGTGTTCAGGCAAACATCTTGCTGCTTCTGCATCAGAGAGGCCATTGGAAAGGAGAGTTAGGGTTTGGAAAAGTTTCTTGAGAAGGTGAGGAAGGACGTATGGTGGGCATACAAGGTGGAAGTATATAGTTTGGATTGAGGACTAAAGGGATTGAAAAATATTAAAGAAAAGTAATGTGTGTAACTGAAAAAGGAAGCAGAAAGAGTGGTGCAAGAGAGTTAGGATAGGTCAGGCACCTATAGATTTGGTCAATGACAGACGGAAGGAGAGGGGTGAGAAGTTTAATCCATGGTTGACTTCATGGATACTGCTCAGGAGGCAGCTGGAAGGAATCCTGGGCTCAGGGTCTAATCCTGCTTCTTGCTCTGATATTTCCTAGTTATGTAAACATGGGCAAGTCGTGTAGCATCCTTGAACTTCAATTGCCTCAAGTATAAGCATTCACTAATAATAATATCCAACAATGATATTATTGCAGGGATCAAAGGAGATGTGCATGTGAAAGCACTTTGTAAACTGTAAGCACTATCTGATGTAAGATATTGCATACCACTGACTCTCATTATTCACATGGAGCAGGCCAGAGGCTGGTCGGCAACCACAGTGTCGTTAAAGGAGTGCACTTTAATGACTCCCCACTTCATAGTAACTTGGACTACGTCGACAAGCTGGCTTAGTGGGAGACCTTGGGGTCTCCTGTTGTGATGTGGTGGTAGATATTGGAGGGCTTAGTTTAAAAAAATGCAAATCTTCATGCTTTATAAATTCTTATGATGCTTCCTAACCTAGTCCATGGTCTGTACAGGGTAGAGGTATGAATATTCTGGTAACCATTCAGGAAGGAGTCCTTGTTACCACCCTACCAATTCACTCTACCTGGAAAAATTGGTTTCACTCTTGGTCCTCCTTTTTTTGGAGACTGGAGGTCTTGCAGGTGGAGATACACTTCTGTACTCTGTGGCTTTGAGAAGGTACTAAATGAGGTAGTGCAATGAAAAGGGCTTGTGAATTATAAAGTGCTAAAGACGAGTGCTATGCGTGCCTTATTATTGTAGTTCACAGAGGCAGCTTGTGGTAGTCGAAACAAAAGGAATCTTAAGTAAGAAGAGCTGAGCCCAAGTCCTGACTCTGTCACTGTCTATTTGTTGGAAAGTCTCCACCTCACCACTGCCCAGGCTGTGGGGAAGACAGAACGCATGACAATGGAGCTGAGAGTGCTGAATGGATGCTCCTGTCTGAGTATAAAGCGTGTGAGCTACCTATTTCCTCTCCTGTTGTCCACACCTGTCCCTCAGGGGAAGTCTGACTGGTCTTTCTGCACAGGTCTGCATCTAGGTTATATGCGTACAGCCCCCTCCTGAGTTCTGCTTGCTGATTCAATAGTCATAAACTTTCAAATCTGCAATGGCTTTTTAGACCACGTGACCGTGAAGAGAGAAGTGTGATATCCCGTGATGGAGCCCAAGGTCTATACTGTACTTCTCATGAAGGTGATCCCTTGTTATCTTTGGTTTTGAATACCTCCACTGTGCGCTTTCCATCATTTTTATGATGAGAAAGATGTCATCTGTGTAGCATCTGCAGGGCTATGGTTGAGAAGTGATTTGATTTAAAGCATTTCATTTCAGATTACTCATAAAGATTTCCAGAACACTTTTCCTTCATTCCACCTGGTAGTCAATTTTCTTCACGGCCACAGTAGCATGAGTGTCATCTTTTGAGCCTAAATACTGCAGTTTAAAGGTCCCCTGAACCCGAACAAAAACATTTGTTTTCTTTAAAGGGGGAGCTTTTCTCCAGCCTGGCCTAAATTCCTTTTACGTCTGCTGTGAAATGCAGCTTCTGTCAGCCCGTCACAAGATATGCTTCTTCTCTCTCTGCTTCTTCCTTAGGACCCAACGTGGTTCATTATTAGTTCAAGGACACAAGGCAGGTGCAGGCTCCGTTTGACCAGCATTTTAAGTGAGATGGAGTTGGCATTTGGTGTGGTGTCTTGCTATCTGGAGAAAATCTGTCCTTATATGGCCAGGAGTTTTCACTCACCTGGGGAACACTGATCTCTTTCAATACTTATGATGCATTGCCAACATGTTTTCTTCTCTTTTGGGTAGTGCCAACTGGCAAACATTGCAGCAGGTGGGACATAACTCATATTTTTGCTTTGCAGGAGAGTAGCTACTGTGTGAGACACATGGATGTTATTTTTCTTAATACTAAAATTTTAGGGTGTTGGTTACAAATCAGGTCTTAATTTAATAATATTAACGAGATGAACATGAGTCTGTCCTGCTGAGAAACAGTGTTGTAGTAAGAGCCCCAGTTCTGGAATGAGAAGATCTGGGCTTGAATCCTGGCTATTCTACTAATTAGCTAGATGACCTTGGGTAAATCACTGAAACTTTGTAAGTCTTAATTTCTTTCTTTGTGAAGGGGGGGATAATAAAGATTGTTGAGATTTCAGATGTGCTAATACACATGATTATAGAGTGATACGTAAGTGGAAGATTATCATCACTGAATCTTTATCCCTCTAACTGCTGGGAGTTGGAAGGTACATTTTAAAAATTTTTTTATTTTTTAATTTTTCTTGGAAAAACAAGGGTTTTAATATTATACTTTGCTAATAGAAATACTGAAATAGAAATATAACAAATGGTGTATTAATACCAAAGTAGACTTACTGACAACCAATGACTCATTTAAAGAAAAGAGTTGGTTCACCAGAAAGCACTGAACCATACAGTCAAACCTTCATCTCCTGTACTCAGGTATTTCTTTCTTTTTTTTTTTTTTAGTTCATTTGATAATTTATTTTATTTTATTTTATTTATTTATTTATTTTACAATTTTATTGGAGTATAATTGCTTTACAATGGTGTGTTAGTTTCTGCTTTATAACAAAGTGAATCAGTTATACATATACATGTGTTCCCATATCTCTTCCCTCTTGCGGAAGGTACATTTTGATTTTCTTGGGTTTGGCCAATAGATTTCATATGATCCCTGCTCTTGTAATTTCAGAGGATGGTGCAAATTATCAGTGCTTCACACCAACTTTTTCAATGGTGCCATTGTTTGATAAGGAAGAGGAGGAAGAGAAGTGTTCCTTGAGGAAGAAATTTACACTCAGCTGGATAAAGCCTTTCTAAAATTCCTCCAATCCTCACATCTTGTTATGATAATATTCTAGCACTAACAATTGTAATAAGTCGAAGAAACTCACGGAACTCAGACACTGTCTTGCTCATTCACATCACAGAGAGAACAGTTAGGCAACAGATGACACCATGCCAAGGGCTTGACAAATAACAGTTGCTTGGTTGTTTCAGTTGACTGAGGATCATTCCATCCTCTCCTTAGGTCTTTTGTGTCAACCTAGCTGAACAGATACTGAGATAAGTAGAAGCCCAGGTGCTATGCAAGATACAAAAATTATAGAACTCATGCATCTGTGTCCTCAGGAGTTAGCAATCTTGTTAGTCCCTTCTTTGGTGCTGCCTCTCTGTTATCTACATCTATCTATGTCTAAATCGGTATCCTGTTTAAGCCTACACTGGAAGGGGATTGTGTCTGTGAGCTCCTTCAAGACAGAGTTCCTCTGCTTCCAGCATCTGACCCACCAGGAAGCAGGTCTGGCTACCCAAAGGCTGGACCTACAAAGGATTGAGATCTGTAGTTGGTATATTCGGGACAAATGATAAAATGTACTGGGTTCATTGGCTTGGGGGCGATTGGTGGAAAGCAGGACAGTTTTGGGATCAGTGATCACTCTTGTGTGAAAGTCTATGTAGTCATGGGTTCTAGCCTCAACATCTGCTTGCAGACTGGGGACTCCTCTCCTTCATCATGGCCTCTGACACCACCATTAATGGAAACGTCAGACTCGGCTCCCGATGAGGCTGTAGTAATAGCTGCTATTGCCATGGGCCCATGGATGCTTTCAGCTTGCTCATTCAGTCATTCACTCATTCATTCATTCAATAAATGTTTATTGAGTGTCTACTATGGGACTGTTCAAAATACTGGTGGCAAAATGGTGAGCAAAACCGCACATCTTTATTTTCATGGAGTTTACAGTTTGTGAAAGAAATACATGGATGAAAGTTATCCCTACAGTGAACATATACACCTGTGATAAGTGCTATGAAGGAGAGGAGCTAGGTCTAGAAGGAGAGATCAGGGAAGAGCTAAAGGAGCAGTGGAGGAAAACAAGCAAAACGGGCCTGGGAGAGCTTTCCGAGCAGAGGGAATACTACATGCCATGGCCTCCCTCTCTGGAGATGTGAAAGCAGCCAGTGTCTGGAATACTGAGTGAAGAGAAGCAAAGGTGAGATATGATTAAGGAGGGAAGGAAGGGCCTTTGTAGGTAGGGTCGGGTTTTAGATGTTAAACCTGTCAGCGAGGAAAAGGCAAAAGGGTTTTGGGCAAGCAGATGACAGGGTCAGATTTGCCTTTTTTTTTTTTTTTTTTTTGCGGTACGGGGGCCTCTCACTGTTGTGGCCTCTCCCGTTGCGGAGCACAGGCTCCGGACGCGCAGGCTCAGCGGCCATGGCTCACGGGCCCAGCCGCTCCGCGGCATGTGGGATCTTCCCAGACCGGGGCACGAACCTGCATCCCCTGCATCGACAGGCGGACTCTCAACCACTGCGCCACCAGGGAAGCCCAGATTTGCATTTTGAAGCCTACTCTTGCTGCTTGTTGGTGAAGGATTGCAGGGGGACCTGAGATTAGGTGCAGGGACTCCAGGTGGGCTGTTGTCTTCATCTAGGAGAGAGCGGGTAGCAGCCTTGGACTAGGGTGGCGGCCATGGAGGCTGGGAGGTGGAGGTACTGAGAGACGTTGAGGGGTCAAGGCCTTGGAAAAGGTTTGCTCGCGAGGGGAGAGAGAGAGAAGGCAAGTCATCAAGCAGAGGGGTGCTCAGGTGGGCCAGGAAGGCCAGAAATGAAAGCAAGAGTCAGGGTTGGGGAGGCAGAGTTGGGAGGTGGCAGGGGGAGAGTGGCAGGAAGGCTTCTGTTTAGTTTTCTTCCTTCTGCTTATCAACGCTGCTCTAAGCTTGATTTGTCCAATTTGGTTTCAGCTTTAAGCAATTTTGCTCTGGAGGTTAACTGTGAGGGGTCATTCAAGTCCTGGGTTCAGTTTTCGGTTTGTTTTTCAGGTCTGCATGTTTATGAGTGCGAGTCGGGGCGTGAGAGGGGACACGGACATTTGGTCCTTCAGCTCTGAGTCCCCCCTTCCCCCCCGCTTCTGGAATGTGGCTTTCCTGGCCCTATGCAGTCTCCACCCCCCATTCCCCCTTTCTCCTCGCTAACTTTCACTGATGACCGAGCAAGTTTAGTTAAGCCTGAGTTTGCTTAAAGCTTTTCTGGTTCTTGTTTTCAGCTCAGTGGTCATTCTCCCCTCAGGCAGTGTTCCTGGTTGAATGGTCTCACCTGACCCTGCAGGGGCTTCAGGGATTGTGAGGGTGGGGAATGGACTGAAGGCAGCTTTCATTTTTTTTTTTTTTTTAATTAATCCAGCTGATGTGTAACGGCGTCCCACCCCCATCCCAGGAAGTTTCAGATTGTCATTTAGTGCCAAGTCGCCTACAATGACAGTACATATTACTCTTCTTGTATTACAGAGAGGTTGGTATTAGAGGGATAAAGATATCTCGACATTTGGTATGAAGAAACTTGTTTTTTTTTAAAATAAACTTCTCTGCTCCTAACTTGTATGTCCATTTGTCTATCCAGTTAACCAACAAATACAAATTTATTGGGCCATTTCTGCAGTGCCAGAAGTAGTGATGAGAAATGGGGGAATGTTTGTGATGAATACAATCAGTCCCGGCAGCGCTTCTCAAACTTTTCCTTGAAGTATGCCGATGGTCAAGGAGACTGCAGGAGAATAGAGACATCAGTCTTGGATTGGGACACTGCTGCTGGTGGTTGGGACAGCATAACCTGAATCGTCTTGCCATAATCTCCCTTGAAATTTGTTTGAGGGCTTTAGTTTTAGTTTGAAAATTTGTGCACATTTTGCATTTGGCTCTATAATGTATCCATTTGTGTTTAATATTAAAAATGTCTCCCAACCTAAAAAGAAAACTGTTGCCCCAGTTTTGTGCATCCTGCCTATCCCAAGCCCCTTGACGTATACCTGTGCACCCCGAGACCTGAGTATCACAAGAAAGATGAGTGAGAGAGCTCCATTGTCCGCTGTCACACATACAAATGATGACAGTACAATGGAGAAGAGAGGCAATCATGGAAGCAGGCATTAAAACCATTAAAACATTGTCTTGAAGAAAGGATTATGTATTTTGAGGGATGGGGCATGCATTCTAGGAAACGAGAGTTGCTTATGCAAGTGTGCAGAGATTTGAAATAAAACGACTTGTTTAGGGAATTGCAAGAGCACAGTTTGTCGAGAAGGAAGGAGCTAGGAGAGTAGATTGAAAAGGACGCTGAATGTCACACCAAGAGTCTGAACCAAATCCAGAGCCGTTGATTCCATAGGCAAGGGGCAGTATCTTAAGTTTTCCTCAGGTGGGTTGCTGACCTAGGAATATCACGGAATAGGGCTCAGCCGTGCATGGACTGTTAGAGGGGAGGGCGGTTCAGAGGGCATGGATCCCAGGATTCCCCTCTCTCTCCAACCACCCGAGACATGGGGTGGGTGGGGGGCAGCCCACCCACTTCTAATTCTGATCAGGTCTGGGGTGTGGCCTGGCCATCTGTATGTGCAAATATTTCATTTCAGATCTGAAAGCACTTAGCCAGGTTTGAGATGGGCTGATCTTCTGCGATCCTATCGTGGGGCACAGGGAAGAGATGGAGGCCTAGAGAGGTGAGGCCATTTCCCCAATGTCACCCGCTAATTATTGGCAGAACTGGGTCAAACACAGTCCTTCTGCTCCCCAGTCACGAGCTGCCCCACCAGCCCAGGCTGCGAGTTTTGACCTACGTCAGGGTTTCTCTGTTCCTCTCTCCCTTGCGTATTTCCAGAGTTGTTTTGCAGGGCTCTGGAAGTTTTGTGTCCCAGCCAAGGTCAGTTTAGCATTCTTATTAACATGCTGAAGATAATGGATGTCTAAAAAGTCTGAGGACATAAATATTTTAATGTAGCCATACCGTGTTGCTGTTTCTTTCAGACCTGCACTTCAATTTTTATTTACTTTTATATGTTGCTGGCTTAGGGCCACAAGGTTTTCCATCAACAGAAATGGCTGCAGATTGAAGCAGTTTTCTTCCTCCCCCAGTGCCGAAGAGGGACCCATTCTCCAAAGCAGGTGTTTCTAGATCAGGATGGGCTATTGGATGACACAGTGGGGAATACACTTAGTAAAGCACTGTCGTAAATTGGGCTGGTGTCGGCTTCCTGATTTAATGCTTTGCTCTGTTTGGTCATGAATTATATATTCTTTTTCAGACTGATCATTTATCCCACTGATAACGGGACAGTGTTCTGCCCAGTGGGTTTGGCCCCTGACCTAAGAAATATACTGATGCATCAAAATTCCCTGAGCTAACAGCTGGGATGAACTCTGGAAACTGTAAATCTGCAAAGGCAGAGAGGGGGCAGGCAGGTCTGCGTGCTACAACTCTCCCCTCACTTAGTATGCATCGACTACCAGGACGGCTAAGCAATTCCTTGTCTGCTTTTTATCCAATGTAATTTGCAAATTGATTGTTCTTCCTTAGAAGTCTTTCTTAATTAAATAGTAACTGCAGTTATTACCCTCTGACAAAGGGGATATTTTAGTGTCTTGGCAGAGGATATCCTTAGCTCAGTGGATTCTCTTTCATTGCAGTGCCCACTGTGGACTATTGTGTGCAGAACTCTACTGGATGGGTCCTTCTCGAAGAATGAGATGGCACCTCTTGTCCCCTGAGAGCTAGAATCAGGTGAGTTTATAATAATGCCCTATAACAAAATGTGTGTGGAATGCCTTTGCTTTTCAATGCACTTATTTCAAACCGTTCCATCCCACTTTCACACAATGTATGGCAAACTCACTCCATTTGTCAGATGAGAAAACCGAGGGAGAGAGAACTTAGGGGTTTGCCCAGAGTCGTAGAGAAAAGTGAGAAACAGGACTAGAATATAGGTGAGCTGCCTCCTGTGCTAACCTGTCTGCTCCCCATGTTCAGTTATGCCCAAATGTGTTCATTCAACAACTATTTTAATGTGTCAACTATGACTGGGCCCTCTGGGGACAGATAGAATAGCCATGGGTGAACAGGTGTCTTCAGTGCACATTAGCCTTCCAACCACAGCAGTGGTTCTGAATTCTTGATAGGTATCAGAAACATCTGGGAAGCTCATTTAAAAGCACAGTTGCCTGGGCCACAGCCTGGGGTTTTCCTAAGTCTGGGATATGCCCCAGCATATACATTTTCAAAAGCTTTTGAGGTGAATCAGATGACCAGTCAGAGTGTAAGCCAGAGAACTAGGCTTTTATTTCTCTCTCACACACACACACACACACACACACACACACACACACACACACACACACACACACACACACGCGCGCGTGCGCGCGCGCGCGTGAAGCAGAGCTAGGAGACCCAGCATTGGAACCCAAACAGCCTGGAGATTTGTAGAGGTACAGGTGTCAGCGGGAGTGCCTCAGAGCCCATATAGAGGCAGGCACAGTCTCAACTCTAAGGAAGCATAACAGTGTGTCCTGGATGAAACTCACCTGGCTTAAGCCAAGTCAACGTAACAAGGCTGGAAAAAGAAAGCCTACCCCCTTTGCCCACACTGGGTCTTTCTCTCCTACTTTTCTCCTCTTCATTGCTTCCTCGCTTCCTTATCCATACTCAAAATTCCCTTCCTCCATCAAAACCCTACTCATCCTTCAAGGCCCAGCTCACCTGCAACCTTTCCCCTGACATCTTTGATGTCCCCTCTCAAAGGGACTCTCTCCTTCCTCTATGCCCTTCAGCACTTTGTACCTCTATGGTTTTTACTTAGCCATTGTATACAAGGGCATATTTCCGCCTTGGGGATTGATTCTCTGTTCATCTTTGTCCCTCCTAGTAGCCAACACAGAACCTGGTACATTGGAGGTGACCAGTATTTGTTGGTTGAGTTAAATTGACTTACTGAACTGTAACTACTTCTGAGCCTACTCAAAAGTAATTAATGAATGTATCAGTTCAAACTTAGAACACATATCCCCACCAACAACTTCTATACTTTGACAGTTTAAAACAATTTTTAAAAAAAGAAAAGCAAAACACATTTAACTCAGAATACTTGGAGAATAATTGCTGGTTTCAGTGATGAATCCGCCTTGGCCACTGGTAAGCTAACTCGGATCACGGATGTAATGAAATGTTAGAGTTATCTGTGGATCACTTATTGTGCCACACAGCCACCCCGTTAACTGCTAAGGCAGCCCTGCATGCTACTCCCCCTGTACCCTAGGGCTGACCTTGGCCCAGCCTCCTCCCCATCAGGAGGAAAAACCTATTCTTGATGGTCTCCTCCCCTACCCGGCCCCTTCTCGACCTTCTCTCTTGTCCTGGAGCCTGCAGAGGCTGGCCGTGGACAGGAAAGGGGTTGACAAAGTATTTGGCAGAAATGCGGCCTGGAGATGGTTGGTCTAGGTGGGTGTGCACCCTGGCTTGGAAAGGCTGAAGGTCAGGTCTGGTGTTAGGAGAGAGCCCTCCCTTCTCTCTTTTGTCTCTCCCTCCTCCTTCCTGCCTCCAGAGTCAGGTTTGAAGACCTGCATCTGGCTGGCTAACTCTTCCTACATAGCTTTTCTAGCCAAGTTTTTCAGACCAGGGCCAGGAACACTCAAGGTCAGCTCTAGCCAGGGTTCATGTTCTATACAAGCATGACAAACTTTATGTACCTACAGAGCTGATTCCTTCCACCCAGAAAAGCACCCATAGGGAATAGCCTCGTGATCTTGTCTGCACCTCCGGAAGTGGTGATGGGCCCACGTGTCTCCCTGTCCATCATCTCACACTTAGTGGGATGCCTTGGCTTTCAGCATGGCCCTGAATCTGGAAGATAGGCAAACAAGATGTATTTGGGATTGGGAGAGTCACAAAGCTCTCTGCTGGAGAAACACTGAAGGATTTAGAGAAGAGAAAATCAGCAAGGCCAACACAGCTGTCCTTAGACTCTTAGAGGGTCTTCCTGAGGAAGGAGGACTGAACTTGCCCTATGAGATCCTGATGGGTAGAACCAGGCTGAGTCATAAATCCAATCCCTAAATCACCTTCCTTGTCTAGGCTCTGGCCATGCTAAATGGCCTCTGGTTCTATATGTATGCAGTTCCCTTTGGTGCAACAATCTCCCTGGATAACCTTGACTCCTCCTTTGGGAAACAGCTTAAACTTCATCTCCCCAGAGCAAGGGGTCTCCCTTGAATCCTCTAGATCAGGTTTCTCTAAGTGACCCTGTTTGGGGCGGGATACCTCTTTGTTGTGGGGCCTGCCCTGTGCATTGTTAGGATGTTTAGCAGCATCCCTGCCCTCTACCCGCTGGATGCTGGTAGTATCCTTTCAGTTGAGACAATCAAAAATGTCTCCAGATATTGCCAGTTGTCCCTCGGGGGTTAAAATCATCCTCTCCCCCCCCAATCCAGTTGAGAGCCAGCACTCTGGGCCAGTGTGCTCATAGCACCCTGTACTTTCACTCTTGTAGCACCCATCACATTGCTCACACTCCAGAGTTCTCCGTGCTTGTCTGACATCTGTCTCCTCCTCGGTCAGCTCCCTGATGGCAGGGGTAGATTCTGATGTTCTGTGCTGGTCCTAATTTTTCAGTTATAAAAAATGAGTGAATAGATGCATGATTTAAACAAGAACTTTGCAGCTCTCAGAGCTGTCCACAGCATAGTTTCCCCCCCCCCCAAGTTTATTTAATTTCCTATCACTGGGTGAGTCCAAACAAGGCAAACGGCCACTTGTTGAGGATGTTGTGGAGGAGATGTAAGCTCTGAATGGGTGATCTTGAAGTTTCCTTCCAGTTACAACATTGTATGGAATGTGGGCTTTCGGCCAACCACCCTCTGGGTAGCTAATTAAATCACGAGGAAGAGGCCAACCACTCCTTCAGGAGTCAGGTGCTAAGTGTTCCTAGGAAGGGGTGATGCAGCTTGGGGAGTGACCTTTAAGTGGGTCAGGAGTCACATGAATATGGAATGCCTTTCCCTTCCCTTTCTCCTCTCCTCAGAGGTCATTTGACCCATATCCTCGGGGATAGGATCATGCTTGAGAGGTTTAGAAAACATCCTTTGCCCCCTAAGTCCCCCTCTTCAGCAAGCAGAGCTGGGCAGGCTTCTGGGGTGTGAGGAGGGTGAGACAGGAAGACCAGCACGTTTCCCTGAATGGTGCACCAGTTGCCTGGGGCAGTGTTCTTTAGACTTTGAAGGTTACGGCATGTATGATTTATTGCTGTATTTTTCTTTCCCTATAGCCCCCTTTTCAGTGG
>NW_006778541.1:59737-60160 GCF_000442215.2 Lipotes vexillifer | reverse complement strand
TCCCTATAGCCCCCTTTCCAGTGGGGCAAAGAACTGTAAGCAGAGACAAATAGTTGCCCTCTGAGCCCACACTTGATTTCAAGGGCTGTGGGAGAATCAGCTTGGGCTGCCATTGACTACCTGCCCGTGTGCCTGGCCCTGTGCTGGGCTCTTTCACATGCACGATCTCCTTTAATCTTCATAACCCAACGAGGGAGGTGCAGTCACATCTGTTTTTCCAAAGAAGCAACTGAAGGGGTCAGCGACTAGGCCATCACAGAGCTAGTTAGGAGCCTGTGCTTGGGGCAGAATCTGTCCATACCTGCTAGCCCCCTGCATGTCCTGTCACTAGCAGAATGTGAAAGCCTTCTACCCCAAACTCCTGTTTTAAAAAGTCCCTATGAGTAGGCATTGTCATGATGAAAACTATCCTTGAACTCAAAT
>NW_006778541.1:25215-59727 GCF_000442215.2 Lipotes vexillifer | reverse complement strand
GCGGCTTGTGTGGCTGCTGCTTAAGATCTTGCCGTGATTGACTTCATTATGTTTTTGCAAATCTCTCCTTACGTATCTGCAGCTGAGCTGCCTTAAATCATTGTACTTCTGACTTAACATGGCGTAATTGCACAAACATGTTTATTTCTCTTTAAAAACAAAAGCTGGGCTTCCCTGGTGGCGCAGTGGTTGAGAGTCCAACTGCCGATGCCGGGGATGTGGGTTCGTGCCCCTGTCCGGGAAGATCCCACATGCCACGGAGTGGCTGGGCCCGTGAGCCATGGCCACTGAGCCTGCCCAGAGCCTGTGCTCCGCAACGGGAGAGGCCACAACAGTGAGAGGCCCGTGAAGCCAAAAAAAAAAAAAAAAAAAAAATACAAAAGCAGAGGAATAAAGAAGGATAAATCTACAAGGACAAAGAAAAGGAGAGTGAGGATCTCAACCAAAATTTGGAAGATGGAAACTAGATGGATGGACAATAAATGTCCTGGCATACCAGAGAAATCTGAGACCCAAATGTCTGGGGGTGGGGTAGGGTGGGGTGCAGGGATGGCAGAGGAAGATGTGAGACCACCTAGATCCTTTCTACCTCCCAGCTCAGCTGTATGACCTCTCCTCTCTGACCTCAGCAAACTGAGTACAGTATACTCTGTAGTGCTCTGGATTCAGGCATGCCAGGTAGAGTCAGAGCCTGGGGAGAGACACTAGTGGAATCAGGGGCTTAAATTAAAGTTTGCACACTGAATGAGATTCCAGCAACCCCATTCTCCTGATTGGCTCCTGGATTTCTGGAAGCCAGGCCTCTGCCCAGCACCCCAGGTAGGAGATTGAAAATTTTTTCTCGAGGGAAACTAAGAGAAAAGGCCTAAATATTTGGATATTTGGGGCATTTTCCAGTAGAAGCCTGTGACACATCAGCACTACCCATGCACACAGACCATCCATTCAGTGGTAAAGCACCTCACTTTAGAAAGCATTAAGCTGTGGTATTGCTGAAACTGGATCTTTCTTCGTTATCAAACAAGCAACTTGATTGCTATTGAGACATCACTGCAAACTTAATATTTGAATTTGATGACCTTCTAATTGCAAATGCCTTAGTCCTTATTCCTTTAAAAATTTTGGCCTCCTCCTTTACAAAGCTGGCCGTCTTCCTCCATACCCCACCCCACTCTCCACCCAGTCTTCCAAGTGTGGGGCTGGTTCGTTCAATTTTATTCTGACATAGATTGAAGCTTGGATCTGCTTCATGGGGGCTGACAGAGCTAATTCCCATTGTATATTGTTTGACGCTAGTTTAGCAATTTTACTGGTTATTTTTACTGTGTTGGTGTTTTTTGTGTTTCTTGTGTTTTATGCCATTTTTTCTCCACCTTACTCTTTGAATGCTCTGAACCTGATCCTGGTTTCCTGGGAATAAATAACAAGTGCTTTAAAGCTTTTTGTACTCTTGCCAGGTGCCATTATCTAGAAATATGTTGGCATTTGATATAAACATATGTTTAGATTTCTATAACTAAATGTATCCTTATGTATGACTTATTATTGTAACGGAATTCATCTATAAAGATATACCTTTATTTACAAGGTGAGATCTATTAGGCTTCTATATTTCTATTCAGTTAGTACTTGTGCCCAACAAAGAATGTGTTATTTTTCCTTAGGAATAAAATCACATTATTTGTAAAGCCTTAGTAGAGCTTAAATGAGTATAAGCAGTATTTACCTTAACTAGATACTTTCAACATTTATCATTTAAAAGTCCCATGTTCAAGGATGACGTTCTGAGACATTTCAAGGTCACCTGTAGCTCTAGAGCCAAAACAAATGAGAAAATGTGGTAAAGTGCTGCTATTTGTGGATGTTTTGCAAAGGAAAGCAGAGTGGTAGAGTGGAAATGACAGGAGGTTGGAAGCCAGAGACCTAGCAGGCTCAAGCTCTCCATTTACAGACTGTATGATCTTGGGGGAGCCACTTTACCTGGCTGTGGGACCTAGATGAAATGGGAATCATTTTCACCACCTCACAGTTTATTATGAGTTGAGTTAATGTGTATGAAAGCATGACTGTAAATCGTTAGGCGTATTTAAATGGCTGTATACCCAAGCCTGCTTTTTCACCCTGTTGCTCACAGTGCCTTGGGCAGAGTACTCATTCAATCAACATTTGTTGGATAACAAATTAATGAATGAATTTGTGAGTCTGGGTTTTCAAAATGTTTTTGCACCCCTCTGAGTCATTTATAGACATTTATAAAATCGAGAATTTATAAGTTGTTCCTGGATAATCAGATCTCTTGATTCAGAGGTAAAAGATAACTTGTCGGACTTTCAAGCCTTTCTTGCATATGGGACAGTAACTGGCAGGGCTGATGATGAGAAATTGTCTTCATCCTGCTCGAGTATAAGATCACGGAACTTAGAGGAACTTAGAGGAGTTGGGAGGAACTTAGAGATAACCACTTTCTTCTCAAATATGAGGAAACTGAAGCCCAGAAGCTCTTTGAAGTCGGTGACTTTATATAACTTCTCCCTTCTATAGCTCTAGGGCTATTGCAGATAGATGTACAACAAATACATTTTTAAAATGTATTTTTCAAGGACTGAGCTAAATGCTGGGGAAATAAACATTAACAAGATAATCCCCACCCCCATCCCTGCTGCATCTCCCCCCCCTCCTCCCGCCTTTGAGGAACTCAGTCTAGACAGATATGGAAACCAGTAGGTATGCTATTAGTCATACTCATGCTGTGGGGGGATTATAGAGGCAGAAGGGAACTGCCGAGGGAAGCATTGAAAGGAGATGGTGTTTATGCTCTGTCTTAGCTTGGGTTCCTCAGAAGGAGACACTGAGGTGACTGGGTAAGTGATTCATTAAGGAAGTTCTCCTGGAAAAACCTAGAGAGGGAGTATAGACAGGAAGAGAGGGTCAGGAGAAGACAAAAGCAAGGATGAGATTACTGGTCAGGTCCCATGGAGGGTAGGTTAGCCATGTCCTGTGGGAGGACTCTGGGAAATAATGTGCTCCTCTGAGTTTGCTCTTGGCTCCCAGACAAAGGAACTGGGCCTTCATAGTCTCACATTAGTTGGTCAGTGGCTAAGGGTCATGATGGGTGGGGCTGGGAAAATATGTTGACCCCCCAGAGTCGACTTTTGGACTTTTGGTCCTAAGACTCCAGTAGCCAGAGGGTGGGCCTCTGAAGGTTGTTGAAGGTGCGGGTCATTAGAAACAAAAGTACACAGAAGTCTGAGGTCATGTGTATAGAAAAATAATAGGAATCTAGGTAAAGCACCAGCAGTGTCCACTCCACCTGAGATCTATGAGGACGATTTGAAGTAGGTAGGAAGGTCATTGCTGGCATAAATTATAACCTGAGCAAAGACCCTGAAGCATGATGACATAGGATGTGTTTAGAGATGAGAAGGTGGTGTGGCTGTATTGCCTTATATCTGGTAAGAAGTAAGAAGCTGAGAGATAAGCTCAGAAAGGTGGGCTGGAGTCAGATTATGAACTTAAAAAAAATTGGTTGTGGGAAAAAGAGATCCACTTGGTGTATTTCAAATTAAAAATGGCTTATTGTAAGGATACCTGTGCTCAGGAACCTAGGAGAGGCCTGGCCCCAGGAAGAGCAGATCTCAAGAAACTAGAACTCCAGAACAAGCAGGGATCTTTGCCCTGGTGCTCAAAGCCATGGCTTCATGTGCTGCTCTAATCTACCCTACCCCCAGCACTGATGCACACTATATACCTTTTTTCCTGTCTTGGTTTCTGCTAACTCATGTTTCTACCTCCTTGTTTTTCTAATTTGCTTTAGCTCTCATGGCCTTTTCTATAACCCAAGCTTTTCTCTATCTTCTCTTTTAACTTCTGCTTCCATTTCTACCCACCTCCTTTTCTCAGCATGTCTGATTTCAGATTCTCAGGATGAGCTGAATGGACCAAAAGATGTTTCCTGGTGGGCCATAGCATCATAGACTGGATTGCTATCCAATATATGAATTGAATTGCTCTTCTAGACTGAGGTACACACTACTGGTTTGATTGGCTGTGCCTTGAGGAAGGAGCAGAGTCACATGATAATATAATCACAGTAGCTAAGGTTATTCAGCACTTTTTTGAGCATTTCTCATATATCATTTCATTTAATCATCACTTTCATTTAATGAATGTTCATTCAATTCACATTCACATGCATTTAATCAACCCATGAGTTTGTTCTAGGATTGCCTTCAGCTTAACAGATGAAGAAACTAAGTCTTAGAGGTTCATACAACTAGTATGTGGTGAACTTCCTTCCACCAAAAGCTGAGTTGCTCAGCTTTCCTTAGCAGATATAGACAGGGCAGAACCCAAGACTGACAATAGCCTTGCGAAGGAATTTGGAACGTATCTGATGATAGACATTAAGCTGCATGTCAGTAAAGGTGGAATGAAATCTTAGGTGTGATCTGGTGTCAGGTTTGGGGTAAAGAGTGATTAAATACTCTAGTGCTAAAAAATATCCCAAGAATATTATATTTGTTTCATTCCTGCATAATTTTCTCTACCAGCATCCGTTTCAACATATTAAACTATTTGGGGTGAGAAGCAAGTTTTTCCAGTAGCTGAGCAGCAAACTCAGGAAGTCCACAAATAGTGGCAATGGTTTCCATGAACAAAGTATCCATTTTCAGAGAAGTCTCTCCCTGTTTCCAGGCTGACTCATGTGCGGGTCTGCCCTGATCACAAGGGGCAGGCCCGCTGGATGCATGAAGCTGAAGGTACCATGGGCTCCTATGGGTGAGACAAAAGGTTTAAGAGACTCTGAAGGCATGGTAAGCCTGCTTCACCTTGGCAACCTGGAAGCAGGGAGGCAGGTGGTTATCTGCCTAGGCTTTTCCTTAAAAGGATGGAATTGAATGCCATGATGTCTTGTGAAGAGGAGGAACCACAGGGAGAGGAGAGTGTTTTTACCTAATTTCCCCCATGCGCTCAGGCTTACACTGGCTGGTGCGGCATTAAAAGGACTGGAGAAAGGCTGGTGGGGAGGTCTCGAGAAGGTAAATGTGGACCCTGTGCCTGGCCTCCCACTGTGCTTCCTTGTTGGTGACTCAATGAAGATGGCTTTCCTGCCAGACACTGAAAGATAGTCCATGAACACCTGAGTCTGGGACCAAGCTAACTGTCCACCATCAGACCTTACTTTCTACTACATCACAGGGAAAAGGATAAGATATGCTCAGTGAAGAGAAAAAACCCCATCCTGAGAATGGAGGGGAGAGTTTGTTAAAATTCCACCTCGTTTTACAGCCTCCCCGGGATTGAACGGCAGTGATTTGTTGGGAAGGAGCCCTGGGCTGAAGGATCTGGCTTCTTCTCATCTCATGTCCGACTGTGTCACAGCTCTGCGTCTCAGTTTCCTTGTCTGCAAAATGAGACTTCTGGTCTTAGTCTCCAAGGTCCGTTACAGCCCTCATACCTGGTGCTTACAGAGGGCCTGGGCAACACTGATGCCCCAAAGACAAATTCAGGGCCCATCAGGGAAGGAAAAAAATCACTGTTAAGGTTAAGTCTAGCATCAGTTATATTGAAATTTAGACTTTGGGTGGTTATTGCAGAAAGTTTTTGAAATTAAAAAAAAAATTCTATGGCTTTGTCACTTCCTATTGGAACTTCCACGGAGCCTGTCTCAGGGTCACACCCAGGCCACCTTTTCAGACCACACTGGTTCCCAGCACCCTCCTTCCTTTCTCATAGAATGTTCTAGTATGTACATACATCCATACACACATAGTGTTGATAACTCCCAGTCTGGCTGAAGCATGGGAGGCCATTTCTTATCTGGAGAGGAGAGAAAAGAGCAAACTTACAGAGGTCCTTTCAAGGTTCTTGTAGTCACTGTTCTGGAGTCTCTGGCTTCCTCCTGAGATGTAATTGGAAACACAGTTGGCCTCTGTCTTCTGTTCACTGATCCTCTTCTCCATCCAGCCTCTGCTTAGCCAAAGGGCATGTGGTCCCTTCCTCCTGGAGGAGAGAGAAGACAATTCAGGCAAATCAACATATGCCTTTATGTGACCTCCATTTTACTGGGCTATTTCCTGAGGCAGGACTTTTCTTACACTTTCTCTCCTCATTATGTTTTTGACCTGTGGCTATTTCTCTTTTATAACCATCTGACAAGAGGGCTTATGTGCTTTCTTCAGAAAGGTGGGAGAGACAGAAAAACTGTGTAGAGTTGCTTGTTCCCTGGTAAACCAAAGAGTAAGAAAACTCTGAGGTGGGGAGGGAAAAGAGCAAAGGATGTGGGTGAATGGTTGGTCCAATCCCCAAGTCCTGCAAGGGAACCATCCTTGAGTCATCTCCAGGGTCTAGACGTGGTTCCCAGGAAGTATGCAGCATCAGGAGGCTTCCTTTGGAGTTTCTTAGCAACATTAGCTTCTTTCCCTCATTGTGAACATTCCCTGAGGAAAATTCTACCCCTAGTTCATTTTCTTCACATACAGACACAAAGAAGGGAAGACAGTGAGGCAAATGACCATTGCCTTTTGCTCTGGCTCTCCTCTGCTGAGGTCTGAATTGCTCCTGGAATTGAGCTGGAAGAGGCAAATGTTAATTTACACAGCCTTCTCACCTGCCACTCTAGGATGTCATTAAACTAGAGAATAAATTAGGGCGTCCTGCAAGGGTGGCATGTGCTCACGGGGATGTAAAGACAACCTTACCTAAGGTACATTTTACCGGTGAGCACTAGCATCTCCGGTTCTCCTCTCCTTCCTGAAGATTATGAACATGGAATATTGTTTTATGACTCCCTCTGTAGGCAAGTTCCCTTCTGCCAACACAGTGACTCCTTCTTCAAGCCTTATGTTGAAAGGAATGTGCCGCAAGATCAGTACAGCCTGGATCACTGAGCCACCACATGGAGCTACCCCCTGGAGAGTTACTCATTCCCACAGCAGTTGGTGTGAGTGAGATTTTTTTCCTTGCATTGTGCTGGCGTTAAGTCAGTGAAATTGTGATATGGTTTGTTTCTGCAGCGCGACTAGCGCATTTTGACTGATACATAGATTCAGTCTAATGTGTGTGTCAAAACCACCTTAAGTGCTTTACAACTCATCCCAAAGTTTCTGATCATGTAGATCAGAGGTGGGGCCCAGGCATCTGCATTTTAATTGTATATTAAATCACCCACAGACATTCTTGTTCAATATATCTGTGAATCTGCTATTTCCTGAGGGCCACACATGGAGAAACACTTGAAGACCAGCTGAAGACATTAATTTAGATTGCTTGCTGTTTAAATTGTGTTTTTCTCTCATTTTAAAGGCCTCAGTTACTTTCTTAGCCATCAGAAGAACAGGCGAGCAGGAGGTGAGTTTACCAGCAAAGAAGTGCTCATGCTAACCAAGATCACAGACACAGGAGGGAGGCTTACCTCATAAGCTTCTTCTAGGGGTTCAGGGAGATAATTCAGCAGGATAAATCAACATAAATCATTTTAGTTCCTTGTCTGGAGCAAGGGAGGTGGTCAGTAAATATAGTTTCTTTAAAAAGGAGAGAGAAAAATTATGTTTCAGGAATGGTTTCATTTCAGTAAAAATAATTACAGATTACCTTCATAGTTCCAAGCCCAGTTAGAGACAGGGAGCTTCACCTGTCCCAGCTATCAGAGTGGGCTCTGGTAGGGGACTGAGCTGTGTGTGTGCTGTGTGTGTGCCACAGCACAGAGCTCTGCCTGATAGGGGCTGTGAGAATTGTAACCCCAAAGTACTGAGGGAGTTCAGAGAAGGGAGAGATTTCAATTTTCTTTGACTCTTGACTTGCTACTGCATAGTAACTGTAATATCTTCTAAGAATGACAGTCAGGCATTTCTCACAAGGGCTAATGAATCACTCCATTTAGCTGTGACAACAGCAAGGCAAAGAAATATCTTCAAGGGCCCAGACGTTATTTTTCCAGCCTTGTCCCGAGGATATAATGTGCCTGGAAGTTATGACAAATTAGCTGCTTGTGGCAAAGCTACATGGACCCTTTTATAAAACATGGAGTTAATGGGTTATTACTGGCAAGGGAAATCAAGTTGGATAAGGAGGGTGGGTCCTGGCTAGGAAGGACTTTGAAAAGCGGCAGAAGAGGTTAGACTTGACTCAGGAAGCCCAGGGATGAGTAACAGTGCCAAAGGCATGGACCAAACCTCCACTTAGTCACAGGTCATTGCTGTACTTCAATGTCCCAACAGTTAGTTTACACAGGAAGAGGCTGAGGGTACAGTCACGAGACCACCATACAGGGTCATGGAAAGGAAGTAAAAGAGAGGTAATTAGAAAAAAGCAAAATGAAACTACAGATGTGAGAAGAATGCAATGCTATGCTATTTTTCTACCGTGCTAACTTTTTTTTCCTTACCATTACCGTTTTCCTAGGAGCGAGCATCTCTTAATTTCACACTGCCATGTTTATGCTTCCAGGTGCCTGAGCTACATTCAGAAAGACCAGCCTCTGGGTGCTTTCTGTGCTTTGGGGGGAAGAAGGCATCCTTGAAGTCAGGGTGCTTAAGAAGCAGAGCCTTGTGTTGGCAGAAATGTGTGTCCATATGTTCAGGGAGGCTGTCTGGTCAAAAGAACATAGCTGACTTCAAGCGACCTCACGTCCTGGGTGCTGTGTGGTCAGATGCCGGGCTCTGGGGACCGCAGGAGAGCAAGCAGCCTGGCGGAGGAGGAGCAGGACGGGGAGGCCTCCAGCGTAAGGTGGCCACGGGCCCCACTGCAGTTCTGGGGTGCTCACTCTAGCTGCCCCCATCAACGGGCCCCCTCGGCCTCCCAAGCGCTTCCTCGCTCCTCTCTCCACCTCGTGCCCCGTCGGCCCTAAGGCTTTGCACACTCAGGGTTCCTGCCTCCTCATGATTTGGCATCCTTGTGGCCCATAATGGCCCCTGCTCCTGTCTTTCAATATGGCTTTGTCTTTTTATTGCAAATTTCTGCTTATATCTGTTTTATTTATTTTTTCCAACTTCAGCTCCCAAAAGAGAAAAATCTGACTCCACCAGCTCATTTTATTTTGTACCATGTCATTTTCATTAAAAAAACAAAAAACAGCTTCAGTGAGGTATAGTGGATACACGAAGAATTTACACATAGTTAATGGAGACAATGTGATGAGTTTGGGCATATGCAAACACCCAAGATATCATCAGCACAATAAAAGTGTGGGCCACTGGTGACTCAGTGGATGGCACCTGTGAGTTACGTGCCTCCGAATCACAACTGTGGCCCCTCTGGGAGAGGTGAGGAGTCTCGGGCCTGTGTGGTTAGCAGGGGCTGTGGCAGAGCAAGCTTCTGAGTGGCACATTTCTCCAGGTTCTTGCACTCATTAGTTTCCCCAGGCTCTCTGCTGGGTGCGAGTGTGGGACCTCTGGGGGTTCCGGTACTGGAGGTGGTGATCATGGGAGGCCCTGGCATCTTCCTGCCCATCCTGCGGTAGTCATAGCATATGCCTGTGCCAGAGTCCACAAGGGTAGCCTGTTCTAGGTCAGGGCATGACAACTCAGTGTAAATGAACATGCCACTGAAAATGACAAAGCAAAAGAGAAGTCAAGGTTTGTCTCTCACGGGCCTCTCTCTGTTGTTCCACTTCTGAGGTGTGAGTGCTGTAGGAAGCAGTGGCTGGCGAGTTTAAAGCAGGTAGTATGCTTAGTAGCAAAGCCAAAACCCAACTCTGGCTGATCTAGTGCAGAAAAAGGTATGATCAGACAGTCTCAGGAACTTCTGAGATTCTCCTTGGGGGTTTGGAAGCTGTGCCACCAGGTAAAACCTGCTTGGTCATTGAAGACACCTCTCTTACGGTCACTGGGCACCCGGGCTCAGCTTGCTCCGTGGCACCACAGTCCTGAACTCTGCTGCTAAAACTGCAGCCACCCTTGCTTCTGGAAAGCAGGCAGAGCTACCACTAGCCTTTGACAGAATGAGCTCTCCAAGGCCCAGGCTTTTTCCAATTTAAAATTTGGGGTGCTGTTGGCCTGAGGGTAGGTCCTAGGTTATACACCGAGGCCCTAGCTGCAAGGAAGGCTAGTGATGCAACTTTCAACAGTGGGCTCTGCTTATTAAGGGAGAGGATTCCCCAAGCATGGAAATGGAGTTCAGATACTGAGCAGTAAAGTAAATGACAAGGGTCTCTTCTGAGGCTTTGTCCATTCTTAGAACAAGGGAACAATGTGAGGAAAACAGTGTGCTATGAGCTACATGTTTGTGTCCTACCCCAAATTCATATATTGAAACTCTTGTCCCCAATATGATGGTGTTTGGAGATGGGGCCTTTTTGAGGTGATTAGGCCATAAGGGTGGAGCCCTCACAATGGGATTAGTGCCCTTATAAGAAGAGACATGAGAGTTTTCTTCTCTCTCTGCTCTCCATATGAGGACACAAGCAGAAGACAGCCATCTGCAAGCCAGCAAGCGAGCCCTCACCAAAAACTGAATCTGCCACACCTTGGTCTTGTACTTCCCAGCCTCTGTGTGAGAAACAAATGTCTGTTGTTTAAACCACCCAACCTGTGGCATCTTGTTACAATAGCCTGAACTGACAAAGACGTGTTTTAGGGAAGTTGGTTTGGCAGTTTAAGGATAGATTTTATGAGAGACACTTAAACCATAGGCAATCCCTTGTGAGTGGTGTAGAAATACTATGCTGATCTCACATGCTTAGAGCAGTAGATATGATTACCTTATCATCATGTCTCATGAAAGGAAGAGAATTCTAGTATAGA
This sequence comes from Lipotes vexillifer, assembly GCF_000442215.2. NCBI lineage: Eukaryota > Metazoa > Chordata > Mammalia > Artiodactyla > Lipotidae > Lipotes > Lipotes vexillifer. The sequence continues at coordinate 48,985 of NW_006778541.1, read as the reverse complement.
AAATAACTTCTAAGCACCTCCATTTGGGGAGGAGAATGAGCTGAGATAGGTAGACCAGTAAGCACATGGACAGATGCACAGGCAGACAGATGCATCCAGAGCACAGGAGGTGGTATTGTCTAGCTGTGGAAGAGTGTGCCTGCATTCTACTACTAGATTACTTGCTAAGTATGGAGGCTTAGGTAGGTTAATTCACCTCTAAGTGTCAAACTAGTCACCTGTAAAAAGGGGGAAATGATAACACCCATAGTATACAGTGAGTTAATGCATAAGAAACTCTCAGCAGAGTGCTCTCCAAACCAGGTCGCCACTAAACGCTAGGAATTAATAGTGATATTCTGACGTGAGGTCGTGAGGGCTGGGCTGTTTGGTAGGCATGGAAGTGAGGGAGGGAGAGTGAATTTGAGAAAGATGTGAAAGGCAGGACGACAGGACATTGTGACAGATAGGGTAAAGGGGACAGGGGAGAATGAAGGGTCAAAGAAGACCCCATAAATTATTGATCAATCGTCTTTCTCATTTGGTTCTTGGCATTGGGTTAATTTGGTTTGAGCTGGCGTTTTTTCAGATAAAATAACGGAAAGAGAAGAATTGAGAATTTGATCTGATACAGTGAATTTTCCGAGAAGCAAAAGAATGGCTGAGAGCATGCACACAGGGAAGCCGGGGAAAAATTCAGCTTACACACAGACACACACAGACACACACAGACACACACACACACCCTCCACTCCTTCTTCTTTATAAAAAGAGGACAACTGAAAACATAGGGGACAATTTTACACTGACTTTACTGGTCAGATAGCCTGATCCTTAATCACATCTCCTTGCTTTAAATCTATTTTAGAAGGAGATAGGATATAAATTGCAAATAAATAAATAATCAGGTCAACTCATCCACCTTAGGGACTGACTGTTTCCTCAGCAAGTGGAGGTCAGAGCCGTACAAGGAGAAAGATGAGAACTGGCCCTAACTCCAAAATTTCACCTCAGTGGCCAGTCCCTGGACTGGAAGTCCCTACTGTGTCATTCCCTGAGGGGACCTCCGAAATCCTACACATTCTAGCACGTTATTACCGGGAGAGGAAGTCGTTGTTAAGTTCACATGCTAACAGTAGTAGATATAATTTTCCATTAGTCTCTAGTCTCCCCTAGCAGAAGGGTAACTAGGGAATGAAAGATAAGATTTATAGATAACAAGCCTCAACTTATTTCATGCCTTGCTGCCAAGAGCATAGTCTGGAAACCAGAAGTATCAACATCCCTTGGGAGCTTGGTAGAAATGCAGAGTATCAGGCTTCACTAACTCAGACCTCCTACATCAGAATCTGCATTTTAATAAGATCCCCAGGTAATTTGGGTGAGCATTACATTTTGAGAAGTACTGGCTGAAGGCAGGAGAGGGAGAGAGACAGAGACAGAGATCAGTTTTATGGGCGGGAGAAAGCTGAGGCACTGAGAAGGTGGAACAATAAGGAAGGCCTAACATAATTTTACCTAAAGCTGGCTTTTGAGTGGTGTTGAGAAAGTGACTCATGACAGAATCCCTTGCAAGGTAGAAGCAGCAGTAACAGTCTTCACAAAGTTCTCTGAAGCCCATAAGCGTCATGTCAGCTCAGCTCCAGGTGCAGAGCTGCCTGTCGACGACAGGTTTATTGAGCTCAGCGTGTGCAGAGCACTTGTCCTCTTCCTTTAAATTGGAAACAGATTGAAGCGCTGTAGGCAGTGTCATTGAGAAGGTGGCAACCATCTTGTTCCATCTCCAAAGTCACCCAGAGTGAAAGTGGACTCTAACAACCCCCGGCCACTCTGGTTGGACTTTCAGGTCCTCATAGAGTAACTTTTTAAATAAGTCCTCTTCTTCAGTTTTTTTTTTTTTTTTTGCGGTACGTGGGCCTCTCACTGTCCTGGCCTCTCCCGCTGCGGAGCACAGGCTCCGGACGCGCAGGCTCAGCGGCCATGGCTCACGGGCCCAGCCGCTCCGCGGCATGTGGGATCTTCCCGGACCGGGGCACGAACCCGTGTCCCCAGCATCGGCAGGCAGACTCTCAACCACTGCGCCACCAGGGAAGCCCCAGTTGTTTTTGTTTTTAATTCCCTATGTTAGTGGTTCTCAAAGCGTGATGCCCAGACCAGTAGCCTCAGTATCTGGGAACTTGTCAGAAATGTCAGTTTCTCAGGTCCCACCCCAGACCTACTGAATCAGAAACTATGGGGGTGGGGCCCAGCGATCAGAAACAAGCCCCCAGGAGTTTCTGATGCCAGCTAAGTTTGAGACTCCATGACCTATGTCTTTTAAAAAACTTAAATGGAAATCAAACAAATCTCCTTTGGCCAGCTTTCTAGGGGATAGAAATGTCGATTTTCTTCTTTGACGGCCATTGTATTTCTGTACTATGGCCACTAAGAAAAAAAAAGTCAAGTGCTTTTAAAAAGCACTTTTGCAAGTAGTGTTCCCTGTACACACACACACACACACACACACACACACACACACACACACACACACACACACACACACACACACCCCTCTTTGTGAAGCAGATAGGGCAGCTGTCCAACCCCCATTCTCTGTCTTAACAGACAAGGAAACTGTCCCCAACCAGTCAGATGTTTGATTCCCAAGAGCCAGGTCTATTTGGGTTTTGTGTTTTCAGGAAACATTCAATGCAGAAATTCTGTAAAGTCTCCTTAAGGAAGAGATACCTCCCCCTCAATGAGGCTATTTTCTCTCATGCCATCTGAAGTTCTGTGGTCTTTTTGGAGGCCCTTTGGAATGACTGAAGGTGTGGGAAATCTTTGACTAGTTTTTGCTTTATTTGTAAAGTTCCTTTTTAACATGGCTCAGTAGAGCTAGTGCATCTCCAGTTCCTTCCAAAGAAAGGGGTTCAGCAACCTGAATCTGCCTTCTCATTTGCCTTTAATTGAAACTTGAGAGGCTCCACGAGCCGCTGGGGTTTGGGGTCAGGGGCTGGGAGCTCTACTTTAAGAGGAGAACTACCAGCCCTTTGAGGACATTAGAGTGTCCTGTGATAAGTGCATATTTGACCAGAAACGGAGAGCAGGCATGACTGAGAGTGGGCAGGAAGGTGCAGCCACCCTCACCAGACTGTGGGACCATGTGGCTTCTGGTTCTGGGTTATATCTGAGAGGCAGGCTCTGAGAAGCTGCCTCGTGGTGGAGGATGAATCTTTAACTAGGATGCAAAGATAAAGGTTTCTGGTCCCAGATCTCCTGATTCATTTGCCACATAAGTTTGGGCAAGTCGCTGAAGCTCTTGGACTTTATTCTCCTCATCTATTAAATGGAAATATTAATACCTGCCCTGCATGTTCCCTGGAGGTGTTGCAAGACTTACATAAGGTCTCCCTCTGAAAGTAGCCTGTAACCTGGGAAGTGCTGTGCAAAGGTGGAGGCTGGGCATTCCGCATGATCCCTCCAACTGTGTGGTCCCCGCTGCTTGTCCGGGAGAAGTCTGCTGCTCCCCTCCCACATGGGAGCACAGAGAATGTCTTTCAGGGGGACCACATAAGCTTCTCGTAACAGGGCAGTGATTCTTTAGCAATGCTTTCGTACGCCTGGACTCGGAGCCACCCACAGGAGCCAGGAGAGGGTGCCTCACCCCTCTGCGCCCACGAGGCTCTGCTGCCAGTGCGCTCTTCTGTCCAAAGCATAGAATCCAAACCCATGAAGACAGTCTCTGTTCTACCCTCCACGAATCTGAATAGAGTCCATTCTACTTCTTCTGCACCTTTTATCTCAAAGCATTCCCAAGCACACAATACACTTCACAGCCTGGTCCTCTGCCACAAGACAATAAAGGGTCTTTCACTAACTGGCCCTGTTGAAATGCCACCACCTCCACTGTGCAGCTGCCAGATAGCTGTTCTGGGCTGAGCAGAAAACATCTCTCAATTCCAGGTCATTTAGAATGTCATACGCTGATGAGAGTTCAGGAGGACAGCACCGCGGCCTGCAAGTTATAGAGAAAAATCTGGATTTTCGTAAAATGCACACAACAAACCCAAACCAGTCTCCCAACCAATCCTAAGAAAACTAGACTGACTCTATCAGAATGATGTTGGTTTGCTTTGCAATGAAGTTCCAAACTTTGACCCTGTCCATTTTTGTCCCATTCAAAGTGGCCTCTTTACTATAAACAATTAGGCCTCTTAAAATGGGAGTTGTATGAATAAAATTTGAGAGTGGTAGAATAAACTTTATTTGGTCTTGTCCCCAAATAACTATGGATATATTAGTCTGTTGTTGCCTAATTCAATGTAACAAAGGGTTTGTTACGTGACAGAGCTGGGTTAGGAGCTGGGAGGCTAACGTGAATTGGACAGTTTCTGGCCTCAGTGTCAAGCACATTCAGATGTTCACATACCCTGCATAAAAGGAAAGGGCTTGGGGTAATTTCAGACCCCTGACTCTTTTTTCTTCATGACATATGGGCCTCTCTTAGCAGAGCACCCAACTAGAACAGCTCTAACAGCCAAAGGCCATCTCATCTTGTCCTCAGTTTCCTTCTTACTATTGAAAGGAAACCCAGAACAAATTCATGGAGGTTTTTAGTAATTATTTGCATAAATGACCTTATAGTCACAATACCAGAAGTTATTACCAGTATTTGGGTTTCTTTTCAAGGGCTAACTAAATCTAAGCACAACTTTCATTAAGTTCTCTTCAAACGGTTGATTTAAATTTTTATTCAGTATGGTTTAGATTTTATTTTTCTAACTGCCCAAGTAAATGCCCCGTAACAGAGGAAGTTTGAGTTGCGTTTATTCCATTGATCTATACATGTGGGTCTAAGGCAATGCCTAGAAACCCTCACCCTTTAATTTCAGCTACTTTTGGTGTGTTTTAGCTATTTTTGAAGTCAACATGACCCTTTTGCAGAATTCTTCATGAGCACAATGAAGGAAGGAGGGGGAAAATTGTGATGGCTTAAAATCTATTCACAGACTCAAATCTGTATTTTCAGAGAACCATATAAAACCCATCACCAACAATTTGTTAAACACCAGTTTGTGCCAGAGCTATGCTGGGAACTTGCCAGAAGCATAGGGATAAGTATATGAGCCATATAAGCAAAAATCCTTGGGGAGATCTGGGCAGCGAGATGAGGTAATCATGAGAAACAATTTGAGAATACTCCAGGATGGTAGGTCGTTAAGTACTAAAGTTTCTGCTACAGACTTCAGGGGTCAAAGGGATTCAGGGTAATTGAAAAACATGGATGTATTGCTGTTCACAGAAGGCTTTGTGAAGGAGGAAAGAAAACCTGGATCTTGAAGGATTATATTTGATAGTTGGAGTTCAGCCAGGGGAGAGGTATTAATTTAGACGAAATCGGGCAGAGCAGAGGGATGCCTGGTACATTTTTGTGTTGATGAACTAGGGTGAAAAACTTTTTAGTTTTTAGACTCCCAGTTGACCATTGAGATGGTGCATCGATGGCCACATGTCCGCTTAGTAGAGTGGTGAACCTGCTTCTTCAGTTCCAGCTTTTCCTCAATTGCCCTATCCTCCCCCAGGGTCAATTTTCCCAGGGATTCAGCTCCTCCACAGACAGGTGTTTGAACTGCAGGTGATATCACTCTTGTGATGTGGAATAGCATATTTACTGGATATTTCTAGCTCATCTAACCCAGTGATTCTCCCATTTTTATGTATATTACAATCACTTGGAGGGCTTGTTAAATCCCAGATTGCTGGGTCCTACCTGCAGTGTTTTCAGTTCAATAAGTCTGGGGTCTGGGACAGGGCCAGAGAAACTTTCATATTTAACAAATCCCCAGTGAGGTTGGTGATGCTGGTCCAGGGACCACACTTTGAAAACCCCCAATTTAATCCATTATCTCAGTTTACAAACGAAGAAACTGGGGCCCAGAAAACTCTGAGTTTAAAGAGTGCTTAAGAAGGCAATTACCCACTACCCCTTCACTACTCACCCCGTGCCAAGTCCAGCCTAATTCCCAATTCCTACAGGGCAAGTCTGACTTAGATTTTAATTGTCTGAGAGCTGAGCTTCTTTAATCTCAGTGAAAATTTCTGTATATTTAGGAACAGATCTTCCCAAAGGCAGGAGGATAAACCAGCTAACTTTGAGGCTTTTGGGTCTATGAAAACGCTACATTAATAAAATAACATTTTTTCTACAAATTAAATATTAATTTATTATGTCCCTGATTTTACAACCTGTAGGTGGCAGTGCCTTCCTTCTCTAGACGCAGCTAGAGGCCTGAGCCGGTTCATTTTCTGAGGAACTGGGAAGGCTACACAATGTATACGGTATTAGAGATTAGGCCATCTACCCCGGCCCCGGCCCAGGACAGCTCTGCCAGGGACGGCAGAATCAGATAGCAGGGTTTAGCATTCTGAGAACTGAACTGTCCCTGATTAACGTGTGAGGTTTTATTAATTTCTAATGTTTTAATCTTATCATTTTCTTGTTTAACTAGTTACATTCTTATTCTTGCCCAAGGTTCTAAAACTTAAGACTTGTGAAAAGCCAGAAACCAGAGACATAGCGAAGTGGACCTATTAAAATGCCATGAATTTACTGTAAGAGAGCATTCTTCACTGGAGAGGTTTATCACTGCCAAAGCACTCTTTCACTGGTGAAAGTCCGGGGCAGAAAGGAAGAAAAAGAAAAGTATGATTCTAGGAACCACATTGCAGAAATGCCAAAGGGAGGTTCAAACAAGTAAGTGAGTGTTCATTAGCTCCTGTCAATGATTAAACATGAATTCCCCATTTACATATGACCCAGGACTTGCAGATGCATGATTTCCATTTCCAGTTCTTCAGCAGTCCCTGACATAAAATTCACTCTACGTTCAATCTTAAGACGAAATGGTATTGTAAAAGGCTGAGGGGTGCGCTTGCAAACATCCAGCACTGATACATACTTGTTCAATCTGCCTCCCAAAGACCCCAAGGCTCATTCCCTTTCCCAATTTCACTTCCCCTTGAAAAGCCACTGAACTGTCTCAGCAGCCACCAGGGCAGAGAAAAGTTCTGATCTTATGCCTTTTGACCATTCCCTCCCTTCTCTCTCCACAGAGAGAGCTATGATTTCCTGATGCTGTCTTCTTTTAAGTCATGCAAAGATCAATTAATTCCATCTCAGCTAATTTCATTGGTTGTTCCAACATTTTATTACCAGTTGAAGCTATTGTCTCCAAGTTACCTACGGAATTGAGTTTAAACTCTCTTTGCGTTCAAGGATGTAGGGTTAGTTTCCACCTTAATTCTTCAGCCTCATCTCTCTCCATGTCCTATTCTCCTCCCTGCACTTACTCTGAACATCACATCATTTCCAAAATGATTTTATGCCTGTGCTTTTGTACATTCTGTTCCTTCTAAAAAATTCTTATTCATTTTTGAAGATTAACTGTCATTTAGGGGAAGCGTTTCCAGACTCCCACAAACAGCAGCTTGATCCTCTTTTAAAACAGCTTTTAGCACATTATGGTGTAATTTATATGTTTATGTGTCAGTTCTTACTCCTAGGCCCCCTGCCTTATTTTGTTCTACCACCCACTGCAATAGGTTGGTGCCAAAATGGTAGCAACTGTCTTATTCTTCTTTGTTATATCCCTGAGACCTAGCATAGAGCTGGGCAGATAGTGGATGCTGAATAAACATGTGGGTTTTTAATCAGTGAATCCTATTCAAGATGCTTCTTTCTTTTGTTTACTCAGGAAAGCCCCTCTTTTCTCAGTTTCAACCTTTTGCCTTTCAATTCTCTATTATTTCATTGCGAACCAACCAATAACTTCAGTTCTACAAGTGGTAGGGTTGTATCAATGAAAAGACAGAAATGTTGAAGTGAAAAGCTTGCATAATGATGACAGTTCTTCTTGTCTTCCTCCCCCTCCCTCTTTTCCTTCTCCTCCCCCTCCTCCCCCTCCCCCTCCTCCCCCTCCTCCTCCTCCTCCCCTCCTCCTCCTCCTCCCCTCCTCCTCCTCCTCCCCTCCTCCTCCTCCTCCCCTCCTCCTCCTCCTCCCCTCCTCCTCCTCCTCCCCTCCTCCTCCTCCTCCCCTCCTCCTCCTCCTCCCCTCCTCCTCCTCCTCCCCTCCTCCTCCTCCTCCCCTCCTCCTCCTCCTCCCCTCCTCCTCCTCCTCCCCTCCTCCTCCTCCTCCCCTCCTCCTCCTCCTCCCCTCCTCCTCCTCCTCCCCTCCTCCTCCTCCTCCCCTCCTCCTCCTCCTCCCCTCCTCCTCCTCCTCCCCTCCTCCTCCTCCTCCCCTCCTCCTCCTCCTCCCCTCCTCCTCCTCCTCCCCTCCTCCTCCTCCTCCCCTCCTCCTCCTCCTCCCCTCCTCCTCCTCCTCCCCTCCTCCTCCTCCTCCCCTCCTCCTCCTCCTCCCCTCCTCCTCCTCCTCCCCTCCTCCTCCTCCTCCCCTCCTCCTCCTCCTCCCCTCCTCCTCCTCCTCCCCTCCTCCTCCTCCTCCCCTCCTCCTCCTCCTCCCCTCCTCCTCCTCCTCCCCTCCTCCTCCTCCTCCCCTCCTCCTCCTCCTCCCCTCCTCCTCCTCCTCCCCTCCTCCTCCTCCTCCCCTCCTCCTCCTCCTCCCCTCCTCCTCCTCCTCCCCTCCTCCTCCTCCTCCCCTCCTCCTCCTCCTCCCCTCCTCCTCCTCCTCCCCTCCTCCTCCTCCTCCCCTCCTCCTCCTCCTCCCCTCCTCCTCCTCCTCCCCTCCTCCTCCTCCTCCCCTCCTCCTCCTCCTCCCCTCCTCCTCCTCCTCCCCTCCTCCTCCTCCTCCCCTCCTCCTCCTCCTCCCCTCCTCCTCCTCCTCCCCTCCTCCTCCTCCTCCCCTCCTCCTCCTCCTCCCCTCCTCCTCCTCCTCCCCTCCTCCTCCTCCTCCCCTCCTCCTCCTCCTCCCCTCCTCCTCCTCCTCCCCTCCTCCTCCTCCTCCCCTCCTCCTCCTCCTCCCCTCCTCCTCCTCCTCCCCTCCTCCTCCTCCTCCCCTCCTCCTCCTCCTCCCCTCCTCCTCCTCCTCCCCTCCTCCTCCTCCTCCCCTCCTCCTCCTCCTCCCCTCCTCCTCCTCCTCCCCTCCTCCTCCTCCTCCCCTCCTCCTCCTCCTCCCCTCCTCCTCCTCCTCCCCTCCTCCTCCTCCTCCCCTCCTCCTCCTCCTCCCCTCCTCCTCCTCCTCCCCTCCTCCTCCTCCTCCCCTCCTCCTCCTCCTCCCCTCCTCCTCCTCCTCCCCTCCTCCTCCTCCTCCCCTCCTCCTCCTCCTCCCCTCCTCCTCCTCCTCCCCTCCTCCTCCTCCTCCCCTCCTCCTCCTCCTCCCCTCCTCCTCCTCCTCCCCTCCTCCTCCTCCTCCCCTCCTCCTCCTCCTCCCCTCCTCCTCCTCCTCCCCTCCTCCTCCTCCTCCCCTCCTCCTCCTCCTCCCCTCCTCCTCCTCCTCCCCTCCTCCTCCTCCTCCCCTCCTCCTCCTCCTCCCCTCCTCCTCCTCCTCCCCTCCTCCTCCTCCTCCCCTCCTCCTCCTCCTCCCCTCCTCCTCCTCCTCCCCTCCTCCTCCTCCTCCCCTCCTCCTCCTCCTCCCCTCCTCCTCCTCCTCCCCTCCTCCTCCTCCTCCCCTCCTCCTCCTCCTCCCCTCCTCCTCCTCCTCCCCTCCTCCTCCTCCTCCCCTCCTCCTCCTCCTCCCCTCCTCCTCCTCCTCCCCTCCTCCTCCTCCTCCCCTCCTCCTCCTCCTCCCCTCCTCCTCCTCCTCCCCTCCTCCTCCTCCTCCCCTCCTCCTCCTCCTCCCCTCCTCCTCCTCCTCCCCTCCTCCTCCTCCTCCCCTCCTCCTCCTCCTCCCCTCCTCCTCCTCCTCCCCTCCTCCTCCTCCTCCCCTCCTCCTCCTCCTCCCCTCCTCCTCCTCCTCCCCTCCTCCTCCTCCTCCCCTCCTCCTCCTCCTCCCCTCCTCCTCCTCCTCCCCTCCTCCTCCTCCTCCCCTCCTCCTCCTCCTCCCCTCCTCCTCCTCCTCCCCTCCTCCTCCTCCTCCCCTCCTCCTCCTCCTCCCCTCCTCCTCCTCCTCCCCTCCTCCTCCTCCTCCCCTCCTCCTCCTCCTCCCCTCCTCCTCCTCCTCCCCTCCTCCTCCTCCTCCCCTCCTCCTCCTCCTCCCCTCCTCCTCCTCCTCCCCTCCTCCTCCTCCTCCCCTCCTCCTCCTCCTCCCCTCCTCCTCCTCCTCCCCTCCTCCTCCTCCTCCCCTCCTCCTCCTCCTCCCCTCCTCCTCCTCCTCCCCTCCTCCTCCTCCTCCCCTCCTCCTCCTCCTCCCCTCCTCCTCCTCCTCCCCTCCTCCTCCTCCTCCCCTCCTCCTCCTCCTCCCCTCCTCCTCCTCCTCCCCTCCTCCTCCTCCTCCCCTCCTCCTCCTCCTCCCCTCCTCCTCCTCCTCCCCTCCTCCTCCTCCTCCCCTCCTCCTCCTCCTCCCCTCCTCCTCCTCCTCCCCTCCTCCTCCTCCTCCCCTCCTCCTCCTCCTCCCCTCCTCCTCCTCCTCCCCTCCTCCTCCTCCTCCCCTCCTCCTCCTCCTCCCCTCCTCCTCCTCCTCCCCTCCTCCTCCTCCTCCCCTCCTCCTCCTCCTCCCCTCCTCCTCCTCCTCCCCTCCTCCTCCTCCTCCCCTCCTCCTCCTCCTCCTCCTTCTTCCACTACTACTACTGCTACTAAAAAGCAGCTTCGTTAGTGTCTGCAAATCTTTGAAAGTTGCCTGAATCCCGCTTCAGAATATTCAAAGAAATTTTCATCTACCTTTTTGTCTGCTAGATGAATTAACTTTTCCTTAATCACCTGAGTTCAAATAAATAAAAATGATTTATTTGCAACTGTTGGGCATTATATTTTATTATCAGTTGTGAAACAATGTTGTGTTCTGCTTATTTTCACTGCAGTAGTATGCTATTTGTGATACTTTTTTGGATAGAGTATTGGGGCCAAGTCTGTGGTCAGCACCAACACTGCAAACATTGTTTTTTAGAAGAAAATGAATGTCACATTTCAGCAACTGACCTAAAAGTGAACTTTTTGAACATGCCCTGTGTTTTAATGTGAGAAATTTGGCTCTGCATATACATTTGGCATCAATTTGTAAGACTAGTCAATTCTTTCATTATATAACGCAAACAGGGCAGAACATGGGGCTGAAAACATGTAGACCTGAGATTATGCTGGAAAAATCTCTTACGATCTCCAGAAGCACATCCTTGATAATCCCCAGTGACATGTCCTTGTGTTTTCTGTGGTAATGGGGACAAAATGGGAGAAAACTGGAGTAAACAGGAGGCAGTCCTTTAGGAAAGGGCTGTCCAGCTCCATGTCAGGAAAACTGGAAATCTGTCAAATATGGGTGAGGCTTGGTAATCCAATTTAGAGAATCAGTGACAATGACTGACAGAGCCTGACATGCCCTCTCACTGTGGTTAGTGCACCTGGACACGTAGAAATAAGTAGTGTAAAAGCAAAAGATTATCTTTAAAGAAGGAGCCCATTGCTCTGGTATTTAGCATGCAAGCAGAGATTCCACTTGTTTGGGAAATCAAGAGATTAATTCCTCCTAAAATTTCCAGATGGAGATTATAAGGGAGCAGTGAACACCACAAGGCAGCCTGCAGGACTTGTTAGGCTGGAAGATGAGCCTTCCGACTAGAGAGAGAGGGCAGGAGATCTCAACAGTGATTCAAGGAGAGACCCTGGACCCATGCACATGACTTTTCCCAGTAAGATCCATTTGGAGTAGGAATTAAAATATTAAATAGCACAAGCCCTGTGAGAAAGCAAGTGGACAGATTTTATCCACAGCTGCTGCAGCCAGGTTGTATATTTGATAGTATTACACAAGAAATCACTATAAAGAACTTCAGGGCTTCCCTGGTGGCGCAGTGGTTGAGAATCTGCCTGCCAATGCAGGGGACACGGGTTCGAGCCCTGGTCTGGGAAGATCCCACATGCCGCGGAGCAACTAGGCCCGTGAGCCACAACTACTGAGCCTGCGTGTCTAGAGCCTGCGCTCCGCAACAGGCCGCAATAGTGAGAGGCCCACGCACCGCGATGAAGAGTGGTCTCCGCTTGCTGCAACTAGAGAAGGCCCTCGCACAGAAATGAAGACCCAACACAGCCAAAAATAAATAAGTTAATTAGTTAATAAATAAGTGTGCAGGAAGACCTTTCCAGATAGCACTCATGTGAGAAATTATTTTCTTTCCATCCACAAGATAATTTATAACACCTTCCCACCATAGCAAGGCAGAAGAGAAGGCATTTTAGAGCAATTATTTTGCAGAAACATTTTCATGTTGGAGTAAAATAAACCTAGAGAATTTCAGCTTTGCATATCTATGAAGTAGCAAATAGTAACCAAAATACCTAGAGCAAGAGAAACACATTAAAAACAAACAAACAAATAAATAAACGCCACTTTCTTTGAAGGCTGACCTCAAAGCATTGGTAACTGCACTGACAAATATTTGTATATTTTATATATATATAATACATATTATATATATTCCCATTTATTTTTATTAAACATAACAATGCAAAATTATATATATTTCTATATATGTATTAATTAAAATTTATGTGTAAAGTTTAAAGAGTAATAATGAAATGAACACCAATGAACTCACCAACAAGCTTAAGATACATCTAAGGCCCCTGTGTGTTATCCTGCTCTGATCCCTCGGCCTACCTCCTAGAGTTAGAATTATTTTTCTTATTCTCTTGTTTTTCTCTTGTTTCTCTTTAGTGTTTATCAAATTTATATCCCTAAATTGTTTACTTTTAAACTTTATTCAAGTGGAGGATAATACCGTGTATATTCTTCTGGAACTTTCCCCCCTCTCATCTTTGTGCTTTGAGAATTCTGTTTTACTGCTGTGTGGTATCTCTTGTAAGAATATACCACAGTTTATTTATCCAGATTTTTGTCAATGGACATTTAGGCTCTTTCTAGGTATTACAGTTCCCCAAAATGCTTACAGGTAAGAATGCTTACATTCTTGTCCATGTTTTCTGGAGCGCATGTGCAAGTGTCTCCCAAGAGCCCAATAGTGATGTAGTAGTAAACACACAACTTTTACTTGATTAGGTAATGACAAATTGTTTTCCTACCAGTGTGGTTTACTCTCAGCCAGCAGTATATAGGAATTCTGGTTGTTCTATATACATTCTCTTCAACACTTGCTGTTGCCAGACTTCTACATCTTTGCCAGTCTGGTGGGAGCAAAATAATTGTGGTTTTAATTTATATTCTTCCTTTCAATGAGGTTGAACATATTTTCATATGCTTTCTGGCTATAAGTCTTTTTTCTTTCATGAAATACCCAATTTTTATGGGATTGTTTGTTAATTTTGTAGAGTATTTAAATATCCAGTATCCAATCCTCTGTCAATTATAATGTGTGCCAAGTGTCTTCTACTAGTTGTAAGTTAAACTTTAATTTCTCCATAAAATTATGGTAATATTTTCACCATTTGTTACATGCATATGCAGAGTTAGCTCTACTTGATTAGAAAAAGTAAATTTCCATTGCAGTATAATAAAGCTGTTTTATATCCTAATATCTGGCTTGTAGTAACAGTGTTTTACACATTTGGTTATAATAGAATCTGAATGGCTAAGGCTTTGTCTTCATCATGCATGTCCATCCTACCTAAAGGAAACGCTTGGTACTATTGATTGTCCTGAAAGAGGAGAAGATCAAGCAAGCCACTGGTGAGTAGCAGTTCTCTCTCAACTCTTGACTCTTTTTGGGTCCACTTCAACATCCTTACATTCTCCCAAAGACAGAGAAAATAAAAGATAGAGACCTAGTATCTGCAAGATTGAAACAAACGATGATGATTAATACGTTCATATGTACTATTACACTTAACAGCCTATAGTTCTGCTTGATTTCACTTACCACAGTAAACACAGCACTTACCATTATTCCAAAGTATAAATTGTTTGTTTAATGTCTGTTTCCCCCACTCCACCCCAGTCTGTAATCTCCGTGATACAGGGGTTTGTCTTCATTTGTTGTAGTGCCGTCAGCACCTAGCACAGTGCCCAGCACCCAGCCGTCCTCAAAAGAAGCACTTATTACATAGATGAAAGAGCACATTATATTTTACTCAGCCTGCTTCTTTCTGTTCTCTGTGTTTGTTATCTGTTTTTGCTGTTTGAAAAGATGATGCTTCTCTACATTATGTCAGATAATCACCTCTACATTTTCAGTTTAAAGAAAAATTTGTCATCTCTATGGTTGAGATATCTGTGCTTTGATTTTATGTTATGTTCAACTTGTTTACAAAAAAATCAATGGCTTGGACAATAGTATTGATAACATCCTGATCAAAGACGCCCACACATAAAGCTTGGAGGGATGGGGATTATGATTGGCTGAATCTATCAGTAAGGGATCTAATAAATATAAATGCAAAACGCTTAAGCTGGGTACAAAAAAGAAACAACTGTGCAAATGGTAGAGAAAAAAATTGTGCTTCAATGGCAAACTGTGCATTATTTAGGACACACTATTCAGAATTATGGAATTCGGATTCTATGGAGATTCTGCATCTTTCATTGCCTTTGAGCTGTTTTAGTTATGTGGATTGTAGATAACCTATAGCAGTTTGAAATAATTCTTGTCTATAGACTTACAAATAAATTTTGTCTAGTAGAATTTCAGTTGACACTGTGGGTTTGCCAGTTTTGTATCTATATGCAAATTTTTAAATTTCAATATTCCTAATCTATAAATGTGTCTGTTCTTTGGATTCTCCTTTGAATGAAAAGTGACGTCTGCTTGGTTCCCTCATTAGATAATGAGTTAAATAAAATCTTTAACATGTGTTCATTTTATATTTATATGAGAATCATGATTTTACCTTATTCTGAAAGTTACTCTTTAACAAAATAAGAGAATGGGATAAACTTGGGTAGATAATACAATATGTGCAAAAGATTTGAAGTCTTAGTTGACAATAAATTCAATATAAGCCATTAGTGTAGTATGGCTATTGCTTGGGTTATTTGGATATTAAGTACTTAGTTTAGAATCACTGTTCTGAGATTCTAAACACTGGTTAGCTTTTCTTATTTTTAAGCCAATAACTGATTGTTTTGATAATTATAGCTATAAATCATGTTTTAAAATCTGGTATAGCAAGCCATTGTAATTATTCTTTTTAAAAGAACACTTCAGTATTCTTGATAGTTTATTCTTCTAGATGAATTACACTGTGAGTTTGTTAGAGTTTATAAAGTATTCATTTGGGATCTTAGTTTTGCATAAAATCTATAAATATTTGCTTAGGACTTAATTGTTATTACTACTGTATTTGGTCTTTCCAGTAAGGAATAGTATATATATCTCCAATTATTCCTCTCATCTTTTATTTCTCCCACTGTGAGTTTTAATTAATTTTTATTTGAATAATTAAATCGTTTATGTCTTGAATTAAATAAAGACGCATTTAATGGTTTCAGTTGTAATATAATCTTTTTGAATTTTGTCTCTAGCTATTTGTAATGGGTCTAAAAGAATATATTTCATTGTTATGTTTATTTTTTCCAAAAAAATTATTATCAACATTTTGAGAAAATTTATTGTATTTTTCTCAAATATCACCAGCATTTCTAGTGCTATGTTTTTAAAAGTAGGTTAAAAAAACAACATCCTTGTTTTGAAAATAGTCTCCATTCATCCTGGAAAAAAATAAAATGAGAAAAATATTAGGTGTTCCTTTTCCTTCCTAAACAATGTCTTGAATAAAAGATGTTTTACTTTTTAGGTAAGGTTATTTTGGGGCAAGGCAGTTAGGAACACCAACAAAGTTTATAAGTTTTTCAAGTCCATGCTTGACCAAAAATAATTTGGATATGCCATGAGTGTTTGTGTGCCTAGTCCAGGGCCCAGGAGTTTGTCTACTAAAGGTGTATTATGAGATTCCACACCATCTCTTCAGCATTCTTTTGAGTGTGTGTATCATGCAAAGGAGATTAAAAATTTGAAATTAAGATTAAACTTTACTCAATTTCCTTTGAAAGTCCTTGGTATTTCCTAAATTTCAGTTGTTTGACCTTAAGAAATTCTGAAGCCCTTCTTAGCCTCCATTTCCTTATTTATAAAAAGGAATGAAAAATTGTTTTGCCTGTCTCCGTGGGTGGTTGTTTGAATCAGACAGAATGGTGAGGACACCTTTTCCTTTGTAAGAGTGGTTGGCCATTGAGGACTGTTTCAACTAAATTCAATAAGAATATGTTCAATCTATTTCATGGCTGCCGTGATTCCATGTAATTATGGAGGGATGGGAATACAAATGAAATACAGAATAAGGTCCCTGTCTCCTAGAGAAATGCCTCTCAGACGTTAATGTGCACACAAATCTCCCAGGGTCTTGTTAAATGACAATTTCTGATTCAGTTTGTCTGGGGTGAAGCCTGGGATTCTGCTTTTCTTTTAATTTAGCATTATAGCACTTGTTTATTGAAATTACTTCTCTGTTTGGAGTTGTCATTAATTGGATATCCAGGTCTTTGAGGAGGAAAAACACACAACCTCTGTTCACTAGGTTACCTACAGAAATCCAGACTTGGTAAACCATCAGAACACTTGGAATCAAGAGGATTCAAGTCCACTACCAACCAGGAGCACCATGAAAATGTGGTCATTTGGAGTTTGGTCAGGGGAACAGGGCCATTGAAATCCAGAGGGGAATATAGGGCATAGGTTAGGAACTGGAGCGTCCATGGGCATGGAGAAGAGTTAAGACTGGAACACTGCAGTGGGCAGATCGGAGCACTGGAGCAGTGGAACAGGAAGAGGAAATGAATCTTGGGCAAAAGTACACAAAGACCTTTCCAAGGAAGACATTGTGCATTTCTAACACCCCCCTAAGTGATGCTGATGCTACAGGTGACAAGATCCTTACAGAAAAGTCATACACATTAGAGGCAGAGATCAGGAAAAACTAGATATCATTCAGTATCCAAATATATGGAAAATTGGAAAGATCAGTGTGGGCCAGAGCATGGGAGAAGTTTTCGTGGCCATGAAAAATGGACTGGATTCACCTTGATATTCCTTTCTACTGTTGGTAAGGAGACAAAGCAGGCTCAGGCATGCCACATCTCTCACGAGAAAAAAAGTGGTTTGAGTTTTGAAACTTCTGTGGATTCATGCATTTTAAGATGCTTGAAACGGCTTCTGAAAAAAATGTATGAAGGTGCTTAACCAACAAACAGTGGTTTTAAGTTGCTGTTGGAGCTCAATATTATGTATGCACATACATTTGGAAGTTGAGATCGCTCCTGCATCCACGGAACATGTATGTGCACATGCCCTCTTACGTATGATCTTATTACCAGCCAGGATATTTTCTGTGCTTCTTTGTAGACAAGTCACATGTTTTGTGTTTGTAGTATCGTTAAAGGCAGCATTTAGGCTTCACTAAGAACCAATTAGGCTTCCAAGACAGTTAAGCAATTCCTTCCTACATGCTGATCAGCTTGCTCTGGAATGAATGAGTTACTGGATTCTCATCCCCAGGAGTGGTCTGCAGCAAAGCTACAAAATTGCATAAGTTTATCTTCAGTGCTCACTGACTCATTTGGTGCCCCATCCCCTGGGGACTCAGTGCCCATATGTTTCTCCCTAATGGTCCTGATCACCCTCACTCTAGTTTCCATGCTCACACCCCTTCCTGCTATCAAATGTGTTTCATTCTGCATCTGTCCCTTCAGAATGGAGCTACTACAATAAACTCATCTCCTACATAGGCCCTACTTGTACCCCAGACTTCAGCCAGAGGTGTTTATTCATTGTTCCCTGACCACAGCTCTACTTCCTGCTCTACGCATTAGCTTTCTCCTGGACTGCCCCTTCTCTTCCATTTTTTCTAGCCAGGCAGGTCCTACCCATCTTGAGCTCAGCTCAAATCCTGCAGACTTTGTAAAGCCTTCCAAAACTTCACTAACATGAATCCCTCAGTAGATTGTTGTTTCTACTATGCATTGACAGTTAATCATTTGCTGCTTTATTAATGTTTTTCTATTGCTGTCTTCCATCATCATTTAGAACATATATTCAGCTCTTTAAAACTTGACATCCTGGTTCCTCTGCTACAAAAACTCCTTGAATTTAGAGTTTGAATCTTATATATTTTTGTATATTATACAGAGAGTCTCACACAAGTAAAATGTTTTTAAAAAATTCTTTTTATTTGATGAACTAATTCTAAAATTTTCAGGATGATCATAGTGAATATAGAAGGCCATTCCATTGGCTTAACTGAAGAGACACATAACTTAAAAAAACCTGGATAGGATCAATGGAAGTCTTTCTGATTCCCTCCCAAATGTACTCCAAAGCTCTGGAGCCCGCCCCTTCTGTTGGACTGGACCTGTTGCCATGGGAACTCTGCCCTCAGTTGCAGTCCAGCTTTCAAGCTGCCAAATAAGAGAGGATGGAGGGGAGGACATTTCTTATGGCTCCTTGGCTGGCCTCATTTCAGTCCTGTTCTCCACCCAAGTAGGAGTGTGGTATCTCTCCAAGGAGAATCACATGCTGAAGCTGGGAAATAAAGTGCACCTGAAAGCACAGGTGAAAACCCTGCATAGGCGCTGGAAGAGGTGCTCTTCTGTCTGTGATGCATCCATCACGCACACCCAGCCTCCGTCTTCAGAATCTTCTGGCCTGTGACAGAACGTGATGTCGGGCTCTGTCTCCCACCCTTCTTTGCTGATCCTGGTCTGGATGGCACCTCTGGTCAGATGTGCCTGGTTCTCTGTTTCCCTGAGAGAGTGAGTACCAGTCACTCTGTGGGGGTGAGGTAGGGCAGGGCAGGCCCCTGGCCTGGAGAGGCAGCCAAGTTTCTGCACACATGGGCTCCCTCCTAGGCAGCAAGTAAGGACTTCAGCTTCAGGGGTCCAGCTCTGGCTTTGGGTCATTCTTTTTTCTTTCCTTCCACCCCAAACCTTTCTATTCATACCCCAAGCCTAGTTACATCACTGTGAAAGGCAATGCTTTCAATAGCTACCTCAGAGCATTGATGTCTGAGAAATCACAACTGCCACCCAGGAAAATGACTGGGGAGAAGCCAGCTTTCCCTCTGCTTTGTTCTCTGCTGGCAGCCACAAGACCAGCAGTGGCCATCTTGCCCCGATGAGGTCAGAGCTGGGCTTTCATCCTGCAGCCACATCCTGGCTACTCGACCCATGGGCTTAGCTGTTCTTTCCTCTGCCCACTCTCATCTGAGCCTTGGAGGCTATTCCTAGAAAGAGAAACACTCGTAAATGCACCTCCTTCTTCCAGATGGAGGGAGGGTATCAGGAACTGGACTCAAAGGAACAAAAAAAGTGTAAGGAATTGAGACAAGAGATTGAGGCAGTTGGGTCTGGAGCCAAGGAGTAGTGTTCAGGTTTGGTTACCAGTTCCCTGATCCCTCCACTAGTCAAGAGGGCAAACCGGGGGGATAGAGGACTAGGTAAGAGGAGCTGGAGGGTGGAAATAGAAGAGGAAATTTCAGTCTTTGGAGAGCTTACACTCTTATGGACGCAGGATATATTTGTCTATTTATTATGTATTTATTCAGGATCCACACGTGCTTTCCTGAACCAAACCGGCATCCTCTAGACCCTCTCTATAGAGTTTTTACTTTAAGATATCACAGCTCATGTCTCATTCTCCCTCATGATGCTTGATCTTAAATGCAATAATGATGAAGTGATTGTCCAACCTCAGGAACCTTATTTAGAGCTTCCCTGGGATGATCTGAGAGACGCTGAGAAATTTTCCCTGACCCTTCCTTCCATACCCTTCAAAACATGAAATCTAAGCCACCACTATTTCACCCACCACAATTTCAGAACCTGAAATTGCATGTTAGGTCTTTTGAAGGTATCTCAAAGACATCTTGTTTCCTGAAGTCTTTAGTTAAAAGGTAGTGTCACATACACAAGACAAAAAAAAAAAAAAGGATTATTCAGAATTATTTAGATATTTGGAAAATAATATAATTCTCCCTTGTAACTCCATAAGCCAAAACCCAAAATAATTCCCACTTTAGTGTAATACTTAAATGTAAAAAGAAAAAAACACAAATCCTTAAAATGCAAGAAGGATATAAATAAATGTTTACTTATTCCAGGCCAGAAAGGCCTCTAAAGCAATGGAAGAAAATATGAAGGAAAAATAGTAGATTTGATTACATAATAATTTAAGAATTCAGTTTGTCAGAATAGATTATAAACACTATTAATGATAAATGTCAAATTGGGGGAAGTTGCAATAAATATGACAAGAGACTGATATCATAAATGTATAAAGAGCTTTTCCAAGTCAATATAAAGATCTCTAAGACCTCCGTTTGAAAATTGATTAAAAAATGAAGGTAATGCACATATGAATAAACATTCAATTTCACTAGCAATCAAAGAAATGCAAAATAAAATGATAAGAAAATACTATTTTCATGTAAGAAATTGACATTAAAAAAAACAGCCAAATGGAACTGAGGTGACAGTGAAACCTCCAACCTGATGTCCCCTCCCTCCCAACAGAGGCTCCTGATTGGCTCCTGTCTCTACCCACTCAGGGACTGAATTTGTCCTTCTGCATTTCTGGGTTTTCCACTCCCCTGAATGCTCTTGTCTTTCTTTCAGTGTTTATCTGTGTCCAGGGTAGTGCTGAGAAGGAGGGGACAGAGCACAGATGAGAAGGAAGTGTGGAATAACTATGTCATATTTCTAGAGATGTCCTTTTACTCAGAATATCTCACACCTACTGCAGGCCAAATAACCTTTTGGTTCTCACTGCCAAATTTAATAGACACTCAGTAGAGAATGACTTATACTATAGCTTGAAAGCCATTAACTCTAGCCTTAATAAGTGGATAAAGATTACTCTCTGGGCCCATAATTTGTCCATTAGCCCTTGCCTAGCTCCCCTTGATTCCTTGCCTGGCTGGGCCTCCATATTTGACATCTTTAATCTTGTCCTCATCACTAATCTCGAATCTTGTCATCTTAACTTTCTATTCTGTCAGTTTGCTTTGCCTCCCACCTCCAGGGGCAAATTCCTACTTTCTCTGCTCCTTGCTTCTATTCCCTGCTTGCTGAAGAAGGACACAGGACCACACTGGCTATGCCCACTGCAACTCATGTGCTACACAATACCAATATCCTGTTGATTTTCCTGACCACTTCCCGTAATGGCTGGTCCAAACGTGTTCGAAAATCCACAAAGTTCCTCCTCCTCTGATAATAATAATAACAACAACATCAACAATAACAATAATAACAGCAAATACTACTATAGTACTTATTCTATTTCGGGCTATTCTGTGAGTGTTTAACAATTATTAAGTCATTGAATGCTCCTAGTAACTCTATAAAAGAGGTAGGTATTATTATATTTCCCATTTTACAGATGAGAAAACTGAGGCACAAGGAGTTTAAGGAACTTTCCCAGGACCATCCAGGGGGTCAGTGATGGTGCCAGAATTTGACAATGGGTGGTCTAGAGTCTTTTTCTTGACCACTTTGCTGGATCACATCCTTATATTCCCATCCCCTCTCTCTCAGGAGACAATTTTGCTTCCTACATCACTGAGAAAGTCCACATTTTCTCCTTTTATATTATGTTTTTTGTTTGTTTGTTTAAACAATAGAAATTAATTTCCTCACAGATCTGGAGGTGAGAAGTCTGAGGTAAGAGTCTTGGCACAGTTGGATTCTGCTGAGGACTCTTTTTCTGGCTTGCAGATGGCCATCTTCTCACTGTGTGCTCACATGACCTATTTTTTGTGCATGCATAGGGAGAGGGGGCAAGCTCTCTGTAGTCTCTTCTTAGAATGGCACTAATCCTATCAGACCAGGGCCCCACCCTCATGACCTCATCTAATTGTAATTACCTCCCAAAGACCTTGTTTCCAAATACTATCTCTTTGGGGGTTAGAGCTTCAACATATGAATTTTGGGGAGGCACATTCAGTCCATAACACCTGGTATTCAGTTGTCCATATTATGTTTTTTGGGGTCTCCAGAGCCATTCTCTCCCCCTTATTTCAGACTCAGAAAATAGCATTTACCTATCACAGGAGGCAGGCCCCCCTGCTGTGTTCTTGGCCCCACCTCTTTCTTTTTTGTTGTTGTTGTTCTTAAATTTTTTTTTTTTATAAATTTATTTATTTATTTATGTTGGCTGTGTTGCGTCTTCGTTTCTGTGCGAGGGCTTTCTCTAGTTGCGGCAAGCGGGGGCTACTCTTCATCGCGGTGCGCGGGCCTCTCACTGTCGCAGCCTCTTTTGTTGCGGAGCACAGGCTCCAGACGCGCAGGCTCAGTAGTTGTGGCTCACGGGCCTAGTTGCTCCGTGGCATGTGGGATCCTCCCAGACCAGGGCTCAAACCTGTATCCCCTACATTAGCAGGCAGATTCTCGACCATTGCGCCACCAGGGAAGCCCTGTTTTTTTTAATTTTTATTTATTTATTTATTCTTTTGGCTGTGTTGGGTCTTTGTTGCTGCACATGGGTTTTCTCTAGTTGAGGCAAGCAGGGACAACACTTCCTCGTGGCGCGCGGGCTTCTCATTGCGGTGGCTTCTTTTGTTGCGGAGCACGGGTTCTGGGCTTCAGTAGTTGCAGCATGTGGGCTCAGTTTTTGCAGCACGTGGGCCATAGAGTGTGCGGGCTTCAGTAGTTGTGGCATGTGGGCTCAGTAATTGCAGTGCATGGGCTGTAGAGTGCAGGCTTAGTAGTGTGGCGCACAGGCTTAGTTGTTCCATGGCATGTGGGGTCTTCCTGGACTTCCTGGACCAGGGATTGAACCTGTGTCCCCTGCATTGGCAGGCGGATTCTTTTTTTTAGAGAAAGATTGGGACAAAGCTGGTTCGGGAGTAGGTAAATGGTTAGGCAGTTACCATGGAAGGAGCTAGGAAGATATTGGACAGGAATTACAGCAGAGAAACAGGGAGTATAGTGAAGGGGATTTTTTTTTTTTTTTCCCTTGCCGTACGCGGGCCTCTCACTGTTGCGGCCTCTCCCGTTGCAGAGCACAGGCTCCGGACGCGCAGGCTCAGCGGCCATGGCTCACGGGCCCAGCCGCTCCGCGGCATGTGGGATCCTCCCTGACCGGGGCATGAACCCGTGTCCCCTGCATCGGCAGGCGGGCTCTCAACCACTGCGCCACCAGGGAAGCCCCTCCCCCACCACCTCTTTCTAAGAGGTTCTTTTCTTTCAGGTTTTGCTCTCCTCCATTCACAGCTTATTGCCAAGATCCTCAAATCCTCCTCCCCAGTACATCTTTCCTTCCAAAGCCTTCAAATATGCTCTGGTCTGCCTCATCCTGAGAGAGCTCTGAGCCCTCTTGTATAATGGGCCTAGAAGGCTTTACCTGCTTGTCTGCTTCTTAAAATCGTGTCGTTTCTTCGGGTGCCATTGGGACCTCCTCAGGTGCCGTCTCTGAGCTCCATAGCTTGTCTTGCATTTCATGACTCTGGGCTCCCATGGCCTGTGTGCTGAACTCAGTCCTGTTGGCATTCAGGACCTACTGTCTCCGCATGCTGATTACTTATTCCTGCCTCATCTTCTAGAGATTATGGCCCCTTAGAAACAGAGCCCATTCATCTCTCCATCGATTAATTAGCTAATTAATGGTTTCATTAAAGCTGTTTATTGAGTGTCTACTGTGTGTCAGGCACTGTGAATTAAGAATACAAAACAGGGCTTCCCTGGTGGCGCAGTGGTTGAGAGTCCGCCTGCCGATGCAGGGGACACGGGTTCGTGCCTGGGTCCGGGAAGATCCCACATGCCGC
>NW_006778541.1:21169-23084 GCF_000442215.2 Lipotes vexillifer | reverse complement strand
TACGCGGGCCTCTCACTGTTGTGGCCTCTCCCGTTGCGGAGCACAGGCTCCGGACGCGCAGGCTCAGCGGCCATGGCTCACGGGCCCAGCCGCTCCGCGGCATGTGGGATCCTCCCTGACCGGGGCATGAACCCGTGTCCCCTGCATCGGCAGGCGGGCTCTCAACCACTGCGCCACCAGGGAAGCCCCTCCCCCACCACCTCTTTCTAAGAGGTTCTTTTCTTTCAGGTTTTGCTCTCCTCCATTCACAGCTTATTGCCAAGATCCTCAAATCCTCCTCCCCAGTACATCTTTCCTTCCAAAGCCTTCAAATATGCTCTGGTCTGCCTCATCCTGAGAGAGCTCTGAGCCCTCTTGTATAATGGGCCTAGAAGGCTTTACCTGCTTGTCTGCTTCTTAAAATCGTGTCGTTTCTTCGGGTGCCATTGGGACCTCCTCAGGTGCCGTCTCTGAGCTCCATAGCTTGTCTTGCATTTCATGACTCTGGGCTCCCATGGCCTGTGTGCTGAACTCAGTCCTGTTGGCATTCAGGACCTACTGTCTCCGCATGCTGATTACTTATTCCTGCCTCATCTTCTAGAGATTATGGCCCCTTAGAAACAGAGCCCATTCATCTCTCCATCGATTAATTAGCTAATTAATGGTTTCATTAAAGCTGTTTATTGAGTGTCTACTGTGTGTCAGGCACTGTGAATTAAGAATACAAAACAGGGCTTCCCTGGTGGCGCAGTGGTTGAGAGTCCGCCTGCCGATGCAGGGGACACGGGTTCGTGCCTGGGTCCGGGAAGATCCCACATGCCGCGGAGCGGCTGGGCCCGTGAGCCATGGCCGCTGAGCCTGCGCGT
Organism: Lipotes vexillifer; assembly: GCF_000442215.2. Taxonomy (NCBI): domain Eukaryota; kingdom Metazoa; phylum Chordata; class Mammalia; order Artiodactyla; family Lipotidae; genus Lipotes; species Lipotes vexillifer. Next base: position 22,239 of record NW_006778541.1, on the reverse strand, counting down.
CCGGAGCCTGTGCTCCGCAACGGGAGAGGCCACAACAGTGAGAGGCCCGCGTACCACAAAAAAAAAAAAAAAAAAAAAAAAAAACAAATATGGCAGCCCTGGAAACTGAGGCTTGCACAGATGAAAAGTAGAAAGCCACTAATTGTAATATAGTAAGTAATATTTTGGTGGAACACCCATGTGTAATAGGCACTGTGCAAAACCCATTCTTATATCATTTAAACGAAGGAGCCATTAATCACAATTTAAAGATGAGGCAACTGAAGCATAGAGAGAGGTTAGGTAACTCTGAAGATTATACAGCTAAATGCAAGAACAGGAACTCCAAGTCCATTTTCCTTTTTAATTCTGCTATGCTAACTACTGCAGACATCTCTCTAAGAAGAAATGGGAACCCAGAGGCCAGAGGAACCAAATCTCTGGGAGGTGAGAGCTGTTTTGCAAAGGCTTCGCAATGATGCTAACACTTGATCTGTGTCTTGGAGGAGAAATAGACATTTGTCCAATGGACTGGAGGGTGAGAAGAAACAGCAGGACATAAAACGGTGAAAATAAAAATGATTAGATTAAGAACTGCAAAAATACGGGACTTCCCTGGTGGTGCAGTGGTTAAGAATCCACCTGCCAATGCAGGGGACACGGGTTCGATCGCTGGTCCGGGAAGATCCAACATGCTGCGGAGCAACTAAGCCTGTGCACCACAACTACTGAAGCCCACGTGCTCTAGGGCCCATGCTCCGCAACAAGAGAAGCCACCGCAAAAAGAAGCCCGCGCATTTCAACGAAGAGCAGCCCCTGCTCCCCGCAACTAGAGAAAGCCCTCAGGCAGCAACGAAAACCCAACGAAGCCAAAAAAAGAAAAGAAAAAAGAAAGAAAGAACTGCAAAAATACTTCTAAGCCTGGAATGTAGGCTATACGGAGGGATACCTGGAGATGTGGTTCGAAGCTCATTAGACAGTGGCTATATTGTAAAGAGTCTTCTATGATAGATGAAAAAGTTTTAATTTTACATTTTAAGATCTCAATAGTGTCTAGCAAAATGATAACATTTCTGAGGCGTCCAAACACT
>NW_006778541.1:12422-21072 GCF_000442215.2 Lipotes vexillifer | reverse complement strand
CACTCTTTCTCGAACTGAAACTACTTTACAAGTATACAGAATGTGAGTCAGGAAATTCCTGAATCCGTGCCTTTCTGATGAGCTCACTGTTTTAGCAGCCAGAGTATTTTAGCACCTTTCTTGACCTATTATTACATAGTTTCTGTGCCTTCCAATTTTTCAGAAAACAATTCTGCCATTTCTTGTCTAGCTTGAGCCTTTTCCTCCCTGTACAAGGAGAAGATGATGTAATTCAAGTAACTGCTTGTTCTGTTTGGAAATAATGCCAGAGACACCAACGTCTCAAATAATTCTTTGTCTCTTGATTTCTTATGCATCCAAATGGGTGTGTGCTTAATGGCTTTGAAGATCTAAATAGTTATCATCCTGGGTGGGGAGAGGGCAGCATGAAGCCAGGGGCCCATGCACTGACCCTGGAGCTCTGTGCTCAGCATTCCCTGTGTCACTGAACAGTGGACCTGACAGCTTTGGCAGGTTCAGCCTTGGGCTACAAAACCCTTCAGGCTGAGGGTGAAAATAAAGGCTCCCTGCTCTAGGAGTTGTTGCTGGTTTGTTCCCTCCCTGTAAGCAGTGACTTACCCAATCCCATCTCTGTCCTCAGCACACACATCATGGAAGAGTTCTGCCTTTCTTCACCTTGAACTGGTCATCAGTACAAAATATCAGCCAGATCTTTCCAAATAGTTTTAGGAAATGCTGCTCATTGCTATTATGAGCATCCAGTAACAGGACATTTATTTACTTAGCATTCACGAGAATGAGCTGTTGAACAGCTATGAATTTTCTGGATAACTGAAAATCAACTCTCTTTTTTTGTTTGTTTTGTTTTTCTTTTTTAAATTCTCCCCCCCCCCCTTTTTTTTTTTTTTTTTATTGTGGTACGTGGGCCTCTCATTGTTGTGGCCTCTCCCGTTGCAGAGCACAGGAGCACAGGTTCCGGACGCGCAGGCTCAGCGGCCATGGCTCACGGGCCCAGCCACTCCGCGGCATGTGGGATCTTCCCGGACCGGGGCACGAACCTATGTCCCCTGCATCGGCAGGCGGACTCTCAACCACTGCGCCACCAGGGAAGCCCTAAATTCTCCCCTTTTTAAACTGAGGTATAGTTGCTGTATGATATATGTTACAGGTGTACAATAGAGTGATTCAGAATTTTTAAAGGTTATACTCCATTTATAGTTATTATAAAATATTGGCTATATTCCCCATGTGGTACAATATATCTTTGTAGCTTATTTTATACCTAATAGTTGGTACCTCTTAAGCCCCTACCCCTTCCTCGTCCCTCCCCCCTTCCCTCTCCCTACTGGTAACCACTGTTTTGTTCTCTATATCTGTGAGTCTGCTTCTTTTTTGATATATTCACTAGTTTGTTTGTTGTATTTTTAAGATTTCTCATATAAGTGAGATCATACAGTATTTGGTTTCTCGGTCTGACTTATTTCACTAAGCATAATGCCATCCAAGTCCATCCACGTTGCTGCAAATGGCAAAATTTCATTCATCTTCATGGCTGTTAATTCCGTTTTGAATATCATTTGGGCAGCAGTATTTCTGGAACATATTACATACCTGATGGGATGACATTTTGAGATATTCACTATGTTTTTCCCTCTCTGCTTTTCTCTTTTTTCCTTTCCCCCATCCAAGCAGGGTCAGCTTTCTTTGGTTCATTGTCTCAGAAAAGGAATATGATGGGGCAGAAGGCAGAAGCAGACTGTACATCTGTCTGGCTTTTATGTTTCAAAGGCCCAGGTTCTTAGAACAATTTAGTGGATTCGCAGAGGGGGTGAAAGAGAGAGGACTTGGGGTGTGGAAACATGCATGAAGAAGGATAATCCTCCAGACTAAAAATAAATGCGCCCCGGGGCAGCAGGAGGAGAAGGGAGAGCCACAGAGAAGGGAAGGGGGTGGGGAGAGTGGGGGGAGTGGCAGGAGAGGGGAGAGGTAGAGAGACAGAGATGCAGACCTCCAGAGCCTAGACAGGACTGCCTGAGTGGTGACTCCAGGAAGAAGAGCCAGGAAGAGCTTTGCAGGAAGATCTTTACTCTCCAGGACTGGATGAGAAGCAGCAGTGAGCCCAGGCTGGGTGAGGAATAAGAGTGCTGAGGGCAACAGCGAGCTCACCTGTGTGTGCAGGTGACTCAGGGACCCAGTGCCCAGCTCACCAGTGTTTCAACATTATTGGAATCTCTTGGAACCTTGGACATAACCTCAGAGTTATGGAGGCTAGGAGTGGAGAGGTGCTATGAAACCTTGAAGTTTGAATTCCTAAACCACTCAGTGCGATAGGGGCTCTCCATAGAAACGATTGTGAACTAAAGAACGTTAAATTTCTTGCAAACCTTGCTTTTGTGAAGCATCAGGCAATCTTCTCCATGGCTGGGACTGGCTCACAGTCAAGGTCCTGAGTGTCTTTTGAGAAGGGAACACTTTTACCCGCCTGCCAGTGTTGCAGGCTGTGGTGATTTTTCAGTTTTTCTTTCTGCTTTTTATATAGCTTCCCTATCCCCAGCCCAGCTTTCACTTCTTGATACTTATCGTGGATATACATAGCTCTCACTGCTTTTTCCTCTCCACATTTGCTCTCCTTAATGTGCCTTGGCCAGGAAGCCAGATAACGAACCTTAGAATTACATATAAAGGGAGAGGAAATCGAATCTGAGAGTCAGCTCATTTTCCTCATCTACAAAATGAGGGAGCTGTAATAGATCACTGCTAAAGTCCAGTCCAGCTCTAACATTTTATGATTCCTCTGAATAAAGTATGTGAGATGTTATGCACCGTTTTTGGAACGTATACTTTTCCCATTTCCTGATTCTCAGCCATGTTCTCAAGGGATGAGGCTGCTCTGTTTGTGACATCTTGAAAAGTGACGTTATTTAACTTGGCATTTATTGCTCAATTTACAATTCATCCGTTCATTGAAAAAATTATCGAGCATCTACTGTGTGCCCAGTGCTATAGTATATGGTTGGAATACAAAGATTAATACACAATGCCTCCCTCAAGGTGTTCACAGACTAGAAAATTGATTCTCCATCTCTTCTTCAGTCTTGGAACCCTTTGGGAATCTGATAAAAGCCCATTATATTAGAGGCTATTATTTATTGAGCACTTACTACATGCCAGGTTCTGTTCCAAATGCTTCAAAAGTAGCATATTTTATCTTCAAATATCTATGAAGTAGTTATTATTATCTGCACATACAGATGATAAAATAGAGATGCAAGCACGAGGACACACGGCTAATAAGTGGTGAGAACCAGAATTTACTCCCAGGCAGTGCAAGTCTAGAGTCCATGTGCCTCATCTGAGACTGCTGTGTTACTGAAATCAACCACAACAAGAACAATATGATAACAACAGCAACAGTTTTTGAGAATCAGTGCCATGCACCAGGCAATGTATCAAGCTCTCTACATTATCTCATTTAGTACTAATCCCAACGTCATGAGTGGATACTTTGATTATCTGTATATTTTAGTGGAGAACCTCTTGGCTTAAAATGGTTAAATAATTTGCCCCAAGGTACACATCTAATAGTGAGGGGAGATGAGGTACAAAGTGCATTTTTGATATAGTTTTAGATGGTTCATGAACTTCTTGTCCTCTGACCAAGAGGAAGAGACAGATAAAAAGTGTACTGAGGGCTTCCCTGGTGGCACAGTTGTTGAGAGTCCACCTGCCAATGCAGGGGACGTGGGTTCGTGCCCCGGTCCGGGTAGATCCCACATGCCACAGAGCGGCTGGGCCCGTGAGCCATGGCCGCTGAGCCTGCGCATCCAGAGCCTGGGCTCCGCAACAGGAGAGGCCACAACGGTGAGAGGCACGCGTACCGCAAAAAAAAAAAAAAAAAAAAAGTGTACTGAGTTGTGGTAAGTGCAGTGAGAAGTTCTGTGGGAACAGCATATATCGTTCTGCAGGATCAGGGAGAGCTTCCCAGAAGAAGTCATACTTGAGCAGAGTTTAAAGGATAAACAGGAGCACAGACAACAGCAGTGGGGAGAAGGGCATCAAGGATAGAGGCAAGAGCATGTGCCAAGGCAGGAACCAGAGACAGTAGCATGACCTGGTGAACCACAGAGTTGAGTGTCACTGGGATTTGCTGTGCGTGAGGACAAGGCAGCAGAGAATGAGGCTGAGAAGTCAGGCAGGAGTCAGGTCACCTAGGCCCCTGGGTGTGAAGGAAAGGCATTCGAACTCTACCTGCTCTGTGAAGAGCCACTGGGGGCTTTTAAGTGTGGGAATGTGCATTGTAGAAAGTAAGGTGCAGGGAAAGCTAGAAGGGGGGCCCCCTGGACCAGAACAAAGAGGAAAGTGAGTTAGGCTATTGTTGTGATGAGAGCCTGAGTTAAAACACTGGAGGTAGAGATTGATTTGAGAGATATTTAAGGGATAAAATCAAAGAATGGTAGGAGTGCATAGGAGAGTCTAGGAGACTCCTGGGCAAAGCCTGGGGCCTGGCTTGTCAGCTACCTGGGATCCAATCTAGAAAGGTCAGTAAAACAACCCAGAAAATGAAATGAGGTGGTAAAAATGATATTGCCCAGTTTTACTTAGGGAGACTCCTGACTGTAGCTGATGGTTCATGATCTCCATATACTACATGAGGTAGTTGAAGTGGGCCTGGGAGGTTGAGATTCCCAAGTAACCAACACCAAGTATTGTGGGTTGAATTGTGTCCCCTTAAAATTCATTTGTTGAAGTCCTAATCCCCAGCACTTCAGAATGTGACCTAATTTGGAAATAGGGTCATTGCAGATGTAACTAGTTAAGTTAGGATGAGGTCATACTGGAGTAGGGTGGGCTTTTATTCCAGTATGAGTGGTGTCCTTCTATAAAGGGAAAATTTGGACACAGACGCATGCACAGGGACAAAGCCACGTGAAGATGAAGCCAGGAATCAGGGTGTTGTCTCTACAAGCTGAAGAATTCCAAAGCTTGCAGCAAACCACCAGAAGCTATGGGAGAGATACGGAGCAGATTCTTTCTCACAGCCCCCAGAAGGAACCAAACCTGCCAACATCTTGACTTCGGACTCCCAGTCTCCAGAACTATAAAACAATAAATTTCTGTTGTAGAAGCCACCCAGTTGATGATACTTTGTTACAGCAGCCCAAGGAAGCTAGTGCAGCAAGTAACCACAGGTGGTCTCTAAACTGCCTTCTAAGGAGAGAGAGAGAGAGAGCAACCAACTGTCCAGATTTGCTCAGGACCAGGGGGTTCCAAAGAATGGGATTTTCAATGGTAAAATCAAGGAATTACTGGGTAAATTGGGATGAATTGCTCATCCTAAGGGAGTGGGTCTGCTTAACTGCAGCTTGTAGGTGTGAGGCCAGAGCTGAGTTACTTAGGACAGGAGAGAGCAGTGAGCAGTGAGCACAGCCACCAGTGGGGCTCAGTCTTCCCACAGGCAGCTCATACGGACTCCTGTAAACATGTCAGATCCATATTTAACAAATGCTTCTTTGGAGGGCCATCGGTGTTGGTCTGTCTTGGTCACTCTAGTTCTCTGGGTGGCTGGTGGTACCATTCTCTGAGATGGAAAATGCTAGGCGTGGAGAAGGCCTGGCAGAAAATATGGTTCTGTTTAAGGTGTGTTGAGTTTAAGGGAACTGGTAAATCCAGGGTGGAATGTTTGTCATAACAGCCAGATGGAACCAAAAAAGAAGTACATCTGGAAGCATACATGGGTCTTCAAAGGGAGAGAAGCTGGAAGAAGCTGCTGTAGTTCCAGGAGAGTGGTGCCTAGGATACAGGGTCCAAGACCACTCCAAGGCATTGATAATGAAGAAACTGTAGTGAGAAGGAAAGTAGGGGCGGGGTGGAAGAAAGTCTGGACAGGCAGGAGGAAAGTGAGAGGTAGCATGACTTATCCAATAGGATGAAAGAGTCGGGCATATGGAGTGCCTCTGTACATTCAGACAAACACATGGATGCTATTATGCTGTCCTACTGTGAATGACATTCATTCTCACTGCCTCTTGCAGCCCATGAAATAGCTCCCCTGGTCATATTAAATTGTACGTGGCTACCCCTGAGCTTCAGGACATGGGAGCTGCCATGTGATACTAGCGTTAGGTTTGCAGATCCTTCCTAATGTTTTCCTCTTTCCTCCATTTCCTGACCCAGGAGAGAGTCTTAGTTCATTGACTTATAATTCAAGGATGAATGAATGAAAAAAAAGTCCCTTTTCAGATGGAGTGGGTTTAGGGCAGAGTTAAAGCCTGTCTCATTTCTTGGTGAGCTCGTGGTTGTTCACTTCTGGTAGAAACATATGTATTAAATAATAATAGCAACAAGGTAATATCTTACATTTACGGAGGGCTTTATACTTCATCAAATGTTTTCCCATGCATTATCTCATATGATTCTTGTACACTATTGATGTGAATTCTGGCATGAATTTATACAATTCCATCACTGCCATAGGTAAGAAGTTAATTTATTGACTTAGTAATATTTGAAGATTCCATCCTGTGATCTTCACACACACTCTTTGCAGGCCCAACAGGAGCTTTTATTCTCACACAATAGGAAAAAAAACTTTCAGGAAATTAAGAGAGAATTATTTATCCTATAATTAGAGCAAAACATTGGGCTAAGCATTATGGGAAGATGCAATGAGACAATAGATGGAGCTTCTGCCTTCAAAGAGCTGAAGATTCGGTTAAGAAGACAAGACACGCAAACCAAAAAAGATGACTCGGTAAAAGGATCTTATAGGCCGAATGTGTAAGGCAGACACAAATTGGAAGGAGGGTGGTGGCTTTGAAATGTTCAACTGAAGGGTTCATTGAGGAGATAGGGCTGAAAGGCCCTCCTAGTGTGGGAGGAGAATGGGGAAGCTTCCAGAAGGGGATGCACTGCTCATCCAGAGACTTTGATGATGGAACTTGTTAAACTTTGGTTTGCTTGTTGGAAAGAGCAGAAGAGTTGCTGCCAGCTGGTACATGTGTGTGTGCCTGAGAACACAGGAATGACATTTCCTGGTAGAGCTTTAGAAGATAATTTTTGGCAGAGCCTGGATGTGTATTGGAGAAGGTGAAATACTAGGTGTGAGCAGTGGTTTACTGCATGGGAAATGGGAAGATTTTCCAAACAAATGGTTAGGAAACCATGGCTGACTTAGGGGTCAGCCCCATTAAGCAAACAAACAAACAAACAAACAAGCCACTCCAACTTAATTAGCTATTTTTGATCTAGAGTGAGTCTCCAATTCATGAATTGAGTTTGGTCCAAAATTTTGCTACTCAAAGTATGGTCCATGGCCGGGTCCAATCGGTATCACCTGGGAGCTTGTAGAAATGCAGAATCTCTGACCCCACTCAGATCTACTGAAATGAAATCTGTCTTTTAATAACGTCCCCAGTAGGCACATTAAAGAAAATCATTTACTAGGAACTCAGAGCATGTCCTTACATCCAAACAACAGGGTTGAAAAGGTTATTCAACACATGATGGTTCTAGTCATCACAGTGTAAACCGAAACATCAATTTATATCATTATTTCTGTGCATGAATATATTCTTAGGTGCAACTTACAACCCTAGGAATAGCCATTCTCCCCCATTCACCGTCCTGTACAGGACAGCAGAAGCCCAGTCCTCAGATCCTGGGTTAGGTTCTGGGGAAAGTGTTATGGATTCTGCTGAGTAGTGGATGGGCATCAGGTGCACAGAGGAAAAGGCATGGGCTTTGTGGACAGATGTGGATTCAAATTTAACTTACTTCTCAGAACCCATATCCTTCTTTATAAGATAGGGCCATAAAAAGGTGAGATTCTCTACCATACACGTTTGTGAAGTTAAAAAAGATAGATTATGCAAAGCATCTAGACAAATGCCTGGCATTTTGAGAGTATTCCCCTCCAAAAGCAAAAGTAATGTAAATTTCTACCCTCCTCCCCACAAGTAGGTTGCTGTTTAACCTTCAGTATATCATTCACCCTCTTTGAGACTCAGCTTTCACTTCTATATAATGAATCAGGTGCTAGATGATCCCTAAGATCTTCCCAGGGTGTGACTGTTAAATACCCTAGCATGCAAGCAGAGTGCACATAGGAATGGCTGCTGCCTCACTGCACTCACCCTCACTCCATCCCACCCTCATGATTCTCAGACCACTACCCATAGCCCTCTGCCACATCTCTCTAAAACCAAGGCCTGGCAACCAATTTCTGCCAGGCAGTTGACAAGCTGAGTGAATTCCATAGCCATGAGAAATACTAACACACCCAGGATGCCAGATCTGAGGAGAGGGCTCCACTGGGCAAGCTTGGCTGCTAATATAGAGAACCCGGCTAGGCTACACCCCTTTCCCGAGACATTATAATCCTACATAGAGACAATGTAGGGAGCCAAGGGCTTGTGTTGCACAAATAGGTGTTCAGCAACAAGTCTTTCTTCATACAGCAAGTGAAGCGAAGACTTTTAGTCACCGGGCCCAAATGAAGTCGTGGTAACTTGCAAATTATCAAATTAGGAGGTTTAGAAAAATTGTGTTAAGTTCCACTTGGCAAAGTTGGCTAAGCAATTTTGGTTTTGGCTGGGGTTTCTCAAAACAAGAGAGGGTGCTTGCTCTGTGGTTGGGAGCAGCTGAGGGAAACACCACCACGGTGGTTAATCTGGGTTCCGTCTTTCCTGCT
>NW_006778541.1:0-12237 GCF_000442215.2 Lipotes vexillifer | reverse complement strand
TTTCCTGCTGACATAAAGGTTTCACCTGAGCCACTGTATGTTGGTAGTCCTTTCCAAGGCACAAAAGCAAAACAAAACGAAAGCCCCAAGTAAACAAAAACCAACTGTTTATTTCTTGAAGATTTGAGTTTGGAGGGAAAACAAGACTTGCCCGTTGCTTTGCTCGAGTGCATTTGCCTCTCCTGAGACTTGTGTCTCTGAGCTCTGAGCTCTGCTCTTCCCATCTCTTCTCTGTCACACGTGTCTCGCCATGCCTCCTGTTCCACCTCTCCAAAGTTTCTTCTTCCCTGAACCGTGTTCTCAGTCTCATCACCATTTCATTGATGAGGGAACCATCATACGGTAGCCAACTAGAACACTTCTCTAGCAGGATGCTTCTCCAGTGCCCAAAAGGCCATTATTGTCCTTCCCACTTCCTCCTAAAAGTGGGTTTTAGCTGCTCTGAATTTTGAACAAACAATGAATCAGTTTGTCAATAAATATTTATCAAATGTTTACTCCCTTCCATCCTGTCATGGGAGTGTAAGAGCAGAGCTTCTCAAACATGAACACAAGGACCCTAAAAGCAGAGGAGTGTGGACTTAGACTCCAGGAAGAGTTTGGTGCAAGCTTCGGGAGGGAGCGGGTGTTGGCATAACCTGACAGGCCTGCTGTGAGATGAAATTTCATTCAAATCAAGTTTTATCTTAGAGAATAGTGTAAATTTCCCACTCTACTTTTAAAAATATCTGTTTGTGTTCATGTATAAATAATGTTTAGATTATTTACCGTGGAATAAAACCAATGCTCCTAGAAGATTTTTTTTCTCTGTATTTATTTAAAAGAGTTTACCTTCACAGCAAAATGAACAGGACGATAAGGTTTCTCATATACTCCTGTTCCCACACCTGCAGAGCCTGCCTCATCAATATCCTTCACCAAGATGGTACATTTGTTACAATTCATGAATCTGCATTGACACAACATCATCACCCAAAGTCTAGAGTTTACCTTAGGGCTCACTCTTGGTCATTCTATGGGTGTGGACAAATGTATAATGATATGTTTTGTAAGAAAGTGCCAAACTGTCTTCCAAAGTGGCTGTACCATTTTGCATTCCCACCAGCAATGAATGAAAATTCCTGTTGCTTCACATCCTGGCTAGCATTTGGTATTATCAGTGTTCCAGATTTTGATGAGTAATGATATCTTTTTATATATTTTTTATTATTTTTTTTTGCGGTACGCAGGCCTCTCACGTTGTGGCTTTCTCCCATTGCGGAGCACAGGCTCCGGATGCGCAGGCTCAGGGGCCATGGCTCACGGGCCCAGCCGCTCTGCGGTATCTCCCATTGCGGAGCACAGGCTCCGGATGCGCAGGCTCAGGGGCCATGGCTCACGGGCCCAGCCGCTCTGCGGTATGTGGGATCTTCCCGGACAGGGGCACGAACCCGTGTCCTCTGCATCGGCAGGCGGACTCTCAACCACTGTGCTACCAGGGAAGCCCAATGGTATCTTTTTGTTGTTTTAATTTGCATTTCCCTGATCAAATAGGATGTAGAGCATCTTTTTATATGATTATTTATCATCTTTAAATAGTCTGTTAAGGTGTGGTGTTTGTTAAGGTCTTTGGCCCATTTTTTATTTGGGTTGTTTGTTTTCTTATTGTTGCATTTTTAAGGTTTTTTGTATATTTTGGATAACAGTCCTTTATCAGATATATGTTTTGCAGATATTTTCTACCAGCCTGTGGCTTGTCTTCTCATTTTCTTGGCAGTGCCTTTTGCAGAGCAGATGTTTTTGATTTTAATGAAGTACAGCCAATCAATTGTTTCTTTCAAGGATTATCTCTTTGGTGTTATATCTAAAATGTCATTGCCATAACCAAGGTTATCTAGGTTTTCTCCTGTGTTATTATCTTCTGAGAGGTTTATAGTTTTGCATTTTACATTTAGGTTTATGATACATTTTGAGTTCATTTTTGTGAGGAGTTAATTTTGTCTGTGTCTAGATTCATTTTTTTGCATATGGATGTCCAGTTATTCCAACAGCACTTGATAAAAAGACTATCTTTGCTTCATTTGCTGCCTTTGCTCCTTTGCCAAAGATCAGTTAATTCATTATATTTATGTAAGTCTATTTCTGAGTTCTCTATTCACTTTCACTGATCTATTTTTTCACCAGTACCACACTGTCTTGATTATTATAGCTTTATAGTGAGTCTTAACATCAAGTAGTGTCAGCCCTCCAATTTTGTACTTCTCTCTTGAATATTGTGTTGGTTATTCGAGGTCTATTGCCTTTCCACATAAACTTCAGAATCACTTTGTCAATATCCTCAAAATAACTTGCTGAGATTTTGATCGGGATTGCACTGAATCTATAGATCAAGCTGGAAAGAACTGACATTGTGACAATATTGTCTTCTTATCCATGAAGATGAACTATCTCTCCATTTATTTAGTTCTCCTTTAATTTTGTTCATCAAAGTTTATTTGTAGCTTCCCTCATATAGACCTTCTACATATCATATTAGATTTATACCTAAGTATTTAATTTGGGGTTACCAATGTAAATGGTATTGTGGTTTGAATTCCAAATTTTACTTGTTCATTTCTGGTATGTAAGAAAATGATTATATCCGTTGATTAATACTGTTGTTCAGTTCAACTATATGCTTACTGATTTTCTGCCTGCTGGATTTATCCATTTCCGTTAGAGGGGTGTTAAAGTCTCCAACCACGATAGTAGATTTGTCCATTTCTTCTTGCAGTTTTAGCAGTTTTTGCCTCATATAGTTTGATGCTCTGTTGTTAGGTACATACATGTTTAGGATTGTTATGTCTTCTTAGAGAATTGACCCCTTTATGATTATGTAATGCCCTTCTTTATCCCTGATAACTTTCTTTGCTTTGACGTCTGCTGTGTCTGAAATGAATGTAACTACTCCCACTTTTTTCTTTTTTTTTTTTTTCGCGGTACGCGGGCCTCTCACTGTGGTGGCCTCTCCCGTTGTGGAGCACAGGCTCCGGACGCGCAGGCTCAGCGGCCATGGCTCACGGGCCCAGCTGCTCCACGGCATGTGGGATCTTCCCGGACCGGGGCACGAACCCGTGTCCCCTGCATCGGCAGGCGGACTCTCAACCACTGCACCACCAGGGAAGCCCTCCCACTTTCTTTTGGTTAACAAGTTAGCATGGTATATTTTTCTCTATACATTTATTTTTTATTTTTTTAACATGTTTATTGGAATATAATTGCTTTACAGTGGTGTGTTAGTTTCTGCTTTATAACAAAGTGAATCAGCTATACATATACATATATCCCCATATCTCCTCCCTCCCACCCTCCCTATCCCACCCCTCTAGGTGGTCACAAAGCACTGAGCTGTTCTCCCTGTGCTATGTGGCTGCTTCCCACTAGCTATCTATTTTACATTTGGTAGTGTATATATGTCCATGCCTCTTTAAACTGGGTTTCCTGTAGGCAACATACAGTTGGATCTTGCTTTTTGATCCACCCTGACAAACTCTGTCTTTTCATTGGTGCGTTTAGACCATTGACAATTCACAATGATTATTGATATAGTTGGATTATATCTACCATATTTGTTACTGTTTTCTACTTGTTACCCTTGTTCTTTATTCCTATTTTTGTCTTCCACTATTTTTCTGCCTTTTGTGGTTTTAATTGTGGCTTGATTTAATTTTATATGATTCCAGTTTCCCCCTTAGCATATTACTTATAGTTTTTGTTTTGTTTTGTTTTTACTTTTTTAAGTAGTTAGAATTTGCAATACCCTAGAATTTGCAATACCCATTTACAGCTAATCCCTGTCCACTTTCAAATAATACTATACCACTTTATATGGAGTGTGAGTACCTTCTAATAACCAAATAATCCTAATTCCTCCCATCCCTTGTATCATTGCTGTCATGCAGTTCACCTGTATATAAGCATACATAAGTATATACATATATAGGCACACATAATGAAATACACTGTTGCTATTATTATTTTGACAAACTGTTATCTGTTAGATTAAGAATGAGAAAAATAAACGTTTCTATTTTACCTTTCCTTATTCATTCTTGATACTTTTCCTTTCTTTATGGAGACCCAAGTTTCTGACCTATACCATTTTCCTTCTCTCTAAATGTTAAACTTCTCAACATTTCTTGCAAGACAAGTCTACTGGCAAAAATTTTCTTCAAGTTTTGTTTGTCTGAGAAGGTCCTTATTTTTCCTTCACTTCTGAAGAATAAGTTAATAAGGTACAGAATTCTGTGTTGGCAGGGTTTTTTCTCTCAATACCTTAAATATTTCACTCCACTATCTTCTTGCTTGCATGATTTCTAAGGAAAAGTTGTTTTCTGTAGTTTGAAAATGATATGCCTAGGTGTAATTTTAGGGGGAGTATTTATCCTGCTTGGTGTTCTTTGAGCTTCCTGGTGTCTGGTGATTTGTGTCTGACATTAATTTGGGGAAATTCTCAGTCATTATTGTTTCAAATATTTCTTTTGTTCCTTTCTCTCTTTCATCTCCTTCTAGGGTTCCCATTAAACGTGTTAGACCTTTTGTAGTCGTCCCACAGTCCTTGGATATTCTGTTGTGCTTTCTTTTTTTTTTTTCAGTCCTTGTTCTCTTTGCTTTCAGTTTTGGAGGTTTCTATCGATATATCCTCGAGATAAGAGATTCTTTCTGCAGCTGTGTCTAGTCTACTATAAGCCCATCAAAGGCATTCTTCATTTGTGGTACAATGTTTTTGATCTCTAGCATTTCTTTTTGGTTCTTTCTTAGGATTTCCACCTCTCCACCTATATTGCCCATCTGTTCTTGCATACTGTCTGCTTTAGCCATTCACAGCCCTTAGCATATTAATCACAGTTGTTTATAGTCCCAATTTGATAATTCCAACATCCCTGCCATGTCTGGTTCTATGTTTGCCTCTGTCTCTTCAAACTGTGTTTATTGCCTTTTAGTATGCCTTGTAATTTCTTATTGTTAGCCAGACATGATGTACCCACAAAAGGAACTGCTGTACACAGACCTTCAATAATGTGGTGGTCAGTGGGAGAAGAGAGGGGGAAAGTTCTATTGTCTATGATTAGGTCTGATTCTTTTAGTGAGCCTTTGGACTGTGAACTTCACAGAGCATTTCTCAGTTTTTTCTTCTCCCTTAGGTGGGACAGGATGGCTAGAGTGGACCACGGTTGATTATTTCACTTCTCTCACATGGAAAACTAGCTCACTGGAGTTAGGTACTTTCCTCCCGCCAGGTCAGTCAAGCTCTGATAACACTCCAGCAAGTTAGGCTCTAGTTAACTGGTTTCTCCGGAGGGCAGGCCCTGTTACGAACAGTGTGCTCTAGCGTATTTCAAAATCATTCCTTTTCCTCTCTCCCTTCCTGAAACATGAGGGAGTTTTTCTCCAATATTTATTGTGAGAAATTGCTTGGGCTCCTGGCCATAAAACCCACAAAAGACTGGGTCTCTTTGGAGTTATTAACTCTCAGTGTTGTTCACACTGAGCTTCCAGCAATTGGTCAATTACAATTCAGATTTTCCCACCCCGGCCCTGGCTCCTGTGGTTGTTTCTGCTTACAAGTCTCTGCTCTGGTAAACTCTGGCTCCTTGTGTTTGCGTGTCTGTCACTCCAATCTTGGGGGCAGTGGTTTACCCTGTGTCCTCCTCTCTGCTACAGATTCAAGAGGAGTTGTTCATTTTTCGGTCTGTTCATGCTGTTACTTGTTGTTAGAATGGATTGGTGACTTCTTAGCTCCTTATGTGTGGAACTGGAAATAGAAATTCATGGAGATATTTTTTTACATGCTTTGCATCCTGCCAGCAGGCCATTATAGGCCCCGACAGTGTGCCGGCTCCAGTGTGAGAATATGACCCCAGGAAACACGAGCATGGTGACCACATGGATGTTCAGAGACATCCTAAATTTAGACTATTCTGTCCTATTATTCTCAGACATGAACTTGTACTTGTAGACCCATATGAGCTGAATTTTAATTTAGGAAATAAGATTCCCACCAGCTTTTGTGACTTGTAGGGTATTTGTCCTGCCTTTGCAGAGTTACTAATCTGGAGAAATAAGAGTATCACATATGAAACAAAGGACAATATGAAACATTAAATAATACCCTGAATTATTCCCCAAAAGGATTTGAGATGATGAGTAAGGCCATTTTTAATTGTTTATTAGTGAGTAGTGGATTATGCATGCTGAAGCGGCTCAGGAAAAAGAAAGATCAGGGCAGAGTAGAGACTGAGGAACAGGGGGCTGTGCTTGAGCGGAGGGGAGAAGAGAGCTGGTTTTGGCTTTCAGAATTGCTATGACAATGATACTTGCCAATGAAGAAGCTGAAGGTTTGAGAAGAAGGGCTTTTTATCTCTTCCCAGAAGTCTTGGCCCCTGGGAGCAGAGAGGTTTGGAGTCGGTAGGTTCCTGCCTGTGGTTTGTTACAAGCTCAAGGGTTCCCTGAGTGGGCCATTCACCAAAGAAAGGAGGCTTCCACATGATTTGTGGAGTAGCTGTATTCTATCCTATTCTACCTCCATTTAGTCTCACAGAGGCCTCGTCTTCCTACATTGTTAGCACTCTTTTGACTTTCTGAAATGGTACCTGCTCTTATCCTGGAGAACACCCTCAAGAGCTCCATCCAGCTCAGTTGGCTTTCATTTATTTTGTGGGTCAGTTTTGTGAGGTTCCGGGGAATCTTTGTATTAGTTGCTACCCCTAGTTTAGGGGAAAAGTCACTTTATGGGAGTGGAGTCACTCTCAAGTAATAGATGGCCACTTAGATTACTCTGAACCAAAGGTAAATGTGAATAAGAAAGGACCAGCCAGTAACAAAATGGAATTTCTACAGTAACATTGGGCAAACACTTAGATTATCTACCTCTTAGTGGGTTCTACAGGTAGAGCTGCTTCTAAGCAAAACAGGGAAGTAGGTGACTTCCTCCTTCCTTCTGTGGTCTCCTATCTGGGTGTTTCCCCCACTAAGGGGCTTTCTTCCACCTACCACGTAAGTACCCCTTGCCTTAGCAGCTCTGTCACAGAATAATTTTTCTCACAGAAAATTCACATGTCCATTATTATCACCATCTCAAGAGTGAATTTCGTGGGATACCTTGCACTTTAATAGAAATCAAAATCTTACAGAAGGAAGGGAAGGATGAGGTTCCTGTCTTCAGTATGTCAGCCTGGCCATAATTCCAAGCAAGCAAAGGGTCAAGGGCAGCTCTGGGCTCCTGGAAAAGAAGTCCTAATTAGACTTGGTGCCCGGCACGGGCACAAAGAGGAGGGAGGGTGTTCCTCCTTTCAGTATATGGATTTCTTGGTCCCGCTCACTTGGGCAGCCCTGCTAGAGAATATTTACTTCTCCTTTTTGATCCTCTCCTCAGTATCTAGGCCCTTGGCAGAGGATGCCATCGTTCCCAGCACTTGAATAATGGAATAAACCTAATGGAAGCAGAAAGGACCTCCCTCAGCACAGTCAGCGAGGCCTGGAAACGCCCTGGTGCCCAGTCCCCATTCAAAGCTGTTTGTAGCCACAGGGAGAAGGCCTTGTCCTTGTCAAGTGTCACATTGACATGAGGCCTGAAGTGACACAAGAACCCAACCTACACACCTATACTTGACCATCCCCTTTGAGGAACCCCAGAAATGACTGTGGCCACTTGCACATTCAGATAAACCAGTTTAAAAATACTACATTGCGGGGGCAACCCTTGTCAACATCCGGTCTGCATCAGAATGCCTGAGTTGCGATATGTATCTTTGTTTTGTGCATTTATTTCCCTCTCCCCGCTGCTGTAAAGTCTTTTAGGGCAGGAGCAAGGTAGACTATACTTCCTGTCTTATCCATAATGCCTAACACCTTGTCTTGTACATAAAAAGAGCGTAAGTATCTGTTGGACAGATGAATGAATTGATAGAGCATCTTGTCTTAGAACCATTATGTTTTTATGAAAGAGCAATGTTCAAAAATTGCAACTCTTCTATGACATAATAACACAATCTCTGAACAAGTTATGGACAGGTACTCTTGAAGTTTGTGAAAGAAAGGTGTGCATAGAATTGCATAAGATTTGTCTACCTTATGAGATACTGTGGATTTTCTTGTTTGAGGGGAAAAAATTACTCCCCACTTTATCTTTAAACTTCCTGACGATATTAACATCTTTGACTCTAAGTGATGATGTGGTCTGTGAGAACATTACTGTGGGTTAGTGTCGAGGGTGGAGCTAAAAGGCGTTGGCAATAATCCGGGGCCCTTTTCCAAGAAATATACTATGAACTTGAGGGAGAAAGAACAGAGGGATGGAGAGAGCCCTCGAGTAACCCACAAGTCATGCGAATGCCTAAGCAGTCATGGACCACAATTCCTGTGACCTCCCCTCCCACACATACACATACATACACACATAGGCCTGGCCCCTCACCCCTACTTGCTACTTATTGGAGCATGATAGAAAAGAATGATGCAATGACAGAAAAGTGAAAAAAGAAGAAGAAAGATTAGAATGTGTGGAACTTAAGAGTTAATGGACACTTGCTGAATTAAGACAGGAGAGAGTAGAGGGTCACAGCTGGCAGAGACTTGACTATGAAGGTAGGAGAGATAGGAGTGGCAAAGGAAGCTGGAGATGGGGCACAGGTGAGCAAGAAGCAGAGCATACCTGGGAAGTGGGGCGTGGGGCAGAGAGCCAGAACTGATGAAGCCACCATGATAGATGAAGACCACTAAAAAATGTAGAGGGGAGTCCCTGTCCCCCAGTAATGAAAGTTTAGGTCTAATCAGCACAGGGCAACCCTGTGAAGTGAGGGCATTGAGTTGAGAGTTCCAAGATGAAGACAAATCACACGGAGCATATCCTAACCAGCCATTCTAACAGCAAAAAGACTATAGATAATACAAAGCAAGGAATTATCCGAAGGACATTTTAAATAATTTTACAAATTTTATCCCATAAATATATATTCCCATTCCATTATGAACAAAAATCCCTAATGTATCTTTATTATCTTCCTTTTTTCAATTTAGAATAGTAAACATATCTTTAAGAGTTAGATAAAAGGTTAAGACTCTGGGCTTCGGGAATTACTGAGCTCTAAAAAATTAAGTTTCTAGCTCTGCCACTTTTTAGTGGTATGACTTTGGGCAAATCACTTAATGCCTATCTCTAAGCTCTAATTTCCTTATCTATAAAATGGGGACAGTAATATATACCTCCTACGATAGTAAGAAATAACATGAAAATGTACTCAGTGTATTACAGAAGGCTTGATCTCCAGAAAGGACTCAAGCTCAATCAATGGTAGCTTTTACTACCCACAGCCAGTGTCACTGATGGGAGTAGATTGATGCTGGTAAACGTATTTGTCAGAGACTGAGGAAGGAGGTTGCAGGAAGATGTAGCTTCCCATTAACTTTGTCACTGATTGTTGGATAACTTTGGACCAAATCCTATTCTTTAATGAATGGGGGTGCAAAACATATTATGATTAATGACTGTCACAGCTGGTAGCCAGATGTTTACATAATTCCCTCTGTTTTAAAGCAAACATATCAGAGGAAAAGGGTTGAGTGATAGAATTAGGCAAATTAAGTACAGTATTTTGGGAATGTATTTTGATTAGGCTAATATTAAAAATTAACATCCGTAAACCAGTAATCTAAGTGAGGCAGTTTTTGGACACAGTGACTGGCAGAGGGAACCCAGCGTAGGAGTGCATGTTTCCAGCAAAACCTTCATCAATTAAATCCTCCCCTGCAGAGCAGAGAGAGTTAAATGTGTCTTTATTAGCCTCTAGTATAAAAGGGCAAATCATTTCTTTTAATTGAGAAAGAATAAGATAAAATGTTTTTGCTCTGCAGATGTATCTATGTTCTATTTTAGCATCATAATTATTTTTGCAGCTGTCAGAATTTCACACAACCTAACAGGAAAATAAATCTTGAGTCCAGACTGGCTCAATACTTTCCAGAGGAGTCCAGTAAATAAAAACTTCACAGTGACTGACTGACCTCATTCAAGTCAGACCTCCCAAGCCCAAACTCTAGAGTGAATAGGAAAGAGGTTAATTAGTTGGAAAAAAAGTCATGGGATTTTTTTTTTTTTTTTTTTAAGGAAACACCCCGAATCGAGGTGATTAAAACAACACCAAACGGAAAAAGGGTAGAACTGAGAGAGGACAAGTTTTGCATAATTGAGTATCTTGATTACGTGGAGGGGGGAAGATGGGAAAGAAATCTTGCTATTCTGGTCTTGAACTACTAAATCCTGAAAAGGCCAAGAGGGAGAGTCACCAAAGTCATAAGTGAAGCTGGAAGTATGGCTGAGCTGTATGGAGTGCATGGTCTCTGAAGGGTTTTTATCAGTCATGTGGGTGAGAGGTGAGATTCTCTAGTAATTACATTTATTTTTAGGATTTATATTTAAGTCAGGAAGCTGAATTCATTCATTTGGCACATATTTTTTTATAGACACTTGTTGGCACTGCATGTGCCCTCAGTGAGCTGCTAACCCAAAGCTGCAAAAGGGTGATCAAATTGGGAAGCTGGGGTAGATAGAATAATGGCCCCTCCAAAGCCACCTACATCTTACTCCCCAGAACCTACATATATATGTTATGTCGCATGGCAAGGGGGAGAGAGATTACGATCTGCAAATGGAACTTAGGTTGCTGATCAGGTGATCTTAAAATAGGCATATTATCCTAGATTATCTGTGTGGGCTCAAGGTAATCACAACGCTTCCTGAAAGATGGAAAAGTGAGGCAGAAGAGCCAATGTCAGAGTGATGCCAAATGAGAAAGACTCAACTTTCCGCTGCTGGCTTTGAAGATGGAAGAGGGCATAAGCCAAAGAATACAAGTGGGGCTTCCCTGGTGGCGCAGTGGTTGAGAGTCCGCCTGCCGATGCAAGAGACACGGGTTCGTGCCCCGGTCCGGGAAGATCCCAAATGCCGCGGAGCGGCTGGGCCCGTGAGCCATGGATGCTGAGCCTGCGCGTCCGGAGCCTGTGCTCCGCAATGGAAGAGGCCACAACAGTGAGAGGCCCGTGTACCGCAAAAAAATAAAAAATAAAAAGAATACAAGTGACCTCTAGAACCCGGAAAAGGCAAAGAAACAGATTCTCCCATAGATCCTCTAGAAGGACTACAGTTCTCTTGACACCTTGATTTTAGCCCAGTGAGATCCATGCATGCTGGACTTCTGACCTCCAGAACTGCAAGATAATACATTTGTATTATTTTGAGCCACTAAGTTTGTAGCAATATGTTATGGCAGCCATAGGAAACTAATACAGATACCAAGGCAGTGGGACAGGAAGGCACCCCAAAATCACAGCAATAAGAGGAACAGAAAATGTCCTAGGAAAAGCCAATGTTTCTTCTGAAAAGGAAAGTTCACCGGCAACTCCTATTTGAATTTCTTAAGAAAATTTTCTTCACTTGTAGTCATCAATCCTAAGGTGACAGATTCTAGAGCCGATTGCTTACATACCCTTTCCTTTTTTAAAAGGGCTGTCATTTTCTTGACACTGATTTAAGGGGTAAGATTGTGGGTAGGGAACAACTTAAAGTGGGGAAGGACAACTGCTTCCCTACATAACCCAGTCACATTGCCTTCAAACTTGCTTATCTTTCTGCTTTCCAAACCAGACCTTTCATACCTACAGACTTCATGGGGGTTAGGCCAGAACAAGAGTTGTGCTACACACTACTGTTCCCATTATCATTTCGTGTCCCACTGAGCGCTCCCTGCTTCGCCACTGTCCAGGGCCACCAGCTGGTCAGATCCTCTGCAACCCAACAGGAGATCCCCAATGCCCATTTTGGAGGTGAAGTGCGGCCAACACTGACTGTCTGTGGGAATGCCATTTCTTCCCTGCCCTTTCAATATTCTTATGCCATCCCTGCGATCACTGCCAATCTGTAGAAAATTACAGGATAAAGTTTTGTGAAGGACTGAATTTGCATAACTTGTTTTGTGTTGTTTGCTATCATGGGGGAAGGGATTCTGACTTTTATAAGCAATTTGTATGCATTTTATTGCAGGGTACTGAGTTAGATTCATCCCACTCACTCACTATCCTGGCATTGCTATGCGTGTGCTGTTGGGGCTTAGCATTAAACGATTTTCTTTGTTCAGATTTGGATTGCTGTCTCTGCTTGCAAATTATGTTTCACCAAGAATCCTCTCCCCTCCCCTCCCCTCACTTCCCTCCCCTCCCCTCCCA
>NW_006778539.1:0-690 GCF_000442215.2 Lipotes vexillifer | reverse complement strand
AGGTCTGGATCTTTCTGCTAATTCTCAAAATTTCCAAACGTCAGTCACTGATTCATTTTTTTTTAATGATGTAGATTGTAGCAGTTAGGATTGACTGGGTTATACCGTATTTACACACGACCCCAGATTCTCAGCTTACAGCAAAAGGTTGTTCCTTACCCACATTATAATCCCGTCACAGGATAGTTGTATATCTGCTGCACATCATGTTTAGTCTGGGACTCAGGCTGACACAGCTACTCCTATATTCTACTTCTATCTAGAAGATGTTTAGACAGTTTTCTATTTACTACTTACTTGGCTATTTCTCTCTCTCATTTTAATACCAATCAGAATTCATGGTGAGTGTCCATCCCACCATGTATGTACAACTTTGATTCTACATCTGTTCATTTAACACCTAACGCTTATAAATATTTCTCAGTGACCTTCTGCTTGGGTTCATCAATAGTATATAAATTTTATCAATTATGAAATCAATATTCACATGTACTCTTCTCACATTTTATAATGTGAATACTACATTGTTGTATCAATTATTTGTCAAAATAAGACCATTAAAAAGTTACTTTTTAAAAGTATGATCTAGTTAGGTCAGCTACAAAATGGGATAAATTTCAAAATAACTGCTGAGAAAAAGGAGTCAGAGAGTTCTACTTGTATTAAAATTATAATGAATTAATTATGACA
>NW_006778536.1:2223187-2227608 GCF_000442215.2 Lipotes vexillifer | reverse complement strand
ATATTTACGGTATATTATGTATTTATCTATGATATATATATATATATATATATATAAACTTTTTGCAAATGTTATCCTAATGTTGGAGTGCATGGGTAACAAGCAAACTTACTTTGCAAATAAAAAAAAAAAAAAAAGATAAAGAAAGGGACTGATTCAAAGGAAAACTCAACATGTTGTGGTGAATTCAAACAGAGCCAGGGAAAATGTAGCTTAGTGTGCACCTTATCTACTTTTTTGCTTAAAATTAATTGACAATGCATTTTTAAAGCCTATACATCTACATGATGTAAATTAGTAAGTCAGTCAGTGTAGTTTGATCACATTTAGTCAATGGAATTTCATTGCTCATAGTACTAGAGGAAAAAACTATATAGATAAAAAGTAAAACAAAATGTAATATATAAGCGATGTTTACACATAATTCAAATACATGAAAACATATATTCAGAGTATATTTGTAGATTCAATTAATTCTGTTGGAGTTTTTATTTTTGTTGTTAAAACTAAATAATAATTATAATAGGAGAACTAAAGTGATTATGATTTAGCAAAAAGCTGATAGTAGTGAATTAATCTAAATTTTGCAATCACAGCATACCTCAGACTCAGGTAAGTGTTATGTGATTGAGCTGCCCTGACACTTCCCGGGCAGGCCTTCTACCCAAAGGACAAGGACACCTCAGAACTAGAGGTATGTGTCTAAGCAGGGTCCATACTCCTCTCTAGGGCCCTGCACTATGGGCTTCACTTCATTTCTCAAAAGTTTCATAAGTGTTACCTAATTTGTTCATATACAGTTGTTCATAGAATTCCATTACAATTCTTTCAATTTCTATAGAATCAGTAGTGATGTCTCCTCTTTCATTCCTGATATTTGTAACTTGAACATTCTTTTATTTTGTTTCCTGGTCACTCTAGTTAATACTTGTCCACTTTCTTGATCTTTTCAAAAAACTAACTCTTTATTTCATCAATTTTCTTTATTATTTTTTCTATTTTTTATTTCATTTATTTCTGCTCTCATCTTTACTATTTCCTTATTTCTGCTTGCTTTGGTTTAGTTTCTTCTTTGTCTAGTTTCTTAAGGTAGAAATTTAAGTTATTTAGTTAATATCTTTCTTTTTCTTAATATTGACATTTAGAGCTATAAGTTTCCCTCTAGGCACTGCTTTAGCTGTATTCTATAAATTTTAGTGTGTCGTGCCTTTGTTTTCATTCTTCTCAAAAGATTTTCTGATTAGGATCTTGTCTTTTCATATAGATCTTAATCAATATTTCTTTAGATCACACTAAGAATCAAACACATTTATCATTTAATGCTGTGAGCAACTCTGCTTGTCAATTTGTTACTTACCATCGAAAATTTTAAAAAGTAAGCTGCAAATTTAAGAAATGATGATCAAGATTGTTATATTAGTCAGACTTTGTTTTCCCGGTGTCTTGAGGAGCTCTTGGTCTCACAGTGCATATTTATTATATTTATATTGAATGTGCATGTAGTTATGTATTTTCATAATCATTCAAAAACACCCCACATTCAGAAAACATCTAGAAAGTCAAAGAGAATTTCTTGGGCTAGAACTACAGAGTATGTTTTATTACAATAAAAGTTAATTTGTACATCTTATGTTCATTCTGATGCAATAGCAGCTCTAACCTTTTGTTTCTGATTAAAGTAGCTTTATAAACTCTAGGAATATGACCAATGGTCTGATCACAAATCCATATTTAAAATAGACTAATTGCCTTCATGTAATACATGTTTTTTCTATGTTATACTAAAAACACAATGAAGAATGATACAAATTCCAGGTTTCATCTCCAGGAACACCAAGCCAGCTCCGTGACAAAGCTAAGTTAGTGCAGTGACAGTGTCTGAGGAGATTCTGTTAACACTAAAAGAAGACTTTCCAAGATGGTCACAGATATGGCTGCATTAGCAAGGAGATACGGGGGATTTATAGTACAAAATGCCGACATTAGAAAGGAGGAAATGTCTCAAATTAATAAGCTAAACTTCTGCTTTAAAAAAATGGAAAAAGAAGAGGAAACTAAACTCATAGAAGCAGAAGGAAAGACATAATAAAGGTGACAGTGGACATATATTTAATAGAGATTAGAAAAACAGTAGAGAAAAATCAATGAAACTTGAACTTTGTTCTTTGAAACATGGACTTGTATCAGGGAGCTGCCAGCCTTCTATTCATGGCCTTCCTCCAAGATATACCATTGTTTACAATCATGCCCTTAGGCATGGTGTTCACTCTAACCGTTTGCAAATGAGTCAGTCCCTTCAAGTAGAACTGCTGAGCTTGTGTTCCTCACCGACTGCCTTTTCAACCAGCAGGACCTCGGCACCAGCTACGGCCAGGTTCACTTTTCCTGCAGTGCCACCCTGCTCTATGAGGAGGGTCCTGGGTGGGGATGGAAGCCTCTGGTCTTTTCCATTGTTTCTCCTGATGTGAGAAACACTGCTCTACGAGCACGCTGGGGCAGGGGCTATTGGAACCACATGAATGGGAGTTAGCTGGAGGAAGGAGCCCCAGAATCCTCAGCCCTGACTGTCTGAAATAAAGCTTCTGCAACACAGACCTGGGAGAAATGAAAAACCACAATGGCCTGTTCTTTTGGAGTGAAATTGCAGCCCTTGACTGGTGTTTGGGGGGAGCAGAAGCTCCACCTTCTCGAACACACTCTCCCGAAGAACAGTTTCCACGGTACTTTTCCTAGAACTTGGGGGTCTGGGGGGGTCAGGAGGGGTTTTTGCTCAACCACCATAGATTCTGGCTGTTCTCTCTGAGGTTGAGTAGATTTTCTTGAATGAATGGTTCTTCATTTGCTCTATGCAGTTTGGGCCCTTTCTAAAAACTTTAAATTATTTCCTTTTATAATTTCCTCTGGATAAATGGCTGTTGCAGAGAAAGTCCACTGAGCCTCTCACTCCACAATTCAGGGAGACAGTTTCACTGTTTCCTTTTAGAGCAATAATTAGTCGATGGGCCCTTTGAGTGGGGATGCTTAAGGTCACTGACCTAGTCTTTGGAGATAGGCGCAGGAGCATAGTAGGGAGAATCAAGGAATATTTAAGATCAATTTAACACCCTGAGATTTTATGAGTCCCATAGTAGGGCTTACGTGTTTGGCAAAATTAAATTTATCAAATTACTTGAATATGTTTCACTCTAATCATTTCCCTTTTTTTTCAATTTGATATTTAATAAAATATCAACACTTCTGCTTCCCAAGACACTTTTTAAAAATACTTAACAATAACTTTAATTTTTTTTTTATTGAGGTATAGTTGATTTGCAATGTTGTGTTAGTTTCAGGTGTACAGCACATTCAGTTATTTTTCAGATTATTTTCTCTTACAGATTATCACAAAATATCAAGTATAGTTCCCAGTAGGTCTTGTTGGTTATCTATTTTATATATAGTAATGTGTATCTGTTAATCCCATCCTCCTAATTTACCCCTCACCCCCACACCTTCCCCTTTGGTAACTATAAGTTTGTTTTCTATGGTTGAGAGTCTATTTCTGTTTTGTAAATAAGTTCATTTATATATATATATGTATATATATATATATATAGATATATATTTTTTTTTTTTTCAGATTCCACAAAGAAGCAATGTCATATGACATTTGTCTTTCTCTGTCTGGCTTACTTCACTTACCCTGCAAAGTTAGGCCCTTCCTCCAGGAAGTTCTCCAGCTTGCATAAAGAATCTAGGCACCAACACTTGTTAGTAAAGGGAGTTTTGTGTGATAAATCAGGGAAGCTATAGGTTAGAACTAGTGGAAGGAGGAATGGAGTCTCTGAAATTAGCATATCTTGTGGTGATAGGTTGTCAAGACTGGTTCATCCAGGATCAAGCCTAAGGGGCAAGTGGCTGCCGTGGAAGTGTGGCTGATCTGACTCAGGACTCAGCCCTCTGGTTAGCAATGGGTGTAGGGGAGGAGCATTGAGCACACAAGGGTACTGTACATGTTCAGGGGCTTTCACCACAGCTCACCACGGGCCCACAGAGCTGTATCCATTGGCCCCGGCAGGACCAGATTTTGCAGCAGCACAAAGGTGGCAGTGGGCTGGACAAATGACAGTCTCTAGTCACTTGGCTGTGTGAAAAACTTCCTCCCACAGCTCCACGTTGAGTTGGGTGAGCTGCAAAATTCTTAGATAATTCAAATTGAAGTGTAGGGTTAGGTAATTCTCAGTGAGTAGGGCATAAAGGGACACTGAACAACTGAAATACAGCCTTAAGCAAATAAGTGGCCATACAGGTAGTCCTAGTGTATGCTACAGTTCATGTGGGTTACCCACAATTACCCAAACAAGGATGTTAAATATCCATTCATTTAACCCACCTAGACATGTATACAAATACTAACTTTAAAATATTTAATTATTTCCTGC
>NW_006778536.1:2211891-2222702 GCF_000442215.2 Lipotes vexillifer | reverse complement strand
CTGCTGATTATGGATAATTGCCCGGGGTTTTCAGCACATAATAACAAATGACGGAAAACTACCAGAGTTGGACATATTCCGGTAGCTTTATGAACTTAATTTTGCCAAGAACACAAGTCTTCATAAGGGACTCATAAAATCTCAGGGAAGTAAATAGAATTGTAAAATATTCCTTGATTATTGAAAGCAATTCAGTGAAAAATTAACAGGCAGAGTATACTAAATGTTGACCTCCATAGAGCAAAAATTAGCCATCACTTTTTTTTTTAAACTAATTTTATCTTATGATCATTGTAGAATTGCATGCAGTTGTAAGGAATTGCAGAGAGATCTCATATTATTTTACTAGGTTACCCAAAGGCAGCATCTGACAAAACTGCAACACAATATCACAAGCAGGATATTGACTTTGATGCAGTCAAGATGCAGAGAATCTCCACCAGCACAAGGACCACTCATGCTGCTCATTTCACCTGCATTCACCTCCTCCTTAACCCTGAGCAAGTACTAACATGGTCTCTATATCTGTAATCCTATCAGTTCAAGAATGTTATATAAATGGAATTGTACAGTATATAAACTTTTGGGGCTGAGGGTATTTTTTCTTACTGAACAACCTAGGGATTTATACTCATTTAACCAAGTGAGTCATTGAGCGTATCCATAGTCTGGATGTACCGTGACTTACTTAACCATCCACCTGGTGAAGGACCTCTGAGCTGGTTCCAGTTTGAGGCTATTATGAATAAATCTGCCATTAAATTTTGTGTGACCATATGTTTTTGTTTATCTGGGATGAATGCCCAAGAGTGCAATTGCTGGGTCATATGGTAACTTCACAAATAGTTTTTTTTTTTTTTTTTTTTTTTTTAAGAAATTGCCTTTTTCCCAAGTGGCTGTGTCATTTTACATTCCCACCAGCAATATATGAGTGATTTAATTTCTCCATATACTCTTCTGTATTTTCTGTTACCACATTTTTTTTTTAAATTTTACTTATTCTGATAGTTTTACAGTGATGTCTTACTGGGTTTGGGTTTGTACTTGCCTAGTGGCTAATGATATCGAGCATCTTTTCATGTTCCTATTTGCCACCTGGGTATTCTCTTCTGTGAAATGTCTATTTTTCCCCCACTTTTCAGAGTCCTCTTATGAGATATATGTATATATATATATATATATATATGAAATATTCAGGATTTTAAATTGTCCCTTGTGGAAGAAATGGAGAAAATTACATCTACCCCATCTTCCCAGGAGTGACAGACTATAGCCATTACTTTTTTAATGCAATTAAACTCAATAACTTTTATTAAGCAACATCTACATATGCTAATGTAACAAAAGAGTAAAATAAGGAGAAGGACTTATTTATTAAGCAAATATTGATTTGATTGGGAACGTGCTTTGTGCCTGGTATTGCCCTGCTGCTAGGGGTACAACAATGAACAACAGAACAGATACAATGCCTCTTTTGCCAGCTCTTCCAGGCTGGTGGAAGACAGGAGCAGTGAGCAGGAAGTTAGATTACCAGGCTGGGTTAAGATAAGACCTGAGTGATTTCAAGAAGCACTTTTAATCAAAGGATACCTTTTATGGGTTTGAGGGAAGTCTTCCTGGAGGAGGTATCATCTAAACTGAGACCCAAAGGCTGAGTCGTGGTCCCTGGAAAAGAGCGAATATTGAAAGAGACTGGTCCATGCTTGGAAAAGAGAGGGAAATAACTAGTAACATTCAATTTGCTCACTTCTGTAATTTTGATATCAGAATTATAACCTCAAAAAGAGGAGGGAATACTCAAAAGAGAAATATCCAGAATATTTCATATAAGAAAATAACATTTTATATTAAGAATCTTTTAGAAGGCAGAAATGTGTAGAAATAAAAAAGAGACATTTCTTTCCCATTGATGAATTATGAATATTTAAAAGTATTTTGTGAACTAAAATAGAGTAGTAATTTTGTAGATATTACAAAATAGAATGCATGGTCTCAAGTATTGCTTGACTGAACCATATAAACACTGCATTTTTACCTAATATTTTACTACAGGTGCAATTTATGTATTTTGCATGCGTTTAGGAAAGATGAGCTTTCTCTGGAAGCATATTACTTTCATTTCATGGCATTCAAAGTTTTGGTTTTCAAGCTGACTAGTCATTGATTGAATTCAACATGATCTAGCTGTCATTTTATATCAAGACTAATATAAAAATTGTGGAGGAAAGCTTTGGCTTACATTTTTTATTTTAAACAAAAAAGAAATTTGATAAAAATGATTCTTGATATTCTGAGTACGATGACAGCCATATGTTCCTTCAACGCTTGCCCTTAACAGAGCAAGAAATTTGTTTCCAACAAATACACTTAATATTCCAAGCTGTTGTCAGAGACAGTGCAAGTGTCAAAGATCTGGCAAAGACAGAGAATAAAATTTGGGATATTGTTTTATTGTTACCTTTTCTCTATCTGTGTTTAAAGTTTTAATCTCAGGTCTAAAACTGATTTACAATCAATTAACTCTCAACGTGTTAATAACAGTCCTGACTGCAATGTGAGTTTGCAAATGTCTCCTTCTGTCATGTAAGTATCTGTGGCAGGCAGTAGCCATGTTTTCTGGGACTCCAGTAGGAACCAACATTTCTGGGAAAATTTAGTTTAGTCAGTGTTATCTAAGGGAGTCTTTGTTGATAAAACTCCAGACTGTGCAGACTTTCACTTGTCCTTTTCTTAGGAGCCCCACATAAACCAGTTCCCTTCACTCATTTTCTTCTTCATTTGCATATAGACTCATAAATTACTTAAATAAATGTTTATTGAGTAATTCCTCTGCATCACATGAAAGATCAATGGGGAAAAATCAGCAGTTATAAGGGAACAGTTGTCCTGGACTTTGTGTTAGCATAGGTCACTATCTTCAAATACTCATATGCTTTGTTTGGAAGTGTATGAAGCATTTCCAAGGATTATGAGGGGTTGGATAATTTCAGAGAGTGAGTTCTCTGGATTTTCATCCTAAGTACTCATTCACAAAACTGGTTTGCAGGAGGACAGGACAGAGTGCTTGGTAGGAATTTGCCCATTTTGCAAGAGAAAGGCTTTCATCTATCCCATTCCAATGAGCAAGGTTGTATCTTGCCCCCATATGTGAAAAACCCAAGTTCCCAGCATCTGCAATCAGAATATCCCAACACAGAAACCCCATAGGTGTCCAACTTCCTTGACAAGTTAGATGAGACAGTTAACAGTGTTCTCTGACCTAATATGATGCCTTGTTGGGATGTTCTGATTGAAGATTATGGTGGATGGGGAATAATGACCTTTCTGGGAATAATGACCTTTCTGCTTCATGATTTTCCTATTCCCATCTTCCAACCATTGTTAAAAATGTACAATTACTAAGAGACTATCTCAAGAAAAAAGTCAAGAGTTTTGGAAATTTTTAGGAATGCCAAAGTTTTAAAGATACTTTGGATTAAACTCATGGGCAGAACTTTATGTGATTTTTTTCAGATTTTGTTTGGGTTATTCTGTTAGGCATGAAAACATATTTTATGAAGTTATATCATAATATATTATTTTCAACTGTAGTTAATTCTCAATTCATCTTAAAAATGTTTACTGTGCTCTACTGTCAGTTAACCAAATATAAAATATATAAAATACTATGAAAACTACCATACTGATTAGATGCAACAATATGTACATTTCTCTCTTCATTAAAGGCATAGAAAATATCAATGACTTATCTCATTAAGAGTTGCATTTCTCAAAACTACAATGAGATATCATCTCACACCAGTCAGAATGGTCATCATCAAAAAATCTAGAAACAATAAATGCTGGAGAGGGTGTGGAGAAAAGGGAACACTCTTGCACTGCTGGTGGGAATGTGAATTGGTTCAGCCACTATGGAGAACAGTATGGAGGTTCCTTAAAAAACTACAAATAGAACTACCATATGACCCAGCAATCCCACTACTAGGTATATACCCTGAGGAAACCAGAATTCAGAAAGAGTCATGTACCAAAATGTTCATTGCAGCTCTATTTACAATAGCCTGGAGATGGAAACAACCTAGGTGCCCATCGTCGGATGAATGGATAAAGAAGGTGTGGCACATATATACAATGGAATATTACTCAGCCATAAAAAGAAACGAAATTGAGCTATTTGTAATGAGGTGGATAGACCTAGAGTCTGTCGTACAGAATGAAGTAAGTCAGAAAGAGAAGGACAAATACTGTATGCTAACACATATATATGGAATTTAAGAAAAAAAAAATGTTATGAAGATCCTAGGGGTAAAACAGGAATAAAGACACAGCCCTACAGGAGAACAGACTTGAGGATATGGGGAGGGGGAACAGTGAAGTGTGATAGGGCGAGAGAAAGACATGGACATATATATACTAACAAACGTAAGGTAGATAGCCAGTGGGAAGCAGCCGCATGGCACAGGGAAACTGGCTCGGTTCTTTGTGGCTGTCTGGAGGGGTGGGATAGGGAGGGTGGGAGGGAGGGAGACAAAGAGGGAAGAGATATGGGAACATATGTATATGTATAACTGATTCACTCTGTTATAAAGCAGAAACTAACACACCATTGTAAAGCAATTATACCCCAATAAAGATGTTAAAAAAAAAAAAAA
Source organism: Lipotes vexillifer (assembly GCF_000442215.2). Taxonomy (NCBI): domain Eukaryota; kingdom Metazoa; phylum Chordata; class Mammalia; order Artiodactyla; family Lipotidae; genus Lipotes; species Lipotes vexillifer. The sequence goes on along the minus strand of NW_006778536.1, from coordinate 2,218,050 downwards.
AAAGAGTTGCATTTCTGGGACTTCCCTGGTGGCACAGTGGTTGAGAATCCACCTGCCAATGCAGGGGACACAGGTTTGAGCCCTGGTCCGGGAAGATCTCACATGTCGCGGAGGAACTAAGCCCGTGCACCACAACTACTGAGCCTGTGCTCTAGAGTCGATGCTCTAGAGAACAAAAGAAGCCAGCTCAATGAGAAGGCTGCGCACCACAACTGGAGAAAGCCCGTTGCGCAACAATGAAGACCCAACACAGTCAAAACTAAATAAATAAATAAATAAAATTTATTAAAAAAAGAGCTGCGTTTCTAATAAAATTTTACTTCTTTATTCTTAAAATTTATATACATATGAAACATAAGTTGTTTTAAATGATTGGGCACTAATATTATTTGTAATATTTTAATTCTTAGAGCCTTTAATCACAGACAGTATAAAAATAAAAATTTGAATTTATATACATTCTTTTGTTTCAGATAAGTTAGATAGGATGATCTCTAAGAGTTTCACTTTTAAAATACATTTTACTTTCATAAAACTTACCAAAAATTTTAATTTGATCAAGGAGAAAAATCAAAGCTGTGAATCATTGGAATGTTAAAGAATATTTACATGTATTTTTAAAAGTATCAAATCTTTTTTTTTTTTAAATTGGGGTATAGTTGCTTTACAATGTTGTTTTAGTTTCTTCTGTATAGAGAAGTAAATCAGCTATATGTATGCATATATCCCCTCTTTATTGAATTTCTTTCCAATTTCTAGGTCACCATAGAGCACTGAGTAGAGTTCCCTGTGCTATACAGCAGATTCTCATTAGTTATCTATTTTACACATGGTAGTGTATATGTCAATCCCAATCTCCCAATTCATCCCACCCCCGCTTCCCCACCTTGGTGTCCATACATTTGTTCTCTACATCTCTGCCTCTATTTCTGTTTCAAATAGGTTCATCTGTACCATTTTTCTAGATTCCACATATATGTGTTAATATACGATATTTGTTTTTCTCTTTCTGACTTACTTCATTCTGTATGAAACTCTCTAGGTCCATCCACATCTTTACAAATGACCCAATTTTGTTCCTTTTTATGGCTGAGTAATATTCAGTTGTATATATGTACCACATCTTCTTTATCCATCCATTTGTCGATGGACATTTAGGTTGCTTCCATGTCCTGGCTATTGTAAATAGTGCTGCAATGAGCATTGGGGTACATGCGTCTTTCTGAATTATGGTTTTCTCAGTGTATATGCCCAGTAGTGGGATTTGTTGGGTCATATGGTAGTTCTATGTTTAGTTTTTATGGAACCTCCATACTGTTCTCCATAGTGGCTGTATCCATTCACATTCCCACCAGCAGTGCAAGAGTGTTCCCTTTTCTCCACACCCTCTCCAGCATTTATTGTTTGTAGTTTTTTTGCTGGTGGCCGTTCATCACACTGGTGTGTGGTGATACTTCATTGTAGTTTTGATCTGCATTTCTCTAGATGTTGAGTGTCTTTTCATGTGTTTGTTGGCTATATCTATATGTCCTCTTTAGAGAAATGTTTATTTAGGTCTTCCATCCATTTTTTGATTGGGTTGTTTGTTTTTTGGATATTGAGCTGCATGAGCTATTTGTACATTTTGGGGATTAATCCCTAAAAGTATCAAATCAATGTGGTCTTTGGGTTCTATCGGATACTTTTAAATGTGGTCTGTCATTTTATTTTTAAATATCACTGTTCATAGTATGTTAGAAACATTGGAATGTATAAAACATGGGTTTCCCTGGTGGCTCAGTGATTGGGAATCTGCCTGCCAGTGCAGGGGACACGGCTTCAAGCCCTGGTCTGGGAAGATCCCACATGAGGCAGAGCAACAAAGCCTGTGTGCCACACCTACTAAGCCTGCGCTCTAGACCCTGAGAGCCACAACAACTGAGCCACGTGCCTAGAGCCAATGCTCGGCAACGAGAACACCACGATGGGAAGCCTGCACACCATGATGAAGAGCAGCCCCCGCTCACTGCAGCTAGAGAAAGCCCTCTCGCAGCAACAAAGACCCAACGCAGACAAAAATAAATAAATAAAAGAAATTTAAAAAATAAAAGAAATGTATAAAACATTATAGATGTCTATTTGAAGTTCTGTGAGTGGATTTCAAATTTCCTTTAGGAGGATTTGTGCAAAACCACTGAAGTTCAGTGATATGTGCATTAATAACTATGTCCTATTTTCCACTCCTTAGCACACTCCGTGGAGGTTATAGCTTCTCTGAGTCTCTGGACCAACTTGGAGATGAAGACACTCAGAACTGGAAAAGGCTGCTTTTCAGCAGCCCAACATGTCTCTTCAGGTCCTGTCTCCACGTTACCAAATGCTTGCTATGCTTAGTCGTCAGGTTCTTTCTACATACATGCAACATCTCAGAATACTAGCCCTACTCACGCAGAGAGATGTATATCACTTGGAAAGGTTGACTAGAAAAAATAAAGCACTAATTAAAAGGGCAACAGAAATCCTCCCATGTAACTTGCTATTTCATTCCACCCTGGAAGGCCTATGTTTTCTTCTCTGATTATCTTTTATCTTTGGTAGCTGCATCATCTTCCTTTTTTAAAAAAATTAATTAATTAATTTATTATTTTTGGCTGTGTTGGGTCTTCGTTTCTGTGTGAGGGCTTTCTCTACTTGCGGTGAGCAGGGGCCACTCTTCATCGCGGTGCGTGGGACTCTCACTGTCACAGCCTCTCTTATTGCAGAGCACAAGCTCCAGACGCGCAGGCTCAATAGTTGTGGCTCACAGACCTAGTTGCTCCGTGGCTTGTGGGATCTTCCCAGACCAGCGCTCGAACCTGTGTCCCCTGCATTGGCAGGCAGATTCTCAGCCACTGCGCCACTCACTCTCAGTGAGTCTCTATGCTCTGTCACTCACCTAGCAAAGTCAAAAATTAATGTTCAACCCTGTATATAACTCTGAAAGGTCATCCACTATGGGAAGAAAGTACAAGTATTATTACACCAAAGTTTGCCTGTAATGCTTGCTTGTTTGTCCCAGGAGAAGAGGAGAGATTTATCTTTAAAAATCCCACGTGACTTGAAAATGGGTTGCTATGCAGACAGATGATATTTTGATCAAAATAAAAGAGACCAACTCTGATCAGCTTGAGGAAAAAAAAAAAAAAAAAAAAAAACATGGGAAATCTATTATATTATTATTATGGAATCCGGGGATGGTTGGACCCTCAGAATATGGGATAGGTGATAAACAGGCATCCTTGTGTCCTAAGGATACAAGGACACTTCTTGGACCACTGCCTTCAATATCATTTAGTTCCAAATACTCCCAGCCTCTTTTTGTTCCCAGGAGAAAAACAAAAACTCCTAAAGAGAGAATCTGATTAGTTTAGAGTAGATCCCCACCCCTCCCCTTAACCAATGAGCTAGGATTACAGCATAGGGCTGTTCAGAAACATGGTACTGGGATAAATCCTTCTAAATAGGAAGAAGGTCACAAACAAGTAGGTATTGCTGTGCATAAGGAAGTCCACCAAATAGAGCTCACTTTCTCTTCCTACCACAGAATTGTCTAAGGGTGCAAAATCATCATGAAGCTTTGTACAGGTAGCCATGTCCACCACTCCTCAGAAAAGGGAGAATTATGTTTACTGTGTGGACACTGGGAGAAGTTGAATTGTGTTCCTCCAAAATGTATATGTTGAAGTCTTAACCCCCAGTACGTATAAATGTGACCATATTTGGAGAAAGGATCTTTACAGGAATAATTAAAGTCAAGATGAGGTCATTAGGGTGACCTGATCTAATATGATTGATATCCTTATGAAAAGGGAAAATTTGGACACAGACACAGATGTGCACTGAGGGAACTTGGTAAGAAGACCCAGAGAGAAGATGACCATCTGTAAGTCAAGGAGAAGACTCACAAAGAGCCAACCCTGCCGAAAACTTGATCTCAGACTTTTGGCCCCCAGAACTGTTAGAGAAAAAAAAAATGTTGTTTAAGCCTCCCACTTTGTGGCACTGTGTTATAGCAGCTCTAGAAAACTACTACAGACACCATGGGCAGCAGTGAGCGCTCAGGACAGGACAAACTGCTGCTAAACACATTTGAGCCTGCTTTGCTCTGAGATGGAGAAAATGTTCCTGAGATCACACCAAGGATGCACACCAATAGCTGCTCCTGAATCTTCAGCTAAAAGTATTTTGCTCAATGCAAGGTCATGGTTATTATTTAAAAATTTATACAACAACCCAAATTTTCAAGTGTACTAGTTATGCCATATTAGAGAAAAATTAATAGATTTTTAAATATTAACTTAGAACCTGGGACAAATAAGTCTGATCCCAACAATGGCATTTCTGGTTTAATGACAGATATTTGCTATTACTCTTGAGGCAGAGCTCAAAGGATTTAGCTGGTGGTCATTTCACATTTACCTCCTTGAATGTGCCACATGTTTTATGGTGTCTTCCATGGGATTTGCCTTCCTTCCTCCATAATGAAGTACATTGGCTTGATTTCTAGCAATATATTTAAGTAGGTCATTAAGAAAAAACATTCATAAGAAGCAGAGGTCAATCCCAGGCCTTTCCCCTTCCAGTTAAATTAGAAAGAGAAATAGATCTGAAGTTTATCTACTATGTCGTGACATTTTCTTTTAAGATATTTGGTACATTTTCAAAATTAGTTACTAACACAAACATAATATATTATGTCCAAGAGTATATTTGACATTTTAGAATTACACATTGTTTACTTAACATCCTTATTTTATGTTTTGAAGTGAAACAATACATTTTGACAAACCCTTAAACTTTTTTTTTGTATGATAACCAGTGGGTTAGGCTAAAATTTCTGGGAAGGCTTTAAGATTTTGTGCAGGTTTGAATTTTCTGACCTGAGGTGTTATGCCACCATGAAGTTATTCTTGAAATATTATGAACATTTTCTAATTATGGACATCTTATTATGAACATTTCCTTAGCATTTTCCTTGTTTTCTAATGATTAAGCACACAGTTCTCTAATCAATATCTATGTCTAAGCACCCAGGTTGATGGTCAAGAAATCTTTATCCCCATTGATGAATCCATCAAACCATTTCACCCTCACATTTATGCATGTGGCTTTGGAGAGGAATGTGCTGTGAAGGGATTTGGCAATGGCACAGTATTCATTCATTCAACTATTTCTTTAGCAAACATATTCAATTAATGAAGACCAAATATTAATAGGTACAAAAGGAATTGGTTTTGGGTATCTGTGGAAATATAGAACAAGGACACGTTTGCAGGTAAACCTAAAATTTGTATTTCTAACAACACTAAGAGCTTGCCTTTGCCTCTTTTCCATAGAAGTAGAACTCATGTGGTAATAACTGGTGCCTAGTGTTACCTATAGGGTCAGTTTTTTATAGGAGGTAGAAGTCACAGAGCAGGGATCCAGTTGGTGATGTGGTCTGTGTGTGTTCCGGAGCAAAGAGAGGAAAATAAAATGGTGCAGCAGGTATCAAAGATCACAACAGGAGAAACAACAGAACTCTGAGACTGATGTGACACCAGTTATGTTAGTGAAGCTAACATATTCATTATTCATCATAATGAATAATAGGGATCACCATCTTTAAAAAAAGGAAGCTAGTCTAGGAGGGACGAAAATGTGAATAACTCAGTAAAGGTTTAACTCTTTTTTAATGGTTAGAACAAAAATGGATTATTTAGAAGTCATTTGAAAATTTATATGGTAATTTATATGATTTTGTGATATCTTTATGACATTTTCATAAGAATATGAAATGTTATCAGTCTTTTTGTCTATTTGTCTATGTTGTAGTCACCTCATAAAGGCTGGATAAATGTCCTTAACACAATGGCTAGACTGATGATTCAACACATGCCAAGAGGGTGTAGTTTTATTATGCACATAATAAGGCTTTCTGAGGGGAGGGAAAGGCAAGCTCCAAAGCAGGTCAAACGGTGTCTCAAGAGAGTGAGCGGGTGGAACTGGTTTGGCTTTACTTGTAGTTAGTGGGCGGGGCCAGATTGGGGGTTCCTGCTTGAGGGTTTGGCTTGCTTACATGGCTTTAACTTCTCATTCATACAAAAGGAAGGAGCATCTGAGCTTCTGTATTGACTTGGCCAGAAGTGAGGCAAGAGGGAA
>NW_006778536.1:2155613-2211756 GCF_000442215.2 Lipotes vexillifer | reverse complement strand
GGGAAAGAGCAAGGGTGGAGGTGGGAAGCATCAGCAACAGCATCCAAAGTGGAGTCAGACTCTTTAGTATAATCTGTCCATGGTGTTAAAGTGAATCGTAATTGACTTTCCACAAGGTTTTGAGAGCCTTGTCACATGATAACTAATGATGCCCCACAGTTATTAAACCCCTGGTAGAAGTTCTTGCTCCTGAAAACCTCTACAATTTGGAATAGATGTTTCCAATAGCAACCAGAGACATGAAATTTAGTCTGTGCAATGTCAGAAAAAGCACCGGGCATGGTCACTGGGAAGCCACAGTAAATGGGGAATGTGCCTGTGCTATTAGAAAAACTTTGACTGAGAAAGAAAACCAAATAAATAAAATTCAGTTACAATAGATAAACTTGGAATACCTCACCTTTGTTTTATCAAAGTAGCTATTATAAAAATAATTGGAGAAACATAATGACAATATTCTCAAATAAGATAACATTATATATTTTATTCTGATGGGAAGAATATTTTCACCTTTCCAGAAATAGTGCCATGAGAGAAAATAAACAAAAAATTCAAGCATGTAATAATAGCAATACAAATACAGCACACAGACAGATTATAAGCAGCACAAACCTAACCCAACAGCTAACTGAACTTCCTAAATAGCAATAATATTTCTTCATAGCAAAGCTCGCAATGGAAGGTAAATTAATTTTTAAAGAAATTAACAAAACTCCTTGCTTTTTCTGAAATGCTATCATTTATGGTAATATTCAAGGCAGTAATGTATAAATGTAAAGGTATAATACATAAATGGCAGAAAAGATAGGTTGGAAAAAATAGTATTTTAAATACTAATTAGATATGGTTCACTTTTTTAAATAAATAAAAAAACACTTAAAGTTAAAACTTGATATTTTAATTGTGTAAAACAAATAGTATATTGTGGACTCAAATTTACAACCTGTAGCCACCAAAACATCCCTGTGACGATTCTTCAAAGCTGTAATAAAAAAAGGGTTGAAGAAACATAATTAAGACAGACAGTAATTGGACTTTAAGTTCTGTGTCCCAGTTGTATAGTAAATGAAAATAATCAAATTAATCTTTAAGTATTTTTATTTAATTATTTAGACACAAATGAACTTCACAAAATTCTGACCTAAGTAAAACAGTTTTGTGATGTCCAAACACAGGTAATTTGTTCTCACACTCACTGCTGGTTTTGTGACAATTGAGACACTTTTTTCAACTCCTGAATATAAAGTTCTACTTCTAGATATGTTGATCAGATGGACATAAAGTTCTACTTCTAGATATGTTGACCAGACTAGACCATGTTTCAGAGTCTGAGCTTAAATACAAAGTCATGGTGTAAATCCAAAGAATGAATAAGTGAATAAGAATCTACCATTGAATATTCTATTTTTAGCTAGAATTTTTTTTTTTTTTTTTGCGATACACAGGCCTCTCACTGTTGTGGCCTCTCCCGTTGCGGAGCACAGGCTCCAGACGCGCAGGCTCAGCGGCCATGGCTCACGGGCCTAGCCGCTCCGTGGCATGTGGGATCTTCTTGGACCGGGGCACGAACCCGTGTTCCCTGCATCGTCAGGCAGACTCTCAACCACTGCGCCACCAGGGAAGCCCTTTAGCTAGAATTTTAAACTGATTTTCCCAGATATTTTCATAATGAACCCAAAACGATTTGAGTAGGCTATTCCTGAATAAATGTAAATATATTCTATGGAAGTATTCTCTACTGCCCTTTTACTTCTAATTTTCAATTATATGGATTTATTATAAGTGCTGATTGATTTATTAGATCTTTGTGCAAGATACAGAAAATCGATGCAAGAGAAATGAATGCAAAATATAAGTGGCCACAAAAGATCTCATGTGTGTCTACAGAGGGAAGTTATGATATAAATTTAACTCAACAGCTAAAATGTCTTTTATTCCAGACTTCTATAATTTTGCTCTTAACACAATATTTAATTAAAGAAAAGAAAGTAAAACAGGAAAACTGACTTTAACAAAGAAACTCTTTAAAGAGTAAAATCTATTTAATCTAGTCCATTTGAAAATGTCAAAAATTATTTTTAAATTCGTCATTTTATTCTGAGATAAATGTATATTCACATGCAGTTGTAAGAAATAACACAGAGAAATGCTGTGTATTCCTAACCCAGATTCCCCCAATGGTAGCATCTTGTCAAACTATAGTAAATATCACAAGTGGAATATTGACACTGATAGCTAAAATGCAGAACATTTCAATCACCGTGGTGGTCCCTCATCCTGTCTCCTTACAGCCACAGCCAATTTCCTCCCAATACTCATTCTCTCCTTAACCATTAGCAACAGCTAATTCATTCTCCTTGTCTACAATTTTCTCAGCTCAAGAATGTGATAAAAATGGAATCATACAGAATGTAACCTTTTGGGATCATCATTTTATATTCAGCAGAATTCTCTGGAGATCCAACCAGGTTGTTGTGTATGTCCCTGTAGGTAAGGCACCATATCTCCCCTACTGTTTTCAAGATTTTTCTCTTTATCTTTAGTTTTCCAGTGCTTGTGATGTATCTTGGCATGAATATTTTTAGGTTTATCCTATTTGCACTTCATTTGGCTTCTTAAATCTGTAAGTTTGTGTCTCTTTTCAAATGTGGGAGGTTCTCTGTCATTATTTCTTTAAGATTTTCTTTAAGTCTTTCTTGCTCAGCTTATTCCAGGACTCTGATGAATCAAATGTCATGTCCTTTGTTATAGACAAACCATTGCTTAAGGCTCTATTTTTTTTTTTCAGACTTTTTTCTCTCTGTTTTTCAGATTTGGTATGGAAGATCAGAAATGTAATTGTAGAACTTGAAGATATTTTTATCTGGTGTAGGGATCTAGAACCTGGTCTTTGGAGAGAACATGGATCTTGACCTTTTGGGAGAATAAGCTTCTTCTAAATTTCAAAGCAAATTCTATGTGTGTCTATGTGTTGCATTTTTTCTGGGGTAATGTTCATAAAGCTCATCTCTTTTTAAGAAAGGTCCCCACTTCCCTTATCCCTGCCTGCAAACCTCCTCTTTTCAGAACTGAGGATGCCTTCCGGTTTCCATTCTTTAATCACAGTCCCAAAGCCCCTTTCCATGCCTGACACTCCTTGCCCAAGGAGATATTTGTTGAAAATGCACAGGACATTTCAGGAAGGCAGATGTGTCACCACATCAAGCCAGATGACTTGAGTGAGTGTTGCCAATCATGAGCAGATTCATATTTAGGAACAAATAATCCCCAAGCTTGTAGAGATGACATCTTATGACTGTAGAAGGAGGTACAGAGGTGTTGAACAGATAACAGACACAAAGGTAACACCTCCACTGATAAAGTCAAGCTCACGCCTCTGGCTCCCCCAACACGTGTAGCTCCAGCCTTGGTAAACTCCATGCAAGTCCCTGAAGGCACCACATGTTCTCTTCCCAGGCTCTACAAAGTTTATTCCATGGTCTCCAACTCCCATTTCTGCATTTCAATGAGTCAAAATGCGAGTAAGAAAGTCTAGTCCTGAAAGAAGCAGCTCTGTTGCTCTAAAGGGGAATTGACTTTTATAAACACTACTGTCTATTACTCAAACAGAAGAGCTATAAACAATTTAGGATTTTGCTTTTGTGCATTGTAAGAAATATTTCGTATTTCATATAATGCTTTTAATAATCACAGGACAAGCCACTCTGGAATATTCTTATAAGCAATGTGGTAAACTTGCTGTGTATAGTTACATCATGATGGATTTAAATGTATAGCACTCATATGATGTAATGGAATTGATAATGAATGATTCATTCACTTAAAATCCTGTGCTACTGTTTAGAAGGCATTGGCTAATTTAGAATTTGGTGATTATTAAAAATGCACAAGAATATTTTTTTCTTTACTTCTGTGGAAGTCTATATTATTTTGAAGTCTGAAAATAGAATGGATGGTGAGGTTTTAAAATAAAAGGAAAGGGGTAACCGATAAAGATCAGAAAATATTTAAGTATAGCAGAAGAAAAATTACTTCTGAGTGAATTTATTTTAACTGTGCAATTGCAATTAAATAACTCAGGAATAGCTTAGTGAATTCCAGAATAAAGCTTTTTTTAATTTTTCCCCCCCATAGGGGTGTTTTTCCAATTGTTATATGGAAGTACTCTGAATGTATGTCATATGTCAATAGACAGATTTAAATATATACTTAATTTATATTTATACTGGTATCTTTATATCTATATATATATCTTTATGAGAGAGGGGAGACTAAATATATATAGAGTGTGCTGCTAAGTTGAAGGGTTGAGGGATCATAGGTGCCATCTCATTTTTTTCTTGATAATTTTCTGTGATTTCCCAGTTCTTCATTTTTGTGATTTTTAATTTTGCACATACTATTTTTATATTCAGAAAAGGTTATTTAAAAGTTAGTATTCCATTTTAATGACTATTCAAAGTGCTGCTAATTGCAGTGTTGCAGAAATGGGTGATTAATATGTAAAAGTATTTATGGAGTGTGGAATAGAGAAAAGTGAAAAAGTAACCAGCCATTGGCATTCATGGATTCATGATGAATTTAAATGTATAGCACTCAAACAAAATAATAAAATTATTAATGGATTTTTTGTTAACCGGTAGCTCTGTACTACTGTTTAGAAGACATAAGAGTCATTTAGAATTTGAGGATTAAAAATACGCAAGAATAAGATTTTTCTTGTCTGCAAAACATTCAGAAATTTTAAAATGAGCTGAAAATTTCAGCATCCAGAACACAGCCATGGTACAATCAGCTCATAATACAGAGCCTGTGAGTAACTGGTCTGTGTAGGCTCCTTGGGTTCCAAGATAGCATCTAAGATAAAATTCAAACAAATGTTATGTGAAGCTCTCAAGTGGAAATTCACATTGCAGAAGCACACTGAAAAGAGTACCTTCATTTTGGCATGGTATTAACTTTATTTTTAATGATAAAGATATAAGATCAATTGAATGATCTACAGCTAAACAAAAATGAAAATGGGTTCTTCATTTTAAAAAATGATACAAATGAAGTTATTCACAAAACAGAAACAGATTCACAGACATAGAAAACAAAATTATGGTTGGTTACCAAAGGTGAAAGGTGGGGGGAGGGATAAATTAGGAACTTGGGAATAGCACACACAAACTACTATACATAAAGTAGATAAACAACAAAGATCTATTGTATAGCACAGGGAACTATACTCAGTATTTTGTAATAACCTACATGGGGAAAGAATCTGAAAAATAATATATATGTATTATACATATATATGTATAATACATATATATGTATGTATAACTGAATCAGTTTGCTGTACACCAGAAACTAACACAACATTGTAAATCAACTATATTTCCATACAAATTTAATTATTTTAAAAAAGAAGCATGACAGATTGGAAAATGTGTGTGCAAATATGTGTGAGTCACTCTAGTATCTATTTTCCATACTGTAGTATTATAGAATATTACATTATAATTTTATAATAGAATTATTTATGGCATTATATTATAGTATAGCATGATATTATAAATATCACCCGAGAGACTGGTATAATTGGCTTAATTCTAGAACAGGATTTTTTTTTTTTTTTTTTTTCATCATTGACTAAACTCCAGACTTTATTCAGATTTCAGCAGGCTTCTCTCTCTTTTTTTTTTTTTTTTTTTTTAATAAAAGTGATTCTACAGTGCAAAGGGGCATCCAGTTAAAGGGAAAGATCCTCTGTTTGGGGAGGTTTGGCTTACTCTGTTTCCCTGCTTCTCCTTTTCTTTAATAAACAGATTAGTCAAGTCCCTCCTTCCTTCATAAGTGACTGGACCAGGGAATATTGGATTGGAAGTTTGTTGAAGCAGTGAAATATGTTAAACAGTATATGAAAGGGAGTTTTTTTTTCCTCCATTTTATAAAAGTAGAGGGAAGGGCTGTAGGAGGACATGTCAGATGAAGGCAAAAATAGAGGAGATCCTTGGAATTCATACTGCTAGTCAAAAATGGTACACATGAGGGCTTCCCTGGTGGCGCAGTGGTTGAGAGTCCGCCTGCCGATGCAGGGGACATGGGTTCGTGCCCTGGCCCAGGAGGGTCCCACGTGCCGTGGAGCAGCTGGGCCTGTGGGCCATGGCGGCTGAGCCTGCGTGTCTGGAGCCTGTGCTCCGCAACGGGAGAGGCCACAGCAGTGAGAGGCCCATGTACCACAAAAAAAAAAAAAAAAAAAAAAAAAAAAAAATGGTACACATGAATACTGACTTTCATACCCATTATTGAATATACAAATGAATACTTTACTTTGATGCACATTAGTGCATGAGCTCTTGGGGGAACCCAAGCCCAGGGCTCCCAGAGCCTAAAGGGTAGTGTGAGTGGTTTGGGAAATGTTCTCAGAGAAGGAGAAACGTCCACTCAAGAGGGTTTTGATAATTCTGATGCACAGTAGGATGATGAGGACAGTTTGTTCAGAAAGAAAAGTGTGAGCATCAGAGAAAAAACAAAGTGATTTACCCATTGTCAGAATGTGACTCGCTGCTTGTTGTTGAATACATTATAAATAGAAAACCCAGATTAAAAAAGTAACCCAGAGCTATTGTATCTGCTTTCTATTCCTATTTAACAAATCAACACAAATTTGGTGACTTAAAAGCACAAATTTAATCTCTTACATTTCTGGAGACCAGAAGTCTGCACTCAGTTTCACTGGGCTACAGTCAAGGTGTCTGCAAGACTGGTTCCTTCCAGAGGCTTTAAAGAATTGCTTCCGTGCCTTTCCTAGCTTCTAGGGGCTGCCTGCATCCCCAAGTTTAGGAGCATTCCCTGCAACACCCCAACCTCTTGCTTCCATTATAGCATCATCTTCTCTACTCTAGTCCAATCCCCTTTGCCTCCTTTTGTAAGGACACGTGTGATAACATAAAGGGGGAACCTGCATAATCTGGGGTAAACCTCCCATCACAAGGTCCTTAACTACACCACACCTGCAATGTCCCCTTTGCCATATCAGGTAATAGCCACAGATTCTGGGGACTAAATATGAACACCTCGCGGGGTCATTATACAGTCTACCGCAACCATTAAAGAAATTGAATCAATAATAAAAATTTTCTACTTCCTCTCACCCCACTAAATCTCACCACAAAAAGATATCTGGCCCAGATAATTTTACAGTCAAAAATTTTCAATTCATCCAAAGAAACCAATCATCTCTATTTTATTTTTTTCCAAATATTTAAAATCTCAGAAAAAAGTGAGAACTACCCATCTAAGGCTATTATAACTTGATCTAAAATGTTATTTAACAATATAAGAATCTTTGAAAACTAATCTTGCTTATGAATATAGTTGCAAAAACTAATTAAAATGAAAGCAAAGTTAGCTATATCTAAGAAATGTAGATACAGTGAAGCACCAGAAAAGCTATTTATATAATATACTAAATTAGCAATTCAAAGAAAAATTACTTTTAATCATATTAAAGATACATAAAATATTTACTAAAAGTCATTGCCCATTTATGATACAAACAATTAGAAAATTAGAAATGAAATATAACTTTATAACCTAATAAATTATAATCTCCCTATCTAAAAGATAAAAAGCGAAGTATCAATATATAGCTACAAAGTTCATAGGCAATAAACACAAATAAACAAAATACAAGAGAAAGAAGCTCAACCTTACTAGTAATCAAGGCACTGCGAGTAAAAGCCACAGTGAAATACTGGCATAGGCTGTAGATTAGGAAAAAATATAAATATTTAACAATTGCAAACATTACCAAGAATAATGAAGAAACAGGGAATTACACACCTGCCAGGGAATCTACATTAATGTAAGATGCTGAGAGCAATTTAGCTTCTCTGAAGTGATTACCATTAAGGCTCCTCCTTCTGGTTCTAGGTGGGCCCATCTTGGCCTGGGTGAGTCTCCTTTCTCCCCTGAACACCTGTTTGCATCCCCCTCCCCATGTTCCTGGGACAGTAAAGGGCTGTCCTCAGGTGATATCTCACCACCCATTCCTTCCTTGTCCTTGCAAGAGAAGACCCTCCAGGCGCTTGTCTCTTCAGGCTGCACATTTTCTCCACTTCATATCACCTCTTAGCCTTCCCTTTTCTCTTTTCTCAGTAATGAAAAACAGGCTTTGTGGGTGAACATTTCAATCTTTATTTCTCCTGGTGACCAGTGTATCCTTGGAATGTCTGCTTGGTGGAATTGGAGCAACAAAGAATCCAGGATTACAGGGATAGAAAACAGAGGCTGGAAATAAGCAGAGAGCACTGTGTGCCTAGTGTGTTCAGACTGCTATACCAAAGTACCACAGATAGGGTGATTTAAAAACAGCAGAAACATACTTCTCACAGTTCCAAAGGCTGGGACATCCAAGATCAAGTCTCCAGATTAGATGTCTGGTGAGAGCCATCCTGATTCACATACAGATGTCTTCTCGTTGTGTCCTCACATGGTAGAAGGAGTAAAGAAGAAGCTCTCTGGGGTCTTGTTTATAAGGGCACTAATCCCAATCCTGGGGGCTTCACTCTCATGACACAATCACCTTTTAAAGGTCCCACTTCCTGATTCCATCACTCTAGGGGTTAGGTTTCCACATATGAATTTTGGAGGAACATAAACACGGTACTCCAGCTTCCACACATTGCCCTGCCACTGCACTAGCAAAGCTGAAAATTAGCATCATATAAAGAGATAAGTGTGTAGGGAGTGTCAGAAAACAATGTCCATTGTAGCACTTATGTTATATTGCATTCAAGAAAACTACAGAAACAATGTACGTCTCTTAATAGGAGAATGAATAGATACATGGTAGCACATTCAAATACAATGCACAGTTCAAACTCATGAGCTAGCACTGGATTTGTCAACGCAGATACACTGCAAAAAACAAACAAACAAAAACAACACAAACAAAAAACAAACAAAAAAATGATGTTGGGCAAAATACAGAAGTTGGAGAAATATATAAGATATAATGCCATTCATCCAATTTCAAAAACATAAATATATAATTTATTTATATGAAAACAGGTATAGGTACCATAAACACAAAAAACACAAAAGTAAGGAGAAGACTTCTATCTGGGAGGAAAAAACAGGAGTGGGAGTGAGAAGAGGATGCGCAGGGCCTTCGATTCCATGTGGATGGACTTTTTTCTTCTTAAAAAATACTTGGAGCAAATATGTAAAAATGTTAAGTTTTGTTAAAACTGGGTGAAAAGTACATAGTTGTTCACTTCATTATTCTCTACGCTTCCCAGTATCTTAGAAATACTTCACAGTAAAACAATCATGATAACAGCAGTCCCAACAAACTTGCACACTGGGAGAGAGTGGCTGGTGCGTCATGAGTTCCAGTGAAGTTTTCTTTCTTTATTTGCCTCTTTCTCTGCCTTCTGCTCTTTGTCCTTTTTCTTTCCTTTTGGTAGCTAAGATACATACATATTTGATCATCACAATGGAAAGAACCAAAGGAAGGAAAGAGGGGGAATGAAGAAGCCAGAGAGACAGGAGGTACCCAAGGGGCTTTGTCGAGAGAAAGGCTGAGATGGAAGTGCGACGGGAGGATGAGACAGAAAGACAAGTTCCTTTCCAGCTTCAGATTCTTACTTTAGAATAAAGAGAGCAGTTTCTCCTTCTCTTCTGGGAAAACACCCAAAAGCAACAGGATCATAGGAAGCACATATGCAAACTCCATATTTGATGAATTTAGGAGACATCTGCAAGCCTGAACCGCAGAATGTGAGGAAGGGATGCCAAGTGCAGAGCAGGAAAGGACGCAGAAGTTGCTGAGGGTGGGACCTGAGACAGCAAAGCTCAGGCTGCTGGAACACTGTGATTCCAAGTAAGTGGTCACTCTGCAGGGAAAACCCACAAATTCCTTTTGTTTAAATAGGAGAGTGTACACGGGTGGTAGAAGGAGAATCAGTGGATGCAGCTTGGTGTGGTTTAAGGAAACAGGGAAGATGAGAATAAACATGTAAGCACAGAGCTTGGTCATCTTTGCAGGGAGCCATCTGCTATGGATGAGAGAATGAACGAGCATCCCTGAGTGATGAAAAGCTGCCATGTCATACAGGCTTCAGGGGGGAGAAAGGCTAACAGAGCTCCCTCCCACACATACCTCCTCATCATTAGGAGAATGGCTCAAGGTCATGGTCCTGATCTCTCCCAGAGATGATTCTCCAGCAAACCCTAGTGCAGGAAAACTAGCCTAATTCAAACATGATCAAAGAAAAACAATCATCAAACTAGGAGCTAATAGTATCTTCCAGATATTTTAAGAGAAGAGGAGGAGTGAGGCAGGAAACCAAAGGCAGACAAAGAACTCCCACCAGCAGGATGCTGCCACTGGGCAAAGGAAATTACACCAAAGATACTGGCAGCTTACACATAGATAGTTATTAACCAGCGGTGCAGGAGCTGGCTTTACTGCTCAAGAGAGTGAATGAACATGTTTCTTCCCAACTTTAGGTTCAGTGACGATGCAGTGGTGACTTGAAATGGGTCCCGATGAGGGTTTACAGCATGGAAACTGGCACATGTTGCAAATCAAGGTATTCTGTTTGTTTGCTTGTTTTGGCTTTTCCTTTGGAAGCTGGTTATTAATCATTCACTGGCACACCACTGGTACATATCCTATGCCTGGTATTGATTTGGTCTCTCTCTCTCTCTCTCCATATATATATATATATATATATATATATATATATATATATATATATATATATATATATATACACACACATATATATATGTGCATATGTGTTAATTATTCACTATTTTCAAAAATTCTTAATTCAATAGGAATATATTATGCTTAATCTGGTAAAAACTACATTATTCCATTTAGATTATTATTCCCTTTAAACTCAAGGAAAAAAGGGAAGTTTTTTTTATTACAATTATTAAAATTATTCTTGCAGTGTTAGAAAAAATAAATTATAAAAACAATGGAAAGTGTAAGTGGGATATTATTTTGCAAATTATGTAATTTTTTTAATATGGAAAAAATGAAGATCAACTAAAAGAAGATTTCTGATGACTAACTGTAAATAAAATTGATATTTAAGTATCAATCTAACACATACTAGAAGAAATACACCATTTACAAGTTACAAAAATGTCAAAATAACTAGGAATACATTTAAAGGATACATAGTACATTAAGAACATTTTAGACATCTAGCATGAGACATTAAAAAAAGTAAAATGAAAGATATATCATTTCCTGGGTAGAAATATGAAGATTAAAAACTAATCTTGAACCAAACTATATAGTTTTAAACTTCCCCAAAATTGTAGTATAGTTTACATACAGTGAAATGCACATATTTTAAATGTATAGTTGGATGAATTTTGATAGTTCTATATACCTAGGAATAGATCACTCCAAATCAAAATATAGACTATTTCTAACATCACTGAAAGTTCCCTTGTGACACTTTTAATTACATCCCTCTAGCTAAATGCAACTACTACTATTGGTATATCTGTTTTTATATATCAGTTGTGCCTGTTTCTGAGCTATACATAAATGGAATCATACACTATGTATTTCTTTTGTGACTGTTTTCTTTGTTCAATGTAGTGTCAAGTATATATTTAATATAGTTTTCCCTGTTGTATGCATAAGCAGTTCCTTCTTTCTAATGATGAGGAGTATTCAAATGCATGGGTAAACCTCAATTTGTTAATCCATTGTACAGTTCGTGAACATCTGAGTTGTTAATCATTTGGGGCCGTTATGACCTGACAAAATCTTGTCTCTAGAATATGGAGACACAAGTCACAAACACTAGAATAGCTAAATTTTTTTTAATGACAAAACAAAGGTTAATAAGGATGTGGAGCAACTGGAACTCTCCTACATTTTGCTGATGAGAGTATGAAGTGGTGAAAACATTTTGGAAAATGATTTGGTAGAGAAATAAACATATGTTCACAAAATAAATTATATAAAAGTGTGCACAATATTTTTATTAAATAATAGCCAAAGTCTTATTTTACTGTGGTTTCAATAATAATGTCAATTAGAATTCTTTTTTTAATCTTTTTTAGTTTTTAGATTCTGGTAATGTTCATATAAAAAATAAACAAAAATAATCATAAATTTTGTGGAAAGAGTGAGGAGCAACTGACGTGCCAGATATTAAAAGGCATTATACAGCTACAAAAATTTTAAATATGGTGGTACTGGCACATGAAAACAAAGATACTCTTGGCAAAAAAAAAAAATATATATATATATACATATATAGATAGATAGATAGATAGATAGATATAGATATAGATATATATGGCTACAGGTATAGAGATAGACCAATACAGGCATTAACTACTTCAGAAAGGTGACATTCAAAATGGGGAAAGGGAGAAGAATGGATTGTTGCTTAACATTTTATGTTAGACAAATGAGCAGCCATATTTAAAAAAAAATGCAGTCGGATTTCCCACTTGACAGATTACCTCATAATAGATTCCAAGTCGATCAAAGTTTTAATTCACATATTAGATAATAAAACATTTATTTATCCCAATATGTTCTTCCCAACAGATACAGATAAAAATTGGATAAATTTCAACACATTGATTGCAACCTAATAGTAGAAGGGAAATGCCTCAATCTCATATGAAATATCCACCAAAAACCTACAGCAGATAGGCTTAATATTAGAGTATTAGAAGTATTCTCTTTAAAATCAGCAATGAGTAACGCCAACTTTTCCTGTCTAAATTCAACATTACACATGTTCCTTGTCCGTGAGGCAAGATGAGAAACAAATAAATAATAAAAATATGCAGATGGGAAAGGAAAACAAAAATTCCTGTTGAGACAATATTGTCTACATGCAAAATCTATGGGCAATTTATCATAGCTGATAAGAAACTTAAGTCAAATCACTGAATATGAGATAAATAAGATACAAGATAAAATATAAGATAAAATGAAGAACATTTCTATTAGCCAACTTTTCACAGTTAAAGTGTCTAATTATAAGCAAGATTTACAATAACAACAAAATTTAAGCTAACTAAAAATAAATCTATCAAGTTATCTTGCAAGAATTTAAGGAAGAAAATGGTGATGCTTGCTTGAAAGATACTGATGGAGACCTAAGTTAATGGATAGAAAAATGTAATTTACAAATGTCAATTATCACTAAATTATATATTCCCTATAATTTCAAATAAAATTCCAAAACATTTCACCTTTAAAATTGATCAGCTGATTTTTGAAGAATAAAGAACCTCAAATAGCAAAGATATTTTAAAGAATAGGATGAGGGGATTTGCTTTACATTTTATCAAGTCTTTTTATACACAGTGAAGGAAACCATCAACAAAATAAAATGACAACCTTTTTAAGGAGAGAAGATATTTGCAAATGATATGTCCAATAAGGGATTAATATCCAAAATATATAAAGAACTTATACAGCTCAATAGCAAAAACAAAATCAAGCAATTCAATTAAAATATAGACCCAGAACCTGAATAGGCATTTTTCCAAAGATATACAGATGACCAACATGCACATGGAAAGATGCTCAGGGAATTGTTTCCTACTTATTGGAGAAATGCAAACAAAGGCCACAATGAGTAATCACCTCATACCTGTCAGAATGAGTATTAACAAAATTACAAGAAATAAGCGTTTGTGAGGATGTGGTGAAAAGGGAATCCTTATACACTACTGGTGGGAATGCAAAGTGGTGCAGCCACTATGGAACACAGTCTGGAGCTTTCTCAAAAAATTAAAAATATATGACCATATGACCCAGCAACTCCACTTCTGGGTATTTCCAAAGAAAACAAAAACACAAAAGTAATTTAAAAATATAAATGTGTCCCAATATTCATTGCAGCAAAATATACAAAAGCCAACATATGGAAGTAACCTAAGTGCCCATGATAGGTGAATGAATAAAGAATATCTGGTATATATTATGCATACTCAGCCATAAAATAATGAGTATTATTTTATAATTATTTAATTTTTATTTTATAAATAATGAAACATTAATCAGACACAAAATCAATGAATTTTTCTAATTTACAACAACTTGGATAAAACAAACAAAGAAAACAAAAACAGAATCACAGATATAGGGAACAAAGTGGTGGTTGCCAGAGGGGAGGGGGTGGGGAGAATGGGCAAAATAGGTGAAGAGGATTAAGAGGTACAAACTTCCCGTTACAAAATAAATGTCATGAGGATGTAATGTACAGCACAGAGAACTCAGTCAATAATAGTGTAATATCTTTGTGTGGTAACAAGGCTTACTGCGGTGATCATTTTGTAATGTATAAAAATATTGACCACTATGTGGTACAACTGAAAATAATATAATATTTCAAGTCAATTATACTTCAATTTAACAAGAAGACATTACAAAGATGGTGTTATTGCTGCAAATAAAAAATAAAGTAGAACAGAAAACCTTGATAGAGGTTCACACATTATGGAGGATTTATAGGTGACAGTAATAGCATATAGTGACATGGGGACAGGAGATTTTAATGAATAAACTGCCATGACTAGTTTTTAATTCAAAAAAAGAAAAGAAAAAAAAAGACTATTATTGTATAAATGAACTCCAAAAGATTAAACATATAAATGTGAAAAGCAAATTTTTAAAGCATTAAGAAGTCAGAAAATACCCAGTGAATAAGAGATTTCCTTAAATAAAATGGAAATAATAAAGGAAAATATTGGTAATTTCTACTTGATTATTTAAATCTACAAGTGTGTTCAGCAAACATCACAATTAAAATAGCAAGAAAACAATAAAAACAACTGCCAGAAGTTATTTTCAAGATTTAAAACCAACAAAGGAGCAGTATTCAGAACATAGAAAAGACTGCAAATCAATGAGAACAAGATAAATGACAAAATATTAATATGAGTAAAAGATATAAGCTGACGGTTTCCAGAAATGGAATGGCTCATAAACAAGTAGATTGTTTGGTCATCCATTTGGTCATCATTGATGGTCAATCAATTTAGTACTCAGAAGATTTTCTCTTCTATTCACCAGACAGGTAAAATTTATAGATTTTGAAAATATCCATGTTGGTTAAAATGGGACCAACATGAACACTGATGAACCCTGGTGGAAGTGGAAACAGGCAATGACCAAATCCCTAGTAAAGCTGAACATGCACACCCTCCATACCCCTACAATCCTTCTCCTGGGTATAGTCACTGTATGGCAGGTGTTCACAAGGAAACCTGCGCATGCATGTTCACAGCAGAAAGATTTGCACAAAAACCAATTTGGATCGACCTAAATAACTTCTACAGGAGAGTCGATCAATATATCCTCACATTCTAATGCAGTTGGAATATCAACAAACTAGGAAGACAAAACCAACACAGAAGAATCTCATAAAAAGGATATTTCTACCAGATATTTCTAACACTATTTAGATAAATTAAAAAGAAAATATATATTGTTTCAAGATGAAAGTCATATATGATACATATGAAAAGAAACATAGGACTAATGAAAGCTAAATTTGAAAGCTAAATTTGAGATCGTGGTCAACTCTGAACAAGCGGGGAGGGGCTGACGTGGTTTGAAAGGCTTTCCTGGAGACTTCAACACTATGGTTGCTATTTTATATAAACCACTGTCTGGTGGATACATGTTCCTTGAATGTTGACAGCCTGACCTTAATTGTCCCACCCACTCGGCCTTAATAACTCTTCAGCATTTGTTGAGATTCTCCTCAGGTTCCACCCGCTTTTGGAAGTGAGTTCCTGATTTCATCCTGCTCTTAAACATCCCCCTGCATCACATGGCATAGTCAGGTTGCTTTATAGTTATCAGTGTGTCAGTTCATCTCAGTCACAGGGCTGCTACTGGAGTCAATATGAGAAACAATATTCATATTTTTCCATACCTTATATAGGCCACTCACCATCTAGACAAGTTATACATATCCATCTCCAGATTAAAGAGTTGGTGAAAATTATGTAGGCATTGTTTAAAAGTATTTTCCATTAATTTTTATGTCACAAACAGCACTTATTATGTGCCAGCCAATATCAGATGCTTTCCGGATTAATTTCCTAGAGCTTCTATAGAAGATTATCCCATGCCGGTTAGCATAAAACAACAGGAATTTATTTTCTAACAGTTAAAGAGGCCAGACATCCAAAATCAAGGTGTCATCAGAGTTGGTTTCTTCTGAGGAAGCATGAGCTTCTGGTGGTGCCTGCTGTACGTAGAGTTCCTTGGCTTATAGATACGGTTCACCAACCTCTGTTTCCATCTGTACATCATCTTCTCCACTGTGTGTCTTAAAAGGACACCAGTCACTGGATGTAGGGTCAGCCCTAAAGTCAAGCTATTTTTATCTTGAGATCCTTAGCTAATTCCATCCACAGAGACCCTATTTGTAAATAAGTTCCCATTATGAGGCTCTCAGTGGACACACGTTTTGGGGGACATTATTTACCTCACTACACTTTCCAAATATTTACTCATTCAATTCCCACATAAGCCCAGGAGGTCAATACATATTATCATTCCCTTTTATAGACGAGGAAACCAAGAAACAGAGGGTATAAGTTCTTGCCTAAAGTCACACAGCTAGAAAGAGCAGGGATTTGAATAGGGTCTGTCTGGCACCACGTCCAGGGCTCTGTCCACTTTTCCAGGCTCACAAGAAGGTTATCTGCCCTGAGTTCTTGCCCGGGCTGCCTCGCAGGGGAGGGCACGAATAAGTTGACTTTGATACTCGCCAGCCAGTGAAGTACGACTTCCCCCACCCTCTCTGGGGACCCGAACACATCACATTTGAGCACCGGGCTTTTAAGTGATGAGTGCAATTACACGTGAGCACCAGCAGAGGCGCTGCAGTACAGTCCGTGGTCCTGGAATCCGGGGCGGGGAAATGGACCCTCCATCATCTCCTTGGAGATGGTGCGTTTTTAACTTTGGTTTGAAAGTAACCTACGTCCTCCCTGACTAGCATCCCAGGCCTGAGAAGGCAGTTCCCAGAGAACTCGTGAGAGGCTGGAATGGGGAAGGGGGAGCCCTCCTGCAGGCTGGAGTCCCAGCCCCAGCGCTCTTCGTGCCCTGGCCGAGATCACGTGGAATACTATCCCCAGTTCTACTTTTCCCTGGTTCTGAGACTCTTGGATGGGACATGTCTGTCTGTGTGAACTCATCCCGTGGAGTGGAGGCGCTGCTTCCACCCCATCTCCAGGCCCAGCCCGTCCGCTCCAGGCAGCCTGCGCTCCGCCAGCCATCCTGCCCTGCCTGCTGTCCTGGGGCCTCAGGAGGGCAACCCTGGGGGTGTGGTGATCAGGGGGTAAACACCCCCCTGGGTGTTGGGTTCACAGCTGCAGCTCAAATCTTGTAACACCCGGGAGGCGCGATTATCTGCTGTCATGCTTTAATTCTTAATTAAAATAAGACCTAACATTGAAATTGGATTGGGGAGCAGATTATGCTCTACTCTGGTGAGACAAGGGGTGTGTGGGGCCCCTGAGAGCTCAGGTCAGGCCCCCTCCTTGGGGCAGAGAGGCACCTCTGTGAAATAGTGCTGCATAAATTGCCGAGGATCCCCCCAAAAAGCACAGGTGCTGGGACTTTCTGATGCCAGCCGTACTCCAGGGCATTCTCAGGTTCACACTCTTTTAACCTTTTAAGCGCGTCTGTGAGCCGTGTTCTCATTAGCAGGCTTCTGTGGAAGCAAGAGGGAGGGGCTGGGACTTACCCTTCTTATTACAGAAAATTAGAATAACTGGGTGTTATATTTAATACAGTCTGGCCAAACCTGCAATTAAAGAAAGTAATTTTAAACCGTGGTGAAATATTAATATTAAAAGTGTTTCAAGGACAGGAATCTAATTAACACAAGTTAAAGAAAAGCCTTAAAGATTCTAATTTTATGATCTTCTTAAATAAAAATTAACCTGATTAGACTACTCTCTTAAAGGTTACATTTATTTAAAAGTTCCAAGCAATTTAACGATAATGGGTTTCGACAAGACAGCTTCCTGTCTGCACAGCCTCCCTATTTTTAAATTTTATGAGGTTCTTCTGGCAGAGTTTTGTAGCAGTTAAGATGAAAATCTGGATGCAGGGCACCCTTAAAAGAAGGGTGGGGAAAGAGGAGGATGAGGAAGAAGAGGAAGAAGAAAGAAAAATAATCAATTTGGTATCAAATTTATTCCAAAGCAGAGAAGTGCATTTTTTTTTTTCTGTTGGTGGAAAAAAGACATGCAGGGAGGTCAAAGGTCACACAAAGAGGAGACAGTATTGTGTAGAAACTGTCACGCATCACCACCTATTTTGACATGCATGGGGCCGTTTGTTGTCTGTCGAACATGCAAATTAAGTGCCTGCTGTCATAGCCAGCGGATATCTGAGAGTGGAAAATGAGGCCACCTGTAACCAGTGAATGGCATGATGGACAAGCATTCAGTGTGCGGCATCTCCGAGGCCATTCACACCACCTTCGAATTGCATATGACATGTAAAAATCTTTTCTTAATATTCACAACCGGGAAGTTTGGGGAATTATGGAGGCTTCAACTGCTGCATCTAATGGGTTCTCCAAGCAGACAGCTGTGACTGCGAGCTGGCTTGATAATTAGGTGTCCAGGAAGATTTTATGCTACGAATCAGTTAAAAGGGAGAAAAGAAAAAGAAAATAATGGCAAGCAAAACTCGCTGGAATGGAAATTGCATTAACCCTTGTGTGTCTTCCCCGGCTTGGAAGCTTTATAGGCACCAGGATTCATTTTCTAGATCTGGCATAGACACACCTCTCTGTGCACGCTTTTAATTCATAAACCTGCCCCCATGTACAGGATGTAACGGCCAGCTAATTCGGGCTGCCGTCCAGAAGAGGGTCACTCAGCACTAAATGTGGTTCCGCTTTCCAAAGTTATGCAATGCTTCTTCACATGCATGCAGATTTTGCTGTCAAAATAAAAATTTTGAGAGGTGTAGTCTATCAAAATAATAGGCGAGAACAGGGAAGGATGGATGCTTCATGCAAATCAAAGAACTTAATACAGAGCTCCAGTCCTTTACAGTGTTTCTTCACCAGATGTTCATAGTTACTTGTGTGAAAGGGGCACCAAACGTGGCATCTATGCAAAAAGAACCAGGAAATAAAGTCTGATGGAGAACTTTGTACTGCCTGAGTTTGTGTTGAAACTGAAATGTAAGAAGCACTGGCTACCTTTCAATGCAACCTGCTGATTTAAAGTGGAAGAATGTTGTTTATCAAAAATCATCATGATTCTCCCCCTTCAGACACTAACTCCCTAATTCCAGCTGAGCTTAATTGGTTAAATCCAGAATGGCATCTCTCAGATAAAGGGCTTCTCTTTCCTCTGCTGTCCCCTCAGTCAGCAGGGATGCTGACAAATTGCACAGACTCAGGCGACGGTTGGGGTATCCGAGGCTATGTGTGGGACTTGCCTGGTGCTGGCCAGGGGCTCTGAGTTCCTATTTCTCCTCGTCCCTCTATCACAATGCCAAGAGCAGAGCTTTGCTCCAAGACAGAGCACATACAACAAGGAAACTAGACTTCTTTGAAGGAAGCCATGGGAACTATAGCTAGTTCATCTAGGGCACAGACGGATGTGGAAACAGGTACCCATGTAGGGCTTGGGGTAAGATGATCTCATCTTTCTTCCATCTGAAGATCACAGGATTAAAATATATATTCTGAGCAGGCACGGCCATCATCCTTTACCCCTGAGTCCATAGATGACCTCTTGTTTCACCTGCTCTTTGGATGTCACTGCTATTTGTAGTGACTTCCAATCTTAGTGTTGCTATTGTAGAAAGTGCTGATAATTGGCCAAACTCCCTTTTGTCCAACAAGTATTTATCAAGGACCCACTGTGTGCCAGGTTACAGGTACCAGCAATGCTTCAATGAACAAGAGTAAAAATCTCTGCCCTGTTGGCACTTGGATTTTAGTGAAGAAAAACACTAAGTGGCAAAGATATTAAATGACTGACCATACAGAATGTTACAAGGCAATGGAAAAATAAGCACAGCAGGGAAAATGTTATAGGAAACACTGCATTTAGAGGACAGCAGGAAAACAACAACACCAGGCTAAAAGCTCACTGTTGTATTCTGTTGTATCAGTTATTTGCCAAAATTGAGAGTATTGTTAATTAAAACAACCTTATGACTAATGGAAAATGTCAGAGAGGTCTGCTCCCAATGATATACCGCAGCCAACCTGAGGGGCTTGTCAAGCACAGCGACCTTTTAAAAAAATAAATTATATAGACTTGCAATTAAATTATATCACAGACAAAAGTAGTAAACTATGAATAACACTTTGTAATTATTTTGGTACCTTTTACTATTATGTGTGGTCTTGAGGTTACTTGGGTGTCTTGCAACTGTATGAAGGAACGACTACATAAGGATGGTTGCCGTACATCTTTTTCCAGTGCTGTGTTCAGTGATGTCACCTTGGCAGGATGAAATTGACTGTGGTGGGAATATTTACACCATGGAATTGGCAGCTGCTACCTATCAAGGCCTTCCTCCCACCTGCTGAGAGCTGGCCAGTGGCTAAACACTTACCAGCACATCACTTACTTAGGGTGTCTTGCCCTCACCACCTCATGACCTGGTCTGCTCTGGTTGGGGTCCCACGACTATAGGACAGTTGGTACATCACCTGAAAAAGGTGTGAAGCATCAGAGGAAGGAAGCCTAGTGTCATCTCATCCCTTTTCAGCCCGGATGCTGGCCTCGATGAAGTTTACTGTGAGGGACCATATCCTGCTTCTTGGAAAAACTTCTCCCAGCCCCGGACCTCCACCCTTCCCACCTCTAGGTGACTTTAAGGCCCTGGGTCAACTTCTCCTCCCCATCAAAAGAGGTTCAGCTCCTAAATTAACATACGGGTCCCAGAGAAGCATCCGCATAGATGATTCTGACCTAGATGATTTCTAATTGGGAGAATTTCAGAGCCTGGGAATTTGGTTCTGATAGAATGACTTTGTTATGTGTCCTGTGGAGGGTCACATGCCAAATGACCCTTGGAGTGGCCACAGGAAATGAATTCCCTCACGGGGCTCCTGTGTTCCCTGATCCTGGGGTCCTCAGTGCCTGAGAACAGGTTAGGCAAACGCTCCTGGCCTCTTTCCAGCAACATCGGACAACACAGAACCCCTGGGACTCTGTGAGGCCATGTCTCCTTGTTGGGTGGGGTTCTCACAGGCCAGCCCAGGCAGCAGACTGAGCTCTAGAAGCCTGGAAATGAGACAGAGAAGGGGGTCACTTACGAAAGCCAGCAGCATTTTTAAATGAGATGTTTCTACCCCAGGCTACATCATTGGGCTACATTCCTCCAAATCTATTTCACAGTAATCTTGTCTTGGAGGAAATTTAACCACTACTTGTTTTCAGTGTGGAAAAAAAAAATAGTGTCTATTTTTTTGAGATTATATTTTATTCGTTCTCACTCCTTTGAGGGTTTCTCTATGTTCTTCTATATAATATTCTGGGACTTCATATCTTGTGCCTTCTTACTGTGTTTTTGTCCTTCGCATTGGAAATGTGGAGAGTCTTAACCACTGGACTGCCAGGGAAGTCCCCGTGGCTATTTTTACAGAAATAAATAGAGATGCTTTTGTAAATAAAGATACAGAATTCATTGGTTTATTCATTCAGTCAGTCATTCTAGTTCCACACGGTGACTGAGAAGAAAGATGCAGAGCGTCAAGTAATGTGTCCCAGTTATTTCCTACCTGTGCTGTTTGGTTTAGGATCTTGTTTTTTTATCATTTTCAATGACAGGAAACAATTAAAATATGCTTTCCAGTAAATTCAGAGGAAAACATCTTTAACTATCCCATTTCTGACAGCTTCCACCCAAATTAACACAAAAGCAGCAGCTTCACTGCTGTAGAAGGAGCCAGTGTCTGGTGGAAAAACGGATCATGGACTTGCTGTGGTTTAAGGGCTGCCAGCAGCGGGGCCATGGTCAGGGTGCTGGAGCAGAAAGGCAGCCTGCTTTTCCTGGGGGATCAGGACACGTGTCCTCTGGAGGCAGCAATGTGGCTGTCTGTGCCTTGAGTGATGGGCAGGGTTTCTGTGATACTTATTTTTCTGGCTTAAGGGCAGTTTTTGTTCCCAGTTTTTGTTCCCAAATAATGGAGCCAGGACTGGAGGCTGGAATTTGGGAAGCAGGGGTTACAGAGGTCTGGAGCAGAAAGGCGGGGCCCTTTGGGGTGGGGAGTTCTGTGTGAACCACTGTTGGCCACTCTGTCAACTTCCAGAGCAACCCAGGTTTTGAGACCCTCAGAGGTGAGCTGCAAAGGCATGAGTGTGAGGGGCAGCGTGATGACAGCCCCCTTCACTCCTCAGCCTCCAGACCCACAAAGGCTGTGAGAAAGAGATTTACTCTTGAACAATTTGGAGGTTTTATATTTTTCTCTTTGTTTTGTTTTTGTTTTTTGTTTGTTTTAAAAACACTTCCCGTGTGCCATGTATTACACTAAGCAGTTATTAAATATTTAATATTCAAAACAATCCTAGCAGGAAGTCATCATCATTTCCATTTTACAGGTGAATGAACCAAGCTTTGCTGTCGTTTACAGCTCATTTTATATTTTGCTTCTCGGGCACAATTTTGAAAAATGGATGATGATACAGATCATGGTTGTATTTTTTTCTATAAAAAAAATGTCAAGAACTTAACTCTAGAACTTCAAACATACCTGTGTTAAAACAAAAATTTAAGGTGACCACCCCAAAGGATTCTTTTTCACTACTGAGGTTAGTTTGCTGATTTGCAGTTTAAATAGGGAACTGTTTAGTGATATACTTTTGACTAGTGTTCTTGCTATATTTTAATAATTAAAGGGCTTGAACACTTACATAAAAACACAAGCAAACCCATGCATATTTAGTTTACCCTTTTAGCTGACATTTATTTGCTGAAATCCTAATGCTACTTATGTTTTTTGTTAGCGTGGCCCCAAACACTGGGCCACCATCTAGAGAAAGAGAAAAACATGAGCTTCCTTCAAGGATCTTCACCTCATGGAACAGGCAAGGAAAGAAAGAAAGATGCAATGGAGGATTAGACGTACATGAAGAAAATCCATGTGGGGGGCTGGGGGAACACGAAGTGGCGAGGAGTCTGTTCTAGCTGAAGTCCAAGAATGTCTCAGAGACACATCTGAGGTGGAGGGATTCCCAGCCCCATGGGACGGGACAGCTCCTTTCTCAGCAGACAGTGTCCACCTGCCCTGCCAGCTCCTGCAGAAGATGTTTTATAAACCACTAGCACACTGATGTGGGGCTCCAACTGAAATGCAGCCTCTTAGAATATTGTCTTCCAACCCGAGAAAGTTCTAGATTTTAAAAATGAATGTTCATGACATCATTCAACTGAACAAGTCAGCAATATTTTTTTCTTTCATTTGAACTGGAAATGGACTCAACAAGACTCTAAAGTCTATTGAATTTGTCATATACTAGAGCAGTCTTTTTAATTCGTCTTTTAAATTCTCTTGTTAAATGATTAGCACCACCCTGCCCACCAGGGTCTCTTCACACTGCTGGGTAGTCTCCCAGGTCCACAAACCCAACAGCTCTAATTTCTATTTCTGGATTCTTTTCCATTTTTTTCCATTGTGAAAAAGGCAAAGCAAGAATCATAAAATGTAACTATCATGTGTAAAATACATGATTTCATGTGGAAGTTTTTCTATCAGCTTAAAGTAGAACATCTTGGATTATAAATTTCTTGGAAATTTTGGCTCCATTTTAAAGGTACAACTGGATATGGTTGTCATTTTAAAGTTCTACAAAGGCTTCAAGTTGTGGACAACTATCAAAAAAGGAGTTTTGACACACAAGTTGAGCGTTTTCTCTATTTTCACCTTTCATGTTGTTTCAGATTATTCGTTGGAAAGGAGCTGAGTAAACTGAGAATCCTATAAATGTTTAATTACAGTTTCATACAGCCCTTGAGCTGTGCAACATTTCCTATGCTGCATTTACTTGAAATGTGGGCTCAATACATTACACCAAAATTAGCCATGTCAGATTATAATTGAAGAAAACATACTGAACCTTTAAAGGTACAACTACTTTTTTTCCCACTAAATCTATATTGAAACTCTGACTAATCCTAAAGGAAACCTTCAGGGCTCTTTTTTTTTTTTTTTAATGGGATTATGTTGATGTGATCTAAGATATTAGCATGAGCTGTTGTTCTACCTGCATTTCACTTTAGAAGAAGGCATTACAGTGCTTTTCTCAGAAGACATCAGGGCTGCTGCAGAGATTTGCAAGCTAACCAATACGGCTCACATTGCATAGAAGAAACAATATGCATACACGCAGCTAGGTGGAAACTTCCACCACTCGTTGTCTTTGCTGATGTCAGGGCAGGCATGGTTTTTAATCAACATCATTCCAAGGAGAGAGAGTGAGAGAGAGCGCATCAGGTGATTCCTTCTGCAAGAACATTTGCAGGTGTAAAACCAGTGCCCACGATGTCTCCATAATGTAAAGAACTCAATGTTCAACAAAATCTTTCTAAAGACATGTAAAAGCTATTGGACTAGTGCACTGATTTAATATGAAATGGGGCATTTCGATTCTGAATAGCAAAAAGAAAAATGCTTTTGTTCCTTTAAAAAACAAAACCAAACACCGGAGCCTAAGGAAAGGCTTCTAATTGATCAAGCATACATAATAATTCACAGTCTCACCCGAGAAAGTGTGAAAGGCCTCCGTGCAAACTGGTTTAGAAAAAGTGTATTTTAATATTTCCATTAATATGCTAGTTTTTAAAGATTTTGACAGAGTTTTTAGGATATTTAATTTGCAATTATTATTCAAAGTTTGTGTGATTTGGTGATAGAAGTCTTAAAAATACTTTACCTTTCAATAAAGTTGGGTAGTTTCCTCCCTAGACAGTCTTCTTATTTTTTGGCAGTGACAAATATCTTTTCCTTAATATCACATGCAGATATACCGTGAAGGAGTTCACTTTACTTCATGGGTCTATGGTATATGAAACTGGTTACCATCAGTAATATTTAAAATTATAAGAAATGAAAAGTTTGGCTCCTACTTTATTTCAGAATTCCAGACTTCTTATTGTGTTTCAGTCTCATTTGAAATTGAGGGTATAATTCCGTTGAAAATATTTTCATTTTAAAAGTTTCTGTTTTTAAAATGTATAATTTTAGAAGAAATTTCCCCTTCTATGCTTTTTCAGGAAAAAAGCAGAAGGATTAAAATTGCTTTTACCCTGTGTCTGCAGGGGAAGCTCACTTTTAGCACAAGTGTCATCCAGGGATGCAGAGAACAAACATTTTCTATCACAAATACCTACAGCTCCACCTGCATATATAAATGTGCAAATACAAACATAGCCATATGTGCTTCCTATAGAGGCGTAAGGTAGACCTTCAAAACAGAAAGTGGTCTGGAAACGGTGTCTTGATCACGATATAGGATCTGTCTCAGCCCTAGAAGAGATTTAAAATATTAGATTAGGTCATTGTATATTTTTATATTCCATAATTTTTGATATTGAAATTTTTAATTGTTTAAATTTCCTATTTTTTAGACACCAACTTTCTCAATTAGTTTCTTTTTACAAGAAAAATTTTAAAACTTCTTTCATGTCTAAAAATGTCTTGGGCTTCCCTGGTGGCGCAGTGGTTGAGAGTCCGCCTGCCGATGCAGGGGACGCAGGTTCGTGCCCCGGTCTGGGAAGATCCCACATGCCGCGGAGCGGCTGGGCCCGTGTGCCATGGCCGCTGAGCCTGCGCGTCCGGAGCTTGTGCTCTGCAGCGGGAGAGGCCACAACAGTGTGAGGCCACAACAGTGAGAGGCCCGCGTACAGCAAAAAAAAAAAAAAAAAAAAAAGTCTTGTTTCCAAACTGACTACTATAACATGCTTAACGTAGAGAAAATCTCAGAAGATAACAATGTAAAAGAAAACATACGCCATAATAAAGTATCCCCCAAATGACCTTTTTTTAGAACTATACTTTCAGAATTGAAGGATTTATTCTAACTTTTGAAAAAAACTATTTTGCGTTCACTTTTATATAATGATATAATTAAGCACGTGGCATCTTGATGCTGTTTTTGCAAAACTGTTGATGGCATTGATTACAGAGGCTACCTATCTTTGTGATCATCTAGCTTACTGTTAAAAATACCTATTTAAAAGTCATTCATGCAGTTATTCACAGTGAATCAAAACATGTGACTGGAAAAACAAATACTAATGATGTCAAGTGTGTTTTTAAGTATTTTCAATATTAATTTTTTCTTTTACATTTTAGTAAGGCCATTTTGATAGATTACTTTCAGGAAACTTTTTCAACCTGTTTTCAAATAATTGGTTAAAAAATGTAGGACAGCACAGTATGAATATAAATTATTTGTCAACATATGGTGACAGAGGGCGTGGCCAAACCAAACTCAAAGTCTCCACAAAGAGCAGGCGTTGTTCAAGGTGATGAAGTTCTCAAGTTGAAGTTCCGTGGTGGCGGGAGAAGTTGCTTGCACGCTCTGAGGTTACAGCACTTGGCAAAGCCGGGGACAGCTGCATCAATTGTACATAATTAGTCAAGGTCAGACACTGCAAATGGAGGACATTCGCCATTTGTCAGGAGAACAATGGATGGGACCTGAGCCTCTCAACTGGGAAGGACTCAGGGAGAGGCTCATTGAATCCAGGGTGAAGCAGGCCTGCCCTTTTTTGTGCTCCCTGGAAGGGGGGCAGCCACTCAGGAGGATTCAAATGGTAGCACTAGCCAAGCTAACCAATGTCACAAAACACAATCTTGTTTTAACTACCAGAAGCATATGTTCATTGACACAGTGTAATGTTGGTGACACTTGAAGGAAACAGTAAAAGAAGATATGAGAGAATAAATGTATTTTCTCCATGTGCTTGGCATTTCATGTTTTCTTCCTCCAAGGGTATAATCTTTTAAGTTACCAACTGATGCAATGTAATCCTTTAAACAAAGGGGCGATTACTCTCAAATGAACAGCAGAGCTTGGAATGAGTACAAACAGGTCGTTGTATATAGAATAAAATTGTTTTTGTCTTAACGGTTGCTTAGAAAAATGCTGTATTTTCAACAGGAGAAATTAAACATGGTTTTAAATGGTCTACTAAAATAAGTTAAAATAAAGGAAAATGTTTGGGGCTGATAGATATTTTAGACCCACTAAGGAATTCTAATCTACCCAACAGGCAAGTGTATAGTGTGATTTTGAAAGCTACAAAGTCTGCACTAGTTTTAAGGAAAAGAGAATAGGACCTTAGTGTTTAAATTGAGAACCACAAAGGTTTGAGATGCTAATTTGTAAAAATGCCTGTTCCTCTGTATCCAGTGAAAAGGAGGGCTGTCCTTTGTCTTCCTGTCTCTCCTGTGCTGCTCCTTCCAGGGTGGGTGATGCCGTTTTAGCCCAGGGAGGGCATGCTCCAGCCTGCAGTAGGAACACCCTAAAGCACACAGCGGGTCCACGGGACACCTCCTTCTTCCTTCCCCAAAGCAGCCCTGTGGGAATGAGCTTGGGGAGGGACAGAGGGCAGGCGGGCACAGAGGGGAGCAGCAGGGCTCTGTACTGCCCTGATTTCTCATTAGCTCGCTCCCCCATCACAATTTCCAGGTGACATTCTTTCTTTGGACTCTGGGCCCTCATTAGTGTCTCATTATAATATCTTCCCACATTTCAGATTTATTTCACCTGCCGCAGCATGGGAAAAAAGTCAAAGAATTACTTTAAAATTAAGAAAAATTTAGTTGATGGCTCACACACACACACACAGCACATGCACACAAAAATCTGCTAGACATTTCAAAGCACCTTGCATTCGTAGAAGGTGCCAGAAAAGCAGGACAGTTTACCATCTTTCAATTATATGTCCTTATAATAGGAATTCATTATCTCATTGTGGACAAAGCAATACAGTTCTTAATTAGCCTTTTATCACACCTACATTTTCAAACGAATAAGTCTAATAAGAAACTGCACTATAAAATCCTCCCCCATTACTGCTAGTGAGGCAAGTGAATTATACATTACACATAAAGACGTTAAGTTTTCATGTGAGGAAACGTCCTAAGTTTTCATGTGAGAGACACAGAGACACACATGCATGCAGAGTGTGGGTCCCTCTTGTTCATCTTTCCAGCTGAAAGAACAGCTCTTCCGCTCACAAACCCCTCACCTGCACATAAAAAATAAAGAGGGGGGGAAAAATGTTATCTCTGCTATTAGAACCATTTCTCCCATATTCTTCACATCTTTAATATTTTCTCCTGTGTCCTTTGGAGGAAACGACAGAAGCTGCTGTGTAATTTAAGCAACCCCAAATACAGTCTTACAAATTTCACACTCTGAAAAGTTAATAAAGATAATGACCTATTAACTTCTTTATTTCTCTATAGTGCAATTTATCCTTGGGCATAAGGAACTGCCAGTTTTATGTAAGCATGGCAAATGATGTTCTTTGCACTCTCACTGGAAAATATATTCAGCAATTAAAAATGAAATATGCTATTAAGTAAAGGCATCATCTATGCATGTGTTCCCTTTATGCTTGCATTCTCTAAATTCAGGGTAAGAAATGCCGCTGTTTCGACCAGGCAGAACTGCATCCATTGCAGTTCCTTTAAGACAGATTTTGAGAAAAATCCTAGCAAGAAATTCTGCTGTGCAGCCCCACTGTCACCATCCCTGCATCCACAAACTACTGTGTTAAGGATGCTCCTGGTACTTCATCATGTCGGGGGAAGGGATGCAAAGCGCACCAGGGCATCTATTGTTTCAATTTCATGCAAGTAGAATAGTAACTGCTAACGTGAGACTATGATTCAGAACGTTTATTACAATGTCATTCTGTCTGATGATTTTTATTTCAGTCACTACCACCTGCAATTAACACAGTCTCTAAAGACTAAAAAGCAGTCCCATATTTATTTCTGATCTTAAACGCAACTAAAATTGACTAAACTAATATAATGAAATAACATTCATCATTAAGCACTCAGTGTTTAAGCCTCAGCCTTTGATAAATGAAAAATGGTTTCACGGCCAGAAATGTATTCAGACTGAACTGATTTAACCTTAAAGAGGTAATGGTATACATGTAACATATGAGCAATCTCCTACTTCTCAAGATATTAAAGAAATTATCTTCACAGGTTAGTTTCCTCTGAATATAGGGGTAAAGCAAGCACATTTCTATTGAAACCAAAAATAACTTTAGTATCCGAAAACAGTCTACTTTTTGCCTTTAACTTTCCTAAGTTTAGAAAAACAAATAGTATGTAATATATGGCTTGTAATCGCATACTCCCTGTTCTTTCGCGTGGGTAACTTTAGACTTCACTATAACATATCATAAAATAACACAAAAGTGCAATAACTAAATAATTCTGGAAAAGGGACATACTGTAGCTTTCTCTTGTTTCAAAATTTAAAATTAGCTTAAAATCCCCCCCTGCCCCGCCTTCGTTTAGGTATACAATATTTTTCATATTAACTGCAAAAGAAAAGGGAACTCATAGGAAAATATTTTTTTTTCTGAGTTAAATCTCATTTTAATTTTCAAGCTAATTCATCTAATTTTTAAATATTAGTTGAAAAACTTTGAAGGTCTAGGAATCTGTAAATTTAGCTGCATGATTTTAAAATGTCCTCTTTGTCTCATGAAGCGATTGTTTTCCACTTTGAGGTATCTTAACGCTGTAATTATTACCATCAATCTTTTTTTAAAGACCATATTTAAGTCACTTCCAGGTAGTGAATATTAATAACTACCACAGCGTACCCAGTGGGAATCCTAGTGACCTAAAATAATTTATACACCTAAACTGCTAATTAGAAGCAGGCCAGGGAAATCCTACAGACTCAGCCCCAAGATGCAAGAGATTCTGTACCAGCAACAGACCGATTTGGGATTTCCCACTTTTGGGTTTAAATTTACCTTCCAATATCTGTATTTTCACATGTGTGAAGATAATCACACATGATAGACTATAGGTAGATGAGAGTTGACCATTGCTATTTTTGTTTGCTCTACACTTTTGGGTTTTCTTTATGGAAATCACTAGCTACTCATCTTGACTGAGGTTCCTTGGGTTTACACTCCACGAGTAGAAAAGATGCAGAGCTGATGAGGTTGTGATGTCTGGTTGGATGGTGACATGGCTTCTAAAAGCTGCTGCCTGGAGCTTCCCTAGTGGCGCAGTGGTTGAGAGTCTGCCTGCCGAGGCAGGGGACGTGGGATCATGCCCCGGTCCGGGAAGATCCCACATGCCGCGGAGCGGCTGGGCTCATGAGCCATGGCCGCTGAGCCTGCGTGTCCCGAGCCTGTGCTCCGCAGCGGGAGAAGCCACAGCAGTGAAAGGCCCGCGTACCGCAAAAATAATTAAAAAAAAAAAAAAAAAGAAAAGAAACACAAAAGCTGCTGCCTGAGACCGTAATAAATGTGCGAATATGCACGTGCGTTTGAGAGTTTTATGTTATCCTCTGAAGTCTAATGAGTGTATTCATTTCTTCATTGTTTCATTAAATGTTAATGAAGAAAAAGGTTAATCATTAGCATTAAAGAGCTACTGAAATTAGATAGTCAAAGAGTTTATTGTCTTCCAGAATCTGAGAACAAAAGAGAGAAAGGCTAACTTCATACAATTTTTCATGAGACACTGATTCTGAAGAAAGATTTACTATTTTACATTAGGTAGCTCCTAAACTATTATTTGAATTATCTCGGCATCTGACATTATTGAATTCCGTTTGGAAATTCAAGCATATACTGAATGAGGGATTCATACATCGAAAAATGGCATTATTAGTGATTTGACCAAATTGTTTCTCCTAAGTCGATGCTGTATTTTCCTTCATTTTCTTTAAATTCTGTGATGACTGTCACTGTGTTTCTTTGCTCCATCCCCAAATATTAATTGGGGAACTACTTGTTTATACTTGTGCCAAACTTCCAACTGAAACGTATAAAACATGCCCAAGAAAATAATAAGAAAAAGAGAAAAAAACTTTTAGTAGAAATGTTAATTTGGAATCCTGATTGCAGGTGTAAAATTTAGAAAAGGTCCCTTTCTTGAAACAGCCCGCTGAAGTGGTCCAACAACACTCCCTCTGCTCCCTCCAAGGGGGAAATATCCATCACATCAGCCAGTATCCATGCCTGCGGGAGCCGGGTTTTGAAAGACATCAGCCTGTTTCCTTGTTCCAAAGCAGCCCTGTAAGTACAGACCGGGCAGAAACCAGTGAAAACCTCCCATAAAGGCTTCCCAGGTGAAGCCTGTCATAAATTTCTCTTCATTAGCCGACTTGATGACTGGCCGGAGGTCACAATTAAAGGGGGTTATTTTACGGCGTTATTAGTGCAAAGAGTATTAACTGTGACTCCATTTGTCATGCCTTATTGGCAAAAGCATGGGAAAATATTAAAATCACAATAAACTCAACCTCCCCCCAGAATGCTGCCAAATGGACTTGACTTTCCCAGGCTCCACTCCATACCAGCGTCTTCCTGTTGGAAAGAGATGGAGCTGAGGGAGGATTTGCCAGCCCAGGCCAGGAAGAAGCAGGCTTACTTTATGTCACTGCTGTTCCAAATCTTAATGTTCTGCATGCCTTCTTGAATTCCCAATATTTATTCCTAAGGAATACACCTAGCCTAAGGTACTGACATGGAAACACCTTGTGGTTTTAAATCCCAGGGATGTGGATTGAGACACAAGGCCTTGTGTGATTAAAGCAGAAGGGCTTTACCTGTGGGTAGGTGCTCCTGTTCACAAAGGAGCTTGCATTTTGCTTATTAAAGCAACAGAATACACACACACA
The DNA here is from genome assembly GCF_000442215.2 of Lipotes vexillifer. Taxonomy (NCBI): domain Eukaryota; kingdom Metazoa; phylum Chordata; class Mammalia; order Artiodactyla; family Lipotidae; genus Lipotes; species Lipotes vexillifer. Next base: position 2,179,851 of record NW_006778536.1, on the reverse strand, counting down.
CAAACACACACACATACATACACATATACATACACATACACACACACATACATCCGCATATACATACAAACACATACACACAGAGACACACATACACACACATACACATACATGCCACACACACATATGTATATCTTAATTAATAAATTTATTTAATTACCTTATGTATAATTTCATATATCATGTTTACCCCCCCAAAAAAAAAGTTTATGCTAATTCACTACATGCAGCCTAATTTGGATATTCATATCATGGTTCTTCAGGAAAAAGGAATAAATATGATCTTTACTAGTTAAACCATACTTATCATTTGAAATCCTTTGCCTATGCTATATCATGCTACTAATCCACCTTGATGTGTTTAACATTTACTGTGAGTCATTTTCCTGGTACAAATGGGGTATTCACTCATTCACCCATAATTTATTTAACATTACTGGGGACTTTACTGTGGTCTGTCTGAGCCCTGGGCCACAGGCCTGGGAGCAAAGAGTTTAAGTGTGTCTCTTTGTCCAGGGCTTACACAGGGGAGGAGACAGCTGGCCAGAGTTAGCACTGCAAGGGAAAGATGGGAAGGCATGATAGATAATATATATTATTCTATTAATATTATATATTATAATAGAGACACAATCCCAGAACTGTCACTTTATTCCCCTGTAAAAGCCAGCCATAACCTTGAATAAAAACATATATATTAGTAGGCTAATGTCTTCATGTGCATATTTAAGGAGTATTAGCTTTTGCATACAAGACACAAAAGTATTACTCCAAGGCAAAAGAAATGCTCTCTACAATAATACTTTCCTCTTATTTTCTCTTCACTGTACACATACACACATGCACACTCAATGTGATACAATCATTTATCAAATTAAAACATAAACAAATTATTTAGCATCCGTACAGTACTAACAAAGAAACAGCCTTGTAAAAAACAGGAGTTTATTAGCACCCCATCCTCTGAATGTACAGTGATAGAAAATATAATTAAATCAGCAATTTTTACTACTCACTCAGCATAAATTGTCGCTGGCTCTGCAAGACTGATGCAGTGCATTGTTTGTGCTCATGAAGACAATAGTCTTCCGGGCTGAAATCTTTTTTTTTTTAATCTACAAGAGGTGTCCATGCCCAAACCATGGTAAATGGAGACAGAATGTTGAATAGCTTCATCCCTATCGTGACACCAGAAATTCTCTTCATGTCCATTACCAGTGTACCATGTATGGAGAGCATTCATGAACCAAGAGCTGATGGTGAAGGGGTCTTATAAGTTACTAGTTATATGAGATCCAGCATTTCACACCAGATAAACCCTGCTGAGAGGCAAAAGGCAAGTTCTCCTCTTGCCCAATCCTAAGCCTTCCAGTCTCTGAACACATGCTGTCAGTCAGCTGTGGCTGCTATAACAAAATACTATAGACTGGGTAGCTTCAACTGCAGACATTTATTTTTCACAGACTGGAGCTTGGAAAGTCCAAGATCCAAGATCAAGATGCCAGAAGATTTGGTGTTAAGTGAGGGCCTGCCTCCCAGCTTGTAGATAGCTGCCCCCTCTCCCTGCCCTCTCATGGCATTTCCTTGCGGAGTGCTCCTTATAAGGGCACTAATCCCATCCTTGGGCCCCAGCCTCATGACCTCATGTAAATATAATCACCTCCCAAAGGCCCCACCTCCAAATACCATCACAGTGGGAGCTAGGGTCTCAACATGGATTTTGGAGAACACAAATATTCATCTCACAATAAGTACTGTAGTGTTTTTAGACTAATATACCTGAAGTTTATCTCTCCTACAATCATAGACTGTATCAAAATTCTGCTGTTTAGTTTTGAAAGTCTCCTAATAAAGGGAAAAATAAAACCTGAATCACACTTAACCAAACCAAACCAGACCGAGCTTAAAAGGCCCCATGTCACCTTCCAGTCCTGTATACATACCTCAGGGAGGCAGAGGAAGGGAAAGACAGAGACCTCCAGGGATGCTGTGGCTCAGGTGTCCCCAGAGACATGGAAAGTGACAGAGGCAGGTCAACCTCCAGCTTAGTGGAGAGAAATTGTTCCCATTGCCCCGTTATCATATTAAAATGTCTTAAAACTGAACACATTGAAAGAAAGTAACAATACATGAAGGTGGGTCTTTGCCTAGAAAGGGGAACTTTACCTGCAGGTGAAGGGGCACGCTGCTGGTCTAAGTGGCAAGTTTGGTCCAGGAGCTTCTATCCCCAGGGCTTCTTCGTGTGGCTGGCAGGATTGCGAAGATGCCCATTGTGACCCCTGATTAGAGACATGTGATCTGGACATGGAAGCTCCAACATAAGTGAGCTGCTAACAAAGGACATTTCCTTAAATGTGCATCAATTCAAAAACAGTGTCCTGGTTGGCTCAGTGTTCATCAGTTAATTGGTGTGAAAACGAAAGAGCACCATGAAATACAAAGTACTTATTGTGGGAACATTAATTCTCACAACCTCATGTTCTTCCCCAAATTCTGCCCTGATCTCCTTGCAGACCAGGAGCAGTTGGGGCCAGGCTATGTCACCGTAATGAGTGTCTTCTAGCCTCCCAGCCTGTGGCAGCTAAATATGGTGCTGGGGCAGTGCAACCACATCCAGGGCCTGGGTCTCGTTTCTCTCCCTGTAGAATTACCATGAGGAGCAAGGCCTTTTGGGACCATGTTTGGGATGAGCCCCCGGCTTTGTTTTTCTCTCAGCCTCTAAGAGTCTTCTGAAAAATTCTAACCCATCATGAAAGGACTCATTCCCAACACGTGAATGAACCAAATCTGTTAGTCTGAGGCCAGAAATATATACTCTGTGAAGACATAGTTGCTGTCACTGCGCATGCAGAGAAAAATGGAGCTGACCTGGGAGTGGAGGATGGGGGGAGGGGCAGCAAAATGAAACATCCAGGAAGTTATGCTGAGGATAGTGTCCTCTGATAAACTGGGCAGGGTCCAAACACACAGCTGGGCAGGCAACCAGGACTGGAACAACAGTTCCTGAAGACCAGCAATCCTCAACACCAAGGGGAACATAGGGAGAAGGCTGGGGAAAGGAATGAGCCCAGGATCTGGATCCCAGGCTGCACTGGCTCTCCAGGAAAAATGAGGAGGAGGAGAAAGAAACACATTTAGAAATAAAAATTGGTGACATCTACATAAAGAAAATCTTGTATATGGTAACAAAAATACATACTGTGTGACTCTATCTATATGATATCCCAAAATGGACAAAACCAATCTATGCTAGTAAAAATCAGAATGCTAGTACCTACAGAGGAGAATTGATTGGAAAAGGCACCAGGGAACTTTCTGGGTGATGAAACTGTCATATGTCTTATTTTGGTGGTGATTAGTAGAATGTGTGCCATTGTCAAAAGTCACTGGCCTGAACATCTAAGATCTGTGCATTTTACTCTATGTAAATTATGCCTTGATGATGATGATGATGATGATGATGATGATGATGATGATGATGATAATACCATGCTTTCTTTATCTACTTTATTACTAGACTCCTACTTGGCCATGTGGATACTTTTAAACAAAAGTCCTTCTGGAACCTGATCCTAGCAGGTAGCAGTGGCTTTCATTTTCAGGCTTCTTGAGTGTTCTCTTCTGCTGGTGACACCACAGAGTTATGTGTAAATAAATAATGGTGGGAGCAGCTCATCGGAACACTCACTTAACCTGTGAATTGCAAGGTTATTTTTGTAGCTGTGTCCTGTCTTCCAGTGTGGAGGGTGATTTATGGTTTTCAGCCGAGCGTCATCATCATTATTCTCACCTTTGTTTCCATCATAGTTAATTAAAGGGAAGGTCATTGTCACCTTATGTTTTAAACCTTCTTAACATAATATATCACCCTTGGTACACTTTAATAAGGGGATTTGTGAAGGAATGGTGTAATAGGAAAAAAGTTTACGGCATAATCCATCCTGTTCACAATTACACTTTGGCTATTGCACATAATGAAAGTTAATAAGTAGACAAAATGAAGGGTCTACCTTGGGATTCATTCAAGGGTTGATTAATTGGCTGGGTGATGTAATGGAACAAGAAGATACCTAGCTTTTCTAAACTGCAGGCAAATGTGGCCAAAACAAACTCTATTAAAGGACAATCTCTCCTTCCTTTTTTTCCTTGCAAATTGTCACCCCCAAACAATATGAAATTAATTAAACAACTGTTTATTGAATGCCTTCCACGTGCCAGGCACAATACAAAACCTGGGACACAAAGGGTGAGGTAAGATACCGTCCATTTCCCAGGGGGAACATAGACCAGTGTTGGTGGAGATACAAAGGAAGGACAAATTATTTATTCTAAAAGGTTACTCCTGGGGAATACCAGAATTAGTTAAGATTCATAAGAATGTCTGAAATAATATTAAGTATGCCAAGCACATCTGCCAAGAAAATGTTAAATCCTTTCTGCAAAGCCATTTATTTTATTTAACAAACACTTATACAGCACTTACTAAAAGGCAGGCATTGTTCTAAGTGTTCTCCAAATATAAGGTCATTTACTACCTACAATGTCCCTAATGAGGAAGGTGCCATTATTATTCCTGTTTTATAAATAAGGAAACTGAGGCACAGAATCTTCTACCCAAGGTTGTATAGTTCTCCAGAATCTGAGCCCATATCTACTAGGCTCTGCTGCCTTTACAATAGAATTTTTTTTAAGTTTCAGAAAATAATGACTTTTTACAAAATATTCAATTGAAAGGAATAGTTTTGTGTAAAGATCTTATAGAATTCTGCATTTCTAATAATAATTCTTGGCCCTGTTAAATAAAACAACTCACCTAAGCTAGAGAACCTATCGACCCAGTAAAATAAGTTACTGACCCAGTTAAGATTTAGGAGACTATGAAGCAAGATTGGAAAATGTGTTTTAAAGCACATCCTCCTATATACTTGCAAAAAGAAAGGAGAAATATGAAATCTAGGATGAGGACTATCTGAAGTGAGACTTCACACATCAAGAGAAATGTCATGGTGATTAAGCTCAAAGGGGTTCACCAATGACATGACTCAGTGTCTGAGGTATCAGCAGGCCCATCTTTAATCTGTGTTCCTGTAAGATAAAGGTGGATGCAAGTTTGTATAATGCAAAAGATGAATGCAGACTAACATGCATCACAAATGGTCAATCGAGATTTGAGCATAAACAGTGTGATGGGCAGCTTCCATGATGGACTGCAAGGATTTCTGCTTCCTGGGGTGACCCCTGCCCTTGACTGTGGGCTGGACCTTGGGAGTCACTTCGAGTTGCTAGATTGAAGCAGAGGTGTTGGGTGTTAACTTGGAGATTAGGTTAGAGATGGCGGCGGCGGTGCTGGGTACTGTCTCCCTCACTTGTTCACTCTGATGAACACTCAGCCACTGTGTCATGAGCTGCGTTTATAAAGGTCCCCGAGGCAAGGAGTTGAGGGTGGCCTCCAGCCAAGATCCAGCAAGGAGCTGAGGCCTCAGGCCAAGAGCCTGCCAGTAACCCAATCCTGCCAACAAACAGAGGGCTGAGATTGGAGGCACACCCTTCCCATTTGAGATTCCAGATGACACCAAAGCCCTGCTGGAAGCAAATACTGCAACTTCACAAGAGACTCTGAGTCCCCAGATAAACTGGCAGCACCCAAAGAAGCTTCACCCACACTCCCGACCCACAGAAACTTGGAAAAAAGACAATACATTGTTCTAAATCATTAACTTTTACACGTAATTTGTTATGGGGCAATAAGTAATAAAGCACCTGTGTCCAGTACGCACTGATTTTCCAAGAAATGACAAGAAAGTGAGGAAGACATTGAAGAAGAGGTGAGAGGCCTCTGTGGACTTGTGTGTAAAAGAATAGACTCATGAAGTCCTAACTGATTAAATGTGGGCATTTGACATTCATCAGTATATTTACTCTTCATGCAGTCTCAGTCGATCATGGAAGTTTAGAAGCAATGTGCAGAGATGACTTCTTAATTTTGAAGATGGAGATGGACCTGCTGAGTCAGTTGGAAGTTGGGAAACTGTAGCAGTGTGTGCTGTTCTGTCCCTCTCCCCTTCCAATACTCTGCTATATTAAATACAGTTAAAGAATATGGCACAAGAAACAAAAGCAAAAATAAACAAGTGGGACCTAATTAAATTCAAAGATTTTTGCACAGTAAAGGAAACCATAAACAAAATGAAAGGACAACCTATGGAATGGGAGAAAATATTTGCAAATGATGGGGGACCAAGAGATTAATTTACAAAATATACAAACAGCTCATACAGCTCAATAAAAAAAAAAAAAAAGCCATCAAGAAATGAGCAGAAGACCTAAATAGACCTATTTGCAAATGATGGGGGACCAAGAGATTAATTTACAAAATATACAAACAGCTCATACAGCTCAATAATAATAATTAAAAAAAGCAATCAAGAAATGAGCAGAAGACCTAAATAGATATTTATTAAAAAAAGAAAACAAAAACATACCAATGGCCAACGAGCACATGAAAAGATGCTCACCATCACTAATTATTAGAGAAATGCAAGTCAAAACCACAGTGAGGTACCACCTCACATGGGTCAGAATGGCCATCGTTAAAAAGTTTACAAATAATAAATGCTGGAGAGGGTGTGGAGAAAGGGGAACCCTTATACACCCTTGGTGGGAATGTTATTTTTGTAGCTGTGTTCCCATCTTCCAATGTGTAAAGATCTTATAGCCACTATGGATAACAATATGGAGGTTCCTTACAAAACTAAAAAAAAAGATTTACCATATGATCCAGCAATCACAGTCCTGGGCATATATCCAGAGAAAATTTAAACTCGCAAAGACACATGGACCCCAATGTTGGTAGCAGCACTATTTACCATAGCTAAGACATGGAAGAAATCTAAATGTCCATTGACAGATGAATAGATGAAGAAAAAGTGGTACATATACATGATGGAATAGTACTCAGCCATAAAAAAGAGTGAAATATTGCTATTTGCAGCAACATGGATGGACCTACAGATTATCATACTAAGTGAAGTAAGTCAGACAGAAAAAGACAAATATTTATTACATTATATCACTTATATGTGAATATTTAAAAAGAAATCATACAAATGAACTTATTTGCAAGACAGTAGACTCACAGACATAGAAAACAAACCTGTAGTTACCAAAGGGGGAAGACGGAGCGAGATAAATTAGGAGGTTGAGATTAACAGGTATAAACTATTATATATAAAATAGATAACCAATAAGGACCTACTGTATAGCACCGGGAACTATATTCACTATATTGTAACAACCTATAACCTATAATGGAGAAGAATCTAAAAAAGAATGCATATATATATATACACACACACACAATTGAATCACTTTGCTGTACACCTGAACTATAGTAAATCAATTATACTTCAATTAAAAAAATAAACTTAAAAAACATTTTAAATGGCATGAGAAATGACATGTCTGCTTTTCTTCTAATAAATACGAAACTAGTAGACCTATATACTAGACACAGTACTTGTGCTGGAGATATTTACATACAGAAAACATGTCTCATACATTTCCTTTTATATATTAAAGGACATACTTTACATTTCAAAATACATCATAGGTAAGCTGCCTTACTTTGCCCACATGTTGCTGTAGAGATGATCTAAAGGGGACTTAAGGTCTCCACATGTGTAATCAGAGCCCCCAAGCTCCTTCACATACTTATATTGATATTTTCTGTCCAATATGAACATCTGTACTTGAAAGAAAATCAGTAATTCCTTCGTAATTTTTATTTCCAACAGTTCCTCATCATAATAATACTACAGTGGAATAGGATACTGGGTATATATCAGTTTGTTTCTTAGGAGAGCATTTCCTACTTTCCAATAATAGGAAAAAGTCATATTTTATGATATAATTCGAAGCATTGGCCCAGTGGGATTCTCTTTCTCTCACTGGTGTAGGGTGCTACACCATATTCATGACAATGGTACATGGCTTTCATCCAGCAGAGACTACAAGTTTGCCTCATTGGACCTTACACAAATTACTTCCTTGCTACAAACCGCTTCATGGCCTGTAGAAGGAAAAAGAATATGGAAAGATAGAGCCTTTGAAGTGGTATAGCTTCCTTAGATTCTGTACTGAGAGGTACGCTCCACTACTCACCAGCTGCATGGACTTGAGTAAGTGACAATCATTTTGACCTCAGTTTCATTATCTATAAATATGGCACAGCCTCCTCATAAGATGACTACTTCAAGAGAAAAAAAAAATATTCTCAAAGCACAAAGACGACCAACTATCTCAAGATAGATGCTCCATTTATGATGATCATTACTATTTCTGTCTCTTAAATTCTATGATTGTTATTTCCATTGCTATTTTATTACAGTGGCAATTCCTGAGTCTCTGAACCAAAGTGAAAATTCTATACCTAAGAAACTGGGCATTAAAAAAGTGTAACCCAGCTTTGAAATTCTTTTAACAATACGTTTATGAAGCCAAAATGGCACACTTTAGCTCTGTTCATCCATGGGAGCATAGAGAATGACTTCCCAGGTGGAAACTGGGTTCTTCCACTTTTCTTCTCTGTTCCTTGGCACCGTGGCTGACGCAAGTTGGCACTCAATAGCTGTCAAAAGACTGGATTCCTTAATGCCTCTTACAATATTAGAAACTTCATCCCTTTTAATTACTTATGGGAAAGCTTCAAGGTGCTGGAATTCCCCTGAACTCCGGGCTGGAAGGATACCTCTCTTGTCTTAGAAGGTTTCATCCTTTCCTCTTTCTTGGCTTACATTGAGGAACAGAGGAATTATCTAAGGAGGGCTGAGTTTCAACTCGACTCCATTGGTTGTTTTTTCATGGCAGATTCACATGAGCAGCTCTCCTTATTCAATAAGTATGACACAGTGATTAGCACAACTTCCTGAGGCCCCAGGCCTTGCAGAGTCTGGGTTGTAAGAGTGTGAACGTGCATGCTTGCATCCTGATGGGAACTGAGACTTTTCTAGCGACTCAGGGAGAAACAATGAGTCACCACCCCAGCAGGGAGAGGAGGGCTGCAGGTCAACGAGGTGAGTCCAGGGGCATGGGGCAATCTCCGCGCTCCCCTGACCACTGAATTCTCTGTCTGTGGTGTCCTCCAGCTTTGGGAGCACCTGTAGGCGATTTCATGTCCATAGGGCTTCCTCATGGACGGTTTCTCTTCACTGTTTTCTTGTGATTGGGCCATATTTTCTGTGTCTTTTTGCATGCCTCATAGTTTTTTTGGTTGGAAACTGGATATTTTGGCATATTATAATGTAGCAATTCCAGAAGTCAGACTCCCCCACCTCCTTGGGGTTTGCTGTCACCGCCTGTTGTGGGCTCTTGTTTGCCTGTTTGGTGGCTTCTCAGTTTTCATGTCTGTGAAATGAAGGCAAGTCCGGTTAAATTCCGTCCTTTTCTAAATGTCAATCATCCGTCTCATAATAGAAGCAATCATCCACTCTCCCTTCCCTGAATCTGAGCAAGAATAAATAAAGTCTCGCTTGCATCCACATCACCACTCCCTGGGGGGATCTTTTCCACTTGAAGTCTAGTAGCAGAACTGGTAGACTGTGCTGAGAAGTTCAAGCTGTGCTATTACCCCCTTGTCAAACCAGACCTTGATGGCACGGGACAAGTAAGCCCACAGATAAATTATTTTGTGTTGGACAAAGAACAATACACTAAATAGCAACATTCTGTTAAATGAATTTCCAGCTTTTCACATGGACTCTCTCCATCTGTTGTCCCTTCCTTCCTTGGCTAACTCGCCAGTTCCCAGACCCTAGACAGAGACACTCACCTAATTGGTCTCTCAGAGATGTCCCCCAAACTCAACTCTGGGGGCATTGCAGGAAACCCCAGAAGGGAAGAGCTCCCCCAGGTTTTGTGAAGTTTTGCTTGTCAGTTTGTCCAGGGCTTGAAGGAGGTGCAGCTCTTGAAGCACTTTTAGGATGCACCTAAAGAGGTTAGGTGCATCTCTCCTCTGTTTCCAAGAAAGAAGCGACCTGCAGGAGGTAGTGACCACCTGAGTTAGTCCCTCAGGATGAAAGTGCTGCTTTAAATCCCCCTGAGCCGGCCCTGGCCCCTTTCTGTCTTGCAGAAGGTAAATAATTCTGCAAAAGGAAGCTTCTCTGAGTGTCCCAGACTGCCTAAGGGCCATGTCCACATCTGTCCATCTCACTCCTCCAGCTCCTCACAGGTGACATCCCTGAGTTTCTTCACTGGCTACTGGACACCCCGTCTCTCTACACAGAAGGTAGAAATCTATGGGGTCTCTGTTTCCCCAAGTACGTGGCACAAGAAACTCAGGGGTGATTTGATAACAATCCAAACCTGTCACATAACATTTTTAATTATAAGCAATGCAATTTTCAGATAGCTTAGTGACTTTTTCAGATATTGTTATGCAAATTATTTGATAAAAATGCATGTTTCAGGATTACCAAATGGCTTCAGGTAATGGCTTAGAGAATATGCTCTATTTTTTTTCAGTTTTTCGCTCAGTCTAATTAGGCAAACTCTTCTCCAGCTTTGACCTCTGACTTAAAACTTCAGTTAGGACCTGCTTTGTCACTTTGACACTTATGACACCACTGACAGCATGATTGATTTATCAGGAGGTGTCTATTGATGTTCTGTGAGAATGCTGCCCAGGGACCCAGAAGGCGCTGTTTTCTGTGGTTTCAACAGGCCACGGCGCTAAAGGTTCGGCTTCTCAAACTTGCTTCATGCAGATGGGGCACATCTCAGAGGAGTCACACACACACACACACACACACACACACACACACATACACACACACACACGGCTCTGGATCCTAGCCCTCCCACTGTCTCCAGTGACGAAAATCAGTCCCTGCCATTTCAGACTTGTTTGAAATAAAAGGTAGTTTGCCTCTTGATTGAATGACCCATTTCCTAAGATAATGGTTCGTAGTGAGTTCAAGGTGTTCTAGCCACCAAAGGGTTTCACGGTCTCTCCTGGGTTTAGTGAGTATTTGCCATTCAGCATCACAGTTCCCACTTGATGATATAGGGTCCACTTCCCTATGCACCTATCTGGTTGTCTTGGCCTTGAGTGTCTGCGTTTTTATAAGCCAAGTAGTATCAGGGCAAGGTGGGATCTGGTTTGGGCACATAGAGTCTGAGATCCCTGATCCACTAAGGGTTGTGTTGAGGGCCTGTCACTGGTGGATGAAACTGAGAATATGCTGACAGTGACCTCCTGAACGAGGGAGCACAAGCCACCCGTGTGGTGTTGGCAGGCAGCTCCCTCAGCATGGGAGCTCCCACCTTGAAGAAGTGAAAACCCCAGGTCATTTGATTGTAGTTTCAGTACACTCACATGAAGGAAGTAAAGTCACAAGATTTATTCCTTTACAGATGCCAAAATGGAATGATCTGTGCATTGGGGTAGAGGTCACTAACTTTTTGACCGCTCAATTCTAAGTAGTTGTTTTAAAAAGTGACCCAGGAAAAGCAAAGCAGGCGTGTGTAGCAGGAATCCTAAGCTCAGGTCCTTATCTGAATGTCCACACTCTGAGTGTGAGCTGGGTTGTCCTACTGTGAAAGCTCAGGCAGCAACTCAAAACAGTCGTTTTCTCCTCACAAGGGTGAAGGTGACCATGAAGCCTCACCGGTGTGGAATCTGAGGGGGGACAACCTGAGGACCCCAGGAGGGTCACTGAAAGGTGCAGGGCTGAGAAGAGAGTAGAGACCAGCAAGGAGAAGTACCTCTGGACCCTCAGGTGGGAGCTAGACACTGTCCACCCAGGAGAAACCCCCTAAAAATGCTGACAAAACCCTCGGATGGTCACTGATGCTCCTAAAGCCTGAACAGGATGAGAACCCCTCTGTAGCGGCTAATTTCATGTGTCATCTTGCCAGGGCCATGGGGCCCAGCTGTACAGCTGCACATGATTCCAGGGGTGTCCGTGATGGTGTTTCTGGATGCTATTAGCACTGAGTCAGTGGACCAGAGAAGCAGTTGGGCCTCCCCAAGGTGGCTGGGTCTCATCTTACCTGCTGAGGGCCTGAGCGGAACAGAACACTGAGTAAGAAAGGTATCTCCTATCTCTGCCTGGCTGTCTTCGAGCTGATCACTGGTCTTCCCCAACCTTCAGACTCAGGCTTGGACTGGAGCTATACCACTGTCTGAATCCCAGCTTCTCAGACTCCATCATCCTGCGATCCAATTCCACAATATCTATATACATTCCAAACACGTGCTATTGGTTCTCCTTTTCTGGAGAACTTTGACTAAAATATCCTTTTTAAAGTTAAAAATTACCTAAATTCATGTTATGCCTGCCTGTGTTAGGTGAGAACAATCCAGCTTCCCACTCACAGTGCAGAGGCTCAAGCTACTGAGTAGTGGAAAGGGACTCCTGAGCAGAGAATCTTCCTGCATGAGCCATACTTCCTGTGTTCCGTTTCCTACCCAGTAGGGGTCTAGTTGCCACTGGCTGGACAGGTGAAAAGGTGTCCTTTACCAGGTCTGCTCACTTTCATGCTTAACTTATGATCATTAATGAATCAACATTTTAATAAAAAATCTGCAGGAAAACTAAGGAGAAAATGGCTGAGTCTTATCTCCACTTGCTAGCTTTGAAATGTCTCTACATGTATACATCTGACCAATATACCCATTCCCTTCTTGTTCATCACCACTTCCTGTGTCCCTCAGCTTCCTCTGTCTCCCAGCTTCTTGTGTCTCACGACTAGTGACTGGAAAGCCATGGGTTCCAGCCATGTCCACCCTAGCTTCACCCCAGCATCCTCAACAGCAGTTACCTGTCACATCAGGCACCTACGTGGAATCCACTCCCTCTGTCCCCTGGCTACTACTCCACCCCTGTTTCTTGTGCCATCCAAGAGTTTCACGATGATGCCCTAATGCCTGACCACTTGTAGTATAGAACCCTTACCCATGAAGTGCTTTGAAGTTTTAAAAGTCATTGAGAAAGACTAACTTCAAATCTCTCATAGATGCAATAAACCTGCCTCAGAGAAACACATTCTACCATTGAAAAGAGAAAAAAAATAATAAGGTGCTTACCAATCCATTTTTAAATGTGGAATCGATACAACCTACTAACATTGTTTCCAGGTTACCTTTAAAATGTTGCTGAGGGAAAGGTCTGTGTACCTTAACACATGCAAATAATTCAAGATCTAACAGCAGCATGAAGATTTTCTCAAAGGAAGAACCATATACACATGCTTTCTCATAGGCTCTCCAATTTATCATTGCATTCTCTTAAACTCTAGGGTGTTTCATTTTAGGGTCCTATTAGATAAATCCAAAGAGCATATTATCTGAAATTAGGAACCAGACAGGACAGCAGCTAAAATTAATTCACCCTAGTAATCTCCTCCTAAGAAATTCCCCTGAGGGAAAATATTATATGCCCATTTCCAAGGGCAGAGATTTAAATATATCTCTTCTATTAGCTTTACATGCCTAAATCCCTGTGCATTAAAATAAAAATATATCTGTCCTCTCAGAAGAGAAAACTGGAAGTCCTCACTGCCCTCTAAATGAGTCCAATTAAATTTAATCTAGTTACACATCTACGCTTTAGAATCATATTGAATGTGTGAGGGAGAAAACAGGTCTCAAGATAGATGCACCCATGTACATTTCCAAACAGTTCAACCCTTGCCTCACCAATGAAAAGAAAACCCAAACCAAGAGCTATTGACACAGCCACATGCATGCGAAAATCCAATCATCTTAACCCCCGCAGCTTGAAGCTACACATGCAAAAATAATAGCTGTGTGCAACAGAAGTGTTGTTCAACATTGGTACCCAAATTCCATTTCATTTCACCTCCACTGGGTTTGGGGGTGGGGGGTTCTGAGCGGTGGAGTTAGTTGAAGATAATGTGATATGGGGCTAGAAGCCCTCCTTCGATTTCAAACGGGTCAACTTGTCAAAGCTTTATGTGGGAGCCAATTACATTAATTTTCCACAGCCGTCGAATACATATTTCATTTCCATCTCCCACAAGAGATGGGGTCTGGGGATCCTGTTTCGAAAGGCTCTTATCACTAAGTAACATTCATACCCCCAAAGGAACCCTTGGCAGCCGGTGGCCCATTGATGTGATTGAGCGAGGCCCAGGCTGCCTGATGCTGCCGTGGAACCACTTACAGCCCCACACGCTCAGGGACAATGGGCCGCCACGTTGGCCACATTGCCAATAAATTTCAATTACACTAATTGCCAAGAGTTCAATGAGTGCACTTTGAAAAGGGGGAGAAAGGAATATTAAAGAGGGAGTTTATGCCTCATAGGGCTAAAGAAAAGGAAGTAATAAATAGTCTGTGTTTTCTAATGGGGGCATTCCAGTATTTTTCAACATGGCTTAACCAGATTTTACAAGCTGTTCCAGCTTCAGGGATCCTGTTTTACATTTCTTTGTTACTGTCTCCAAACAACATATACAGAAACTCAATTATGTGGTGTTATATTTCAGGAGAGATTTAATTTCTAAGTAGCTTTTTTTTTTTTTAAGCACATCCATCTGTTCTGCTTGGATGGATAACATGCCGAGTGAATTTGGGAAGGCCATTTCATGAATGCCTGGGACTGCTTTACAAACTAACCCATAGGATGTATTTGATTGCGGGCAGAGTGTCCCCATTCCATCCCTTCAAAGAAGGTAAAACATTGTAAAAGGAACTTCTGAGGACCACATATACTTGTAGTTAGGGACCTCTTTATAAGGTGGAGGGACCTTGAACAGTTTTTCAGGATTGGACAAAATCATTATCACAGCCACTCATGTTGGGTTTCACAGAGAAAGAACAGAACAGAAAGCAAGAATGGTTTCATGGCATTTAGGAGGTTGGGTGGCTCCCAAAGCCTGCTGGGTACCAGGGCACCAGCTTGTAAGGCAGCTCCAGCACCCTCAGCTGCAGAGGACTTACCCCCATGAGGCTGATCCAGACATTGGGTGGGTTCCTGTGGCCTGCCCCGTGCTGAAACCTGGCTGCCCAGGACATCAGGAAGCCCAGGCAGCTAACCAGACAACACACCCGCTGGTTTCTCCTTTAACCGTGTTGAAAGGACTAAATTAGGCTTCATTCCACTGGAGGTGCCCTTTATCTCAGCTGGTTGCAGCAGAAAGACCATGGGCCTGGAGTCAGCTGGCTATAAACACAGACACCAGCCTGCCTGGGCCGTTTCTTCTTTTGTAAAATGGAGATAATAGCAAACTCTTCACTTAGTCGACCCTGGGCACAAGGCACTGTACTAAGCCCTTTATACATATTAACTCATTTCATCCTCAGACTGAATGCTCAGGGTCATCTTTGCTCATCTTCTGACACAAAACCTGAATAGCAGAGAAATGGGCTGTTAGTAAATTATGCTTCAGTAATAGTTTCAATTCATTGTATTGCTTCTTCCGAGGATAATTTCATTTTAAACAGTATTTCTGCTTACTGAATGAAAAGTTTTGTGCTCTGTAAAGGGGGTTTAAGCATCAAGGAGCAGATGGGGAAATTGCAGTAGCTTGATCTTTGGAAACATGGTGCTCATTACGCCCTGGGAGGATTAACAAAAATGAGTGAGGATCACGACAGCACTTCTGAGCACATCCAAGGGAGGTGGTCACGAGGCTGTGCTCAGTGGGGGACTGTGCCCTGGGGAGCAAAATATTCAGTTGTGCCACACATGGCTTTGTGAACGCCTCACGCCAGTGAGCTGTCTCTACCAAGGTGAATGCAAGGCTGCTTTGAATCTGAATCACTGACTCAGCCTCCCATGTGCCTGTAGCTGGTGTGCTTTGGGTTAAGCAGCCCACCCTCCCAGTCCTCCCAGATCCTTTATCGAGGAAGAATAAATTGTTTAATTTTTAAACAATTTTAAAAAAAGGAAAAGAACAGAATGGAATGGGAAAAGTGAGAAAGGGACTTTTAGGACCACAGGACTCTTTGTTCTTCAGAGTGTAGGGAGCAAAGCTCAGAGGACACTGGTGTGTGTGTGTGTGTGTGTGTGTGTGTGTGTGGTGTGTGTGTGGTGTGTGTGTGTGGTGTGTGTGTGGTGTGTGTGTGTGGTGTGTGTGTGTGTGTGAGGTGTGCATGTGTGTGTGGTGTGTGTGTGTGTGTGGTGTGTGTGTATGTGTGTGTGTGTGTGTGTGTTGGCTCGCTTGCAAGCCTGTGAATAACAGAGGTCCAAAATTATCTTATCGGGCTTCCCTGGTGGCGCAGCGGTTGAGAGTCCGCCTGCCGATGCAGGGGACACGGGTTCGTGCCCCGGTCTGGGAAGATCCCACATGCCGCGGAGCGGCTGGGCCCGTGAGCCATGGCCGTTGAGCCTGCGCGTCCGGAGCCTGTGCTCTGCAACGGGAAAGACCACAGCAGTGAGAGGCCCGCATACCGCAAAAAAAACAAAAACAAAACAAACAAACAAAAAATAATGCAAAATTATCTTATCTTCTATAGGCTTATAAAAAATTTACAGAAACACAAATACAATTGGAAAAACATAAGGCAATTTGGAAAATATGTTCAAAAGAGAGGCACCTTCTCCCTTAAAAGTTTACTTCTCTTAATCTTAAAGCTTCTGCTGCCCAGTGGGATAGGGCAGGAGATGATGCCTTTGGCCCCACACTGCGATTTTCTTTGGGGAGGGGCCTGGTCCCCCAAAATGCCATGGCTCTTGCTGTTACAGCCCATCTCAGAAGGCCCTGCTTCTAGGGATCTCTTGCTAGCTCTCCACAGATGAAGTTTTAGATTCTGTGAGGTGAATGATAGGTCTTGTCATTTATTTATAGATTTGAGATTAGCTCAAACACATCCATCCAAATAGCCTTCTTTAGAAAGAATATACACAAGTCCTTCTGAGGGAATAGGGGGAAAATAATTAATGTTTGCATTGAGCAATGGATAAAAGGAAATGGAGACTGATTAATAGAAATCCAGATTTAACTGCAAACTTCCAGGTGACTTGAAGTTATCTTTCAAGTGGTTATTAATAAGATATGAGAGGAAAGAACATTTGCATCCGGGACACATAAATGGAAATTTAGCTACAATGCAGGAGGATGTGTGTGCCTTCAAGAGACACTTCATGCAATTTAGGAATGAAGTGGGAGCAATCCTGCTGGGCCCAAAGCAAATGCATCCACTCAACTGGTGAAAACAATGAAAGTATGAAGGAACGATAAACAAAAAGTGGTGGTGGGGAATTAGGTCACAGCAGCAAAAGGTTATTTCAGTTTGAAATGTAGTATATTTATGTTTAAGGAGGTTAAAAATTGTTTCATCATTGACACTTGGGAAAGTCATTTATTTTTACAAGTTGAGTTTCCGTCAGTATTTTCTCTTAGCATAGGGCTTGTTTGTATTTCTAAGTGCTTATTTAATGTAGCATACGTTGGCTTCTTCAGCTACCAAGTATTATGGCATTCTGATCAATATCCTAGAGAAATCCATGAGATCGAATGAAAAACTATCATCCCAGACCTCGAAAGCGGGCAATATTAATTCCACTCAAAAGGCCCCATACTTTACTCAGGAAGCAGAATGAACCCTCGGGGAGTTTTACCCACAGGCATTAAGGGATGGCAGTTAGGAATATTGCTGCCTTGGCCTTCAGGAAGGTTAAATGCAGCATGAGAACTGTTGTCTTATGTTAGTTCAAGACAAAGAGCAAGTAAAAATTATTATTTTCCCAATCTTGACCTTGTCCCATTTTAGATAAAGCCATCTTTCTGCTTCTCCCTGAGTTTCCAGTGATAATATCATTATTATCATCATTGTCTTGTTATAACAATGTTGACAATAATGATGACAGGCTTACAAGGTGACGCTTACTGAGATCTTCCTGTGTGCCAGTTTGGGCTGTGTTTTTTGAATGAATGATCACATTAGATGCTCTCAAATATCCCATAGGGTATATGTTACTACTGATTCCTTTTTACAGAGAGAAAGTGGAAACTCAAAGAAGATAAGTAGCCGCCTCATAAAAACATGACTAGTGAATGATGAACCCAGATTTTGAACCCAGTGCCCCTATCTGCCCAAGTCTGGGATGTTAGCCACTCAATACTGAGGCCCTTCCATTCTTTATGAACACGTGGCCCACAGAGTCAGACAAAGTGATCCTGTTGCTGGTGAGGGCTGGAACAATACAAGCTTGAGCAAGCTTCTGTCTCTCGGTTGAAGCTCATTATTAATTCCAGCAAGGCTGGTGGAATGACACCATTGTGGATTTTTAATGTAAAAGCCCAGGATGGACAAGGGAACCAGACTCTGCCAGCTGAGTCCAGCCTCCTCATCCCTGAGCACACCTGTACCAGCTGAGGGTACCTGTCCCACCTTACACAGGGGCTCCCAGGACCCTCTGAGAGCCTCAGGATGGTCTCTGTGGCTGAATCGGGTCACATGCTTCATGGGACAACTTGATTAGCCTTGTCTGCTTCTTAATTTCATTGTGGTTTTCTACTGAAGAATCCCAAATGTGTGCAACAGGGACAGGCACTGGGACATGATTGTTGAGAGTGAAAGCAGGGGCTGGCTCACCCAGGAGCTCACCTGATATGGTTCACATTCAGGATTCCAGGACGCCTGCCTCCTTGATGTCCCTTTACCCCACCTCAAGCCCCAAGCAGAGGCAGCTGTGGCTCCACGTGCTGGGATTCATGACTTTATACAGTGCAAATTTTATTACTTCCATTTTAGAGGAAAGAAAGAAAAAAACTTAAGTGTCCGCCTTATCCTGTGATCTAATCTCTTGTCCCATTCTAGAAATGTTCTCATTACAGTTCTTAAGATGTCTGTTAAGCCAAACGGAACAGAAAATTCTGTGCTGGTTTCAGCCTCTCAACCCACAGTATCTTGTCAGCAGTCCTGTGCAATTCCTCAACAATGTTGTGTTTTCTTTTTCCTCTCTTAAATGGGAAATAAGAATTCTTTACATTTACAACCTTTAAAATGAGGAATTATTTAAAAACGTATATTAAGTGGAATTGTATTTGCTTCCCTTTTCAGCTTTAGATTTTTTTTTTCTGCCACTTCCAGTAAATGCTCCAGGTGTTTTTAAACTCAGAGAAGCAAAGACTCCAGTGCTAAGTAAACTCAGGCTAAGTAAACTCAGAAGTGTGATGTATTGAACTTGGCAGGAGTCCTTCATTCATCTTTGAGGTGTAGCTGGAGCATCAGTAATTCCAAAAGGCATTACATTAAAATAAAAAGCCCCTGATGGCAACTGAGGGTGGTTTTCTGTTTCCTGTCATCACCCATTTGTATCTGCCAATAGCCTCTAGTTAAATCAATGCTCCTGATAAATATTGCTTGACTGAGGAAATAGAGCATATCACCATTTCTTAGTAATGGTTATTTATCTCTTCTGTGATAACATTTATTTTTCAGATGTACCCATGCACAACTGGATCCTATTTTACAAACAATTAACACAGTTTAACGGGCTACGTAAAATTAAAACTACTGAACGTGCAATAGTTTGTTTTCTTGTGCGTTCATATTTTCTTCCCTTAGAATGAATTATAAGTGATGAACATTGGATGCATAGAAAAGAGCAGGACAGAAGCAGCCGTTACTCCTTAACTCTGGGTGCCCTGATGTCTTCCTTTCATCGCTGACTCTGCAGGTGTTCACTGGGCACCCAAGCCTGTTCTGGGCCATGCACGGGGGCAGCTTGGAGAACTCAAATAGCCTCAGTATCTGCAATCATGGGAGAGAAAGAAGTGATTTACAAATCACACCAATAAGTGGAAATTGCAGGTGTTTGAGTGCTGTAACAGAGGGTCAGTGTTTGAGATCTTCAGGGTGAGATGTGAGCATGGGAGAAAGGGTTTCCAAACCAGTGGCTCTGCAGCCGAGCTTTGAATTATCTCTAGGTCCCTAAGGCAGGCCTTGGAAGGAAGCATGTTCCAGGAAGAGGGAAGAGCCTGGGCCAAGGTCCCGGGAAACAGCCATCCTATAGAGTGCAAGGATGTGCATGCAGTGGGGATATAGGCAGTGAAAAAGAGGGCCAGGCAGTAGATGAGAGAGCTGGACAGAGCCAGGCTGCAGTGGTGTCCAGAAGCTCAGAGCAGCAGGAAGCTCCAGAGGGGCCAGCAAGTGGGTAAGATCAGGCTGTGTATGTCCAGGTTTGTATTTTGAAATGATGGCTCCAGCAGAGTCATGGAGACTAGATGGAGGAGAAATGGAGAAGGGCCGGAGAGTAGCTCACCTCTGCGTGACCCCAGGGCAGGGTAAGGGGCGTGGTACTGGTGCTAGTGATGGTAGAGTGAAATGGATGGATTAAAGAGATCCACGGAAGATAAAATCAACAAAATTGGATGTTGGGCGGGATACTCAATGAGAACAGGGCAGGATTTAACGGTTCCCAGGCTTCTGGCAAACTAGTTAACATGGATACTGTGCCATGATTAAAGGCAGTCATAGTGAGACAGCTTCCTTTTTGTGAGAAACCATGTCTGAATTCAACCAGCCCAAGGAAACTCCTTTGTAAAGAGATTCTTTCTGTGGATAATATGTTCGCTTGTGTACCTACATTGTTTTACCCATGCCAGGCACTGGTCTAAATTCCTTACATGCATTAGCATAATCATTTCTCATCACAAACCTTCGAGTTGGCTACTATTACTGTCCCACAGAGGTCCAGAGAGCTTACTCTGTTGGGCTGGGCACTCACAACAAGTAAGCAGTGGGCCCGGGCCTCTGAGGAGGCCAGAGCTGGGGGCTCTCACCACTGGGCAGGGCTGCCTCCCTCTCTACTAAGCTGGTCCAACGTGTTCGGGGTTTTAACAGAAGGCAGACGTAGTTTCCCTGTCTCTGGGTTTTTAATGGAACCAACCCCCATTCTTTTCCTGCAAGACAGTAGTTCCCTTGGCCAGATCCCATAATCTTCCAACATAGTGAGTTAATAGTATAGTCTCGTTCAAATGTTTGAAATTGCACTTACTTTCAATGCAGAATTCCTCTCTCTTCTCTTCCAACTCAAGGCTCTCCTTGCCTCACTTCCTGAAGACTAGCACTAGGATGTGGAATGTGGGTCTGATGTGGTCTGATTCCCAGATTCCTCTCCTCTGTCCCTCTTGTAGTGTAAATACCCTGGAGTTGAACTTGGAGGCAGGAAGAGAAAAAAAGATGGAATTCTCTCTGTTTAAATGCGTAAAGCAGTCAACTTCTGTTGGCCCTGGGCTCCGTATGTTAGAGGACCATTGCCCCCATATCAGACACAGAAAAAAAATATATTAAAAGCATACAAGTGGCTCCCTGCCTAGGGCCCAATGCTCAGCTCTGGCGCAGCACAGTTTCCTTAGACATCTTCTATCCCCATACTTTATACTGAGAGTTTGCGTCTATTTATGTTTTGAAAATCTGACATGCAGTTACTATAATTTAATCTTAGGAGTGAATTCATTTTTTTCTTTTGATTTTATTGTGGCAAACTCACTGAAGTTCACTTATTCATCAATCATTTTTATCATGCTCTTTCTACTTGTGAGGAAAGATGTACAGGCACCAAAAATGGCAGACATGGTCCCTGCCCTCATATGGACTGTGTTTCTCATGGAACCCTGGGCTTCTCAGTCTCTGCTCTGACCCCGCACTGCAGAAAGTCTAGCAGGAGCTCTCTGGCTGGACAGGCAATGTGGTGTTAAGCGCAGATGCTCTGTGATGGCCATACTCTTATAACTGACCCGTGCTGGGCAAACAGGGACCTAGATGTTCTTGCTTTCATTTCTTCTGAGTTTCCTGGTCCCAGGTCTGTCCTTTGATGTTGGTGTTGCCCTTTTTTCATGCTCCCTAACTCACAGCTTAGCCCTACCTGCTTTGTTCTCAAAGGCACATCTCTTGTACTTTTGTAGATGCTCATGGACTTCCAGCTTCTTGTCTGCCTTGTAGGAGCTATGGCATTTACCTGAGCATTCTCTGGCTCTTTCTTCACCTTCAGTTTCCCAAGCATCCGTGTGTCTCATCTCCCCATCCATGCTCTGATCCTGCATATCCAGCCTTGCCTTATCTCCCCACCCCACGGACACAACTTCTGTCAGGGAGTCTGGCCCTAGACATCTAAGAAGACATTTGTCATCATGTAGGTCCAGGGAAACTCTTAAAGTCTTCCTCTCAACATATGACTCAGTAATTGCTCGTTCATAATCATTAATTGTTTTCAAAAAATTCTTTAAAGATTGTGAAAGATCATTTCTATATGTAAGTGATAATGGGACATTATGAAAAGGAAATTTTACCTTATTTTAAGTTTATCTTTTAAATAATCCATGCAGACATTGGTAAGTACAAGTATCCATCAATGGTATGGATTGCTACTTTATGAGACCAATGCAAAGCCACGAAGGTAACAATGTAAAAGTCCATAGAACTCAGGTGACACTGGAAACCAGAGTAATTAACCTCACCAGGCCTCCATTTTTGGATATGTAAAAAGTTCTTAGATATTTTGCATCAGACTTTCTCAACTGGAAAAAAAAAAAAAAAAAAAAAGAATTTCTCAACTGTGGCAATTTTTCCCAGGGACATTTGGCAAAGTCTGGAGACATTTTTGTTTTTCACAGTTGGGGAAGAGGCATGCTTTTGGCATCCAGTGAGTAGAGACCAGGAATGCACATCATCATCATACAATGCAGGGGATGGCACCCCCCAAAAAAAGAAATGCCTGGTCCAAAATGTCAGCATACTGAAATTGAGAAACCCTACCTCACATAAGACTGAAATAGTGGGACTATTAGAAAGATAGCTGAGGGTTACCTTGGAATGTTTGGAAGATAGGAATCTGATGAAAAGAGGAACCCAGGTTGAGCCTCTGTGCAAAGTTTCTACTCAGCACCAGGTACACAAGACACAAGACTGTGTCCCTTCCTTCGACATTTCTGGCAGGTGTCATATTTAGAAGAGAAAGGAAGAGGTAGGTAAAGTGGATGGCCACTCAAGTTCAAGCTTATATAACAAGGTGAGGGTGGGGAGAGGAGAGAAAAGGAGGCAGGGTGTCACCCTCGTACCGACTTCCCTAACTTCCTGGGAGACAGGGAGTGATGGTGTCAAGTCCTCTTAAAGTACAAGACCTTAGAAAATGGAATTTTCCTGATTTATTCCTCGTGTTGATTACTACTATGACCTACAATAAACGACAATCCTAAAAGCTGCACTTTATCAGTACTTAAATATTGATGAAAAGAAAAAGCCCTAGGTTATTGAAAAGTAACAGAAAGAATTCCAGGAGAAACTGTGAATGATGTCATTCTCTTTCTGGGGTATGAAAGAAGCATTTGACATTTAGAGGACAAGAAAAACTGGATGTGATACTTGTCAACAGCAGCAGCACATAAATACTGGCACTTAAATTGCCTACATGCTAAATGCACAGTTACTAAATAAATACTCCCCTTGCTGCCACCAAGAGTGACCTTCTTTCGGTCAGAAGCCAACAAAAGCAAGGGCTATTTATAATTTCCCTAAAGAGACCTCTCCGCTGCACTCTTGATTCCCCTGCTTTCCTGACTGATTTTTCACTCTGACCATCAGTGCCACCGCCCATTGGTCTGGCCCACAATGTTTGCAAATGCACAAAGCATGTGACTCCCTCAGTCTGGATGCAATTTTTAGTCCAAAGGAACTGGGCAGAAAGCTTCATGCAGGCAGCAAAGCAACGGCTGCAGGCTTACCATGTCCTCCTGCCTCTCCCTGTCTGATTTAAGACAGTGTTCTTTAAATCAATTTAACCAGTTTGAAGCAAAGTGCTTCCTTGCAGATGGCAACATACCCCAGGCAGGATCCCGACCATTGACATGGTCTGGGTCACAAGCAAACCACCAGGACAGTGACAGACGTGTGCATCAAACGAACATCACAAGCCTGAAATGCAACCACATTATAGAGACTCAATTCCTATATTAATATGGTTCCGTCTAACTAGTCTGGGTAGATAAAGGGCATGTAAAAAGAGTTAGTTTCTTTTTTATTGTTTTATTTTTTCCGGTTATATCAGTTTATGGAGATGTCAACTAAAAAGTATTAACTAATAAGACAAAAAGGTTTTGTTGGGCTTCCCTGGTGGCGCAGTGGTTGAGAGTCCGCCTGCCGATGCAGGGGACACGGGTTCGTGCCCCAGTCTGGGAAGATCCCACGTGCCGCGGAACGGCTGGGCCCGTGAGCCATGGCCGCTGAGCCTGCGCATCCGGAGCCTGTGCTCCGCAATGGGAAAGGCCA
>NW_006778536.1:2103638-2155603 GCF_000442215.2 Lipotes vexillifer | reverse complement strand
AAAAAAAAAAAAAAAAAAAAAAAAAAAAAAAAAGGTTTTGTTGATTTTAGTAATTCTAGAACTGATTTTGAATATCAAAAGAAGATTATGAGAGAAGTATAAAAAATAGGTGGTAAGTTAGAAAGAAACCAAAAAGCTCTGAAGTTGCAATTACTCAGGTTTGGAAGATGAAGTTGCCAGTTACTGGTCATTCCCCTTACAAAAAGCCCTGTTCTTAACTAGTTAATATCTCATAGAGTTGGACAAGGAAGGGGGATAAAAGGGAAATTGGGTAAATATGATAATATTTAACGATACAGTGGAATATGATAATACTTGACTTAATCGGATTTGTAGAAATTCTGGGTCATATGTTCTTGGAAGGGTAGTGGGCTGGTATAGGTAAAAATGAGTTTTTCTCAGGAAAATTTGAAGTTAAAGAATCAGAGCTTGTGGAATCTAAAATATGACACAAATGAACTTATCTACAAAACAGAAACAGACTCACAGACATAGAGAACAGACTTATTGCCAAGGGAGAGGAGGGAGAGGAGAAGGGATGGATTGGGATCTTGGGATTAGCAGATGCAAAGTAATATAAATAGATGGACCAGCAGCAAGGTCCTACTATATAGCACGGGGAACTATATTCAATATCCTGTGATAAACCATTGTGGAAAAAAAATATTAAAAAATGTATACATATATATATATAACTGAATCACTTTGCTGTACAGCAGAAATTAACACAACATAAATCAACTACACTTCAATAAAATAAATTAAAAAAAAAAGAATCAGAGCTCAAATGTGTTGATATGTCCATTTACATATTTATTTGAATTTTAGTTTAGTTTATTTTTTTATACAGCAGGTTTTTATTAGTTATCTATTTTATACATATAAGTGTATACATGTCAATCCCAATCTCCCAGTTCATCCCACCACCATACTACCATCTTCCTCCCGCTTTCCCCCCTTGGTGTCCATATGTTTGTTCTCTACATCTGTGTCTCTATTTCTGCCTTGCAAACATTTATTCAGCTAGCATACAGTTAGTGTCTATTATCTAGAAAAAGGGGATCGGAGAAAAAACGAGACAGCTGGCCACAGGAAACCCACAGTCCACTAGGAGGGTATTTAAAGGTCAAGATTAACAACAAAATAACCCCAGTGACAATGTTTCCTGTGATGCATTGTGTGGGAACCCTTGCTGACAACAGAGGCTGGGGCCCTCGCACACCCTGAGGAAGAGGAACTCTGAAAGGCACCCATCCAAGAGGCTGCCGCCTTCGTGGTGTGTTGCTCGGGAGCCTTGTGAGAAGCAGCAGATGCTATGGGAATGAGGTAAGGAGGGGTGGGGTTACCAGCTCCCCAGGGGAGCTTCCAGCAAGGTGGGCTGTTGGCCAGGGTCTACAGGGAAGGCCATCAGGGAGCTGAGGAGTGGGGAGCCAGCACTCTGGCCCATAGAACAGCACATGCAGATGTGGTCAGGGAAAAGAGCATTGGGAGTATGGGACCCACTGGAGTCTGGCATGGCCGAAGCAGGGTGAGTGGTGGGGAGGTGAGGGCCAGGGGAGTAGGGGATGCCTCTGGGTCCTGCCCACTGTCAGCAACCCTGGGCTACGTCCTGACTCTGCCGTGGCTGGGCCCCTGCAGCCCTTGGCCTCAACCTTTCTGGGCCCGAGTTTCTTCATCTACACTTCTGGACTGTAGGATCCAAGAGTTCCTAGGGCTTCCCAGGAGGTACAGAATGTGGTCTATGACCTTCTTTAAGCCCCACAGCAAATTGACTCCATAATCAGGAAAAGAACATGTCTCAGCATGCTGAAAAGAACCCAGCATCATCTAACTTGGTATTATTGCTAATACTGTGCATAGTAGCTCTTAATGCGCAATTATACCTTGAATTAAACCCAAAGGCACTTACAGTGTCTCAGCTAATACAGGCAGCATCTTTCTGGCTCTAACAGTGATTAGCATGACAGGGGAAACCGGATATTTACCCAAATCACTTTGCCATATGTTCATTAATGAAGCGACATTAAGCTCTTGAATATAAAGGGATTCCCCTTTTAATTCATTTATAAAACTTATATTAATGTCTTTACAGGAGGACAGAAAGACATGATCTACAGTTAATTTCCAGTTTGCCATATTAAAAGAGAAGATTCACAAGCTAAGTTATCTTATTCCCTCATGTAAATGCATTTACAGAATTATAACTGAAAATTATGCATTTTATGAAAACCATTGGTTAGTATGTAAAACTGACAGATGTATAACATAGTCACTATTTTTACATAATTGCTGTGAATTATGGTATCCCTGTGTTATTCAATATCAGCTAGGCAGTGAGAAATTTTCCTCAGAATTAAGAACTAGAACAAATTTGTCTGTCTTCATTTAATTGCATATACCTTTAACTAAATGATGTGGGCCAAATTCTGAATTTTCTCACTATTTTTTCCATAATAGAAGTTATAATTTTGTCATTCATAAATACCAATGAAGTATACTTGCCAATAAAAATTTAACCTGAACTGGCTCAAACTCTAGACCCAAATTCTAGTTTTCATGATATAGAAAGATAGAAGAAGCAGAAAAACATATCCTCAGAGAAATAATCATACAAATCCCAAATGTGGTGTATTCATCAAGACAATTGACCCAGATACATAAAAGTCAGTAAGAAAAAAACAAAGATATGGGGCTGTTTAGATTAAAAAGAACTAAATGGTATGATTACCATGAAATTCTGGCTTAAAACAAAAAAAATCTCTATGATTGAAACCAGTGGGCAAGTGTGGAAATTGTAATATGATTGGGATAGTAAATTGATATTAGATGCTATTAATGAATTATTGAATAATAACAATGATTATAGTTATCATAATAACTATTTCAGATGGGATAATGCCCTGTTGGTTATGCCATATAATGTACTTGTTTTTAAGTGAAGGAAGCTAAAGTTCTCAAGAGTGAAGTGTCATTAGATTTTGAACTTCTTTTGAACTTGATCCAACTGGTTCAGTAACACGTGTGTGTGCATGTATGTATAGTTGTGTGTGGGTTTCTGGAAAGAGATAAATAAAAACAGACATATTAACAACCGTGGATTCTAGGAGGAGACTGAATGATGGGAATAATGACTAAAGAGGTAAAAACTACTTTGGCCAAGATTCAGTCTCTGAAAACATCTGAATTACAGCAAGTATACAAAAAGTTAAAAGTGATTAAACGATGGGGCAAAACTTGGGAATGATTCTAAGAATTTGAAGGGTACAAAGCAGGCCCAATAAGTGCTACCTGGCTGACAACTCTGCTGAGTCCCGTGTGCCTCTGAGTTTCCCGTCTTTGGCTACTACACATGTGATTAAACTACATATAAAGGGAAGCCTTCAGTTAGCACGTGCAGACTGTATTTAAACAAATGCAGTGTTTGTCTTGCAGACACTCTCCCCACTGCTAACATCACCAGGGCCTCACCTACAGGGACATGACCCAGAAAGGTGCACCATGGATCAGAATCTAGATCTGTGGAGTTTGGCAGAAGTCAGAAGACCAAGATATGCATGTCTGTGTGTATATATATATATATATATATTATATATATATATATATATATATAAAGTAATTTTTATGAAAAATATCTTTATTTTAAACAAGACAGTGAGAAGAGTGGCATGTTTTTTAGCTTTTTGCAAACCTACTTAGTGCTGAGCTTCCTAGAAGGCAGCTGGATCCTCACATCTGCTTTTTCATTCCATCTTCTGTGATGAATTGTTTTCGTTCAAGTATATGAAGAAAATCTGGCCTCACAGACATATATGCCTGGAAAACAGAACTATTTTCATAACCTTTTTGTGGAACTGAGGATATTCTTCTGTGATACTATTGAAACAGAGCAAGTAGTACCAGATTCCATATTAGCTTCTTGCAATGTGGAATCTGAGAAACACACACACACACACACACACACACACACACACACACACACGCACACACACACGCACACACACACACGCACAAATTTTCATGCTCAATTATGTTAAAACCCACTGGTCTTTTGTGCATTTTGAATAGATGGAATTTTTACCCATTTGTTAATGTAACATCCCTCATTGATGATTTGGACATTGGTTCACTGAGTTTTGCAGATCTTCTCATTGTTGAAACATTTCAGTTAAAAATATATTTTAAAAATCACCTTTATTAATAACACCACCAATCTCATCAGAATAGTCTCTAAATATTGAGAAGTTGTCAAGCTCATGTTTGAAAACTCCCTTTTTATTCTTAGCAACAAATACTGTCAGTTGTTTTCCATGAGGTGTCAGGCTCACTTGATTTGTTTTTGAGAAAATGTCTACAAAATGTCTACCAAAGTGTGAATAATTATAGTTTGTCTGTCAGTTGTTGTTTCAATTAAATATGGTGTTCAGTGAAGAATGAGGCTAATTCAGCTTCCAGCTCAATCACAGAGGTGCTTTTCCTTGAAACATTTGCCATGCTTCAGTGTGAAGCAGAAATGCTTTATGGGGACTTCCTGAGCCATCCTCCAGGGTCCCGGAAAGCCAGAGTCTCTCAGATAGACCAGTCCAGAACAGTGGAAGCAAAGGGCCTCCTGAAAGCATGGCTCCTCTGACTCCATGGGCAGTGGGTTGGGCCAAAGGATTACAGTTTCACATGGCTCTGTGTTTCTCTCTAGAGGGTCATGTCTAAAAGCTTCCAGTATACATTTTTACTAAAAGTATTAAGATTTTTTGCTACATCTTTTAGATGTAGCAAAATTAACATAAAAATTAACATATTTACAAGAACTTGATAGATTAATT
The DNA here is from genome assembly GCF_000442215.2 of Lipotes vexillifer. Lineage (NCBI taxonomy): Eukaryota > Metazoa > Chordata > Mammalia > Artiodactyla > Lipotidae > Lipotes > Lipotes vexillifer. The sequence goes on along the minus strand of NW_006778536.1, from coordinate 2,150,786 downwards.
CATGAGTTTAATTTTTATAAGATCTTTTAAGATCTTATAAGATTTTTATAAGATCTTACTGTTTGGGATTATTTTATTGCTGGGGTTTTATGTTTGCCCTCTCAGGAATATGAAGTGCTCAAAGAGATTATCTAACACAGTATACTCAAAATAAAGTTTGAATACTTAAGATAATTTGCTCAAATAAGTAATTCAGTGGCTCTGATTGTTTTAAGTGGAGTTTTATAAATGCATTTGATTAATTCAATATTCATTTAAAAATTGCTAGATTAATAAATCAACACTAAGATTTATAAGCTGTATTTAACTATTGAGATGAAGCTAAAGTTATGAAATTTGCATATTAATACATTGTATATTACTATCAAACCCAAATAATTACTTTCTGGCCTCTGCATAGACCTAAGCACATCCACACACATGCATACATGCACACATCTCCCGATTTAGATCACAATCATTTGAAAGAATAAAATAATCTGGTCGAGTAATAGATAAAGTTTTAAGAAATCAAAGAAAAAGAAAATACCATGAAAGCAAAAAATACATTAAAATTTAAAAAATAATGTGATTTTAGAAGTAAAAATAAAATAAACAAAATGTATAATCCAATAGATGAGTTAACAACATATTTTGTTTAAGGAAGAGAGAATTAATAAAGTAGAAGATAGAATTAAGGAAATTACCAGGATAGATAAAAGAGATTAAAAGATGGAAAATAGGATGAGAGACTAGGAGAAAAACGGAGACTAGTATGAAAAGATGCAACTCAGGTAGAAGTTGAAGAAAACAGAAAATAGAGAAAGGCAAGACTCACAAAGTAGTGGTGAACTTTTTGCAGAATTGGTGATTGACAATAAGCAAAATCTGTCAAACAGAGTGGATCAAATTAAATCCATTAAATCCATTAAATCCATGACTTAGTGAAACAGTTGAATTTCATAAACAAGGGAAGCCTAAAATCGTCCAAACTAATAAGAGAGTCTATCTCAAAGGGACTATAGTTAGAATTATAGTCTTAAAACAACTATATCATCTAGAAAAAAGAAAAGAATAAATCCAATTTATATATAAATACATAGAAAAGAAAATATAGAGCAAAAAATAAAGTAAAAAAATCAAAGAATTAATAAAACTTAATCCTGATTTTTTTTAAAGTTAAAGAAACTTTGCCAAAATGTACCAATAAAATAGGAAAGAAAAAATAGAACATTAAATCTGGAAATTGTGGCATATCAAATGATATAAGCAACATGTAAAAATTATGAGACACTTCAAATTAGTTTATGCTGACAAATTTGAAAGCTTAAATATATAATTTCTATAAAAATATAATTTATGAAAATTAAGTAAAAAATGTCAGGAAACCAGAATAAATAAATCAAATAAATAAATCAAATCATTAGTAAACTTCTCTCCAATTCCTCAAAATAAGAAAAGGTATGGACTGTTTTACAAATGGGTTTTCCTCAAATATTAAGGAGTGTATTATCTCTGTGTTATATACCCTTTCAGAGAACAAAAGAAGATCTTCATAACTCATTCATAAAATTAATATAGCCTAGAGTTCTCTGGAAAAATATAAAATAAAAATTCTAGAATAATCTCATTTGTAACCAGAGAGGTAACAGCACAAAATGAAATAGTAGCAAATGTACGAAAAACATGCAGCATTACTAATTAGTACTATAGGCATTGGCAAGAATTAATGGAGGCTATTGAATGAAGATTAAGCAAGAAAAAGCATACTGTCTCAGTCCATTCACAATATTATTTGCTATAGTTCAACCAAATTTGGAATAGAAAGGATTTTTCTTAACATTGTTAAGTATTTCTTTCATGAAACTAGAGTATAAAGCCAACAGTATAAACTCATACCAAAAACATTCCTTTTGATGTCAAGAATGCCAGTTATAACTGGTCCTATTCTACTTTGTGCTGAATATCCTAGCCAAGCAGAAAGCCAAGAAATATTTTATAAGAATTATAAAGGAAGAAATACAGATGTCTATGTATAAGACTACATACATACATAGTATACACATATATAAACAGTAATACATATATATGAACGGTATTGTACAACAATAGTAACTGTGAAATGTAATAGAAAAAAGCAAGATGTCATTTACAGTAGAAATGAAAACTATTGAGCTACTTAGGGAAATGTCCAAAAAAGTATGTTAATGAAGGACATAAAAGAAGGGCCCCCAAAATGAAAACTCTACCATGCTTATTTATGGAAATGAAGGCTGTTAATTATTCCCTAACTGGTCTATAAATGCAATACATTTCTAATCTATAAATTTTATGCAATTCAATAAAATTACATGGAAATTGACAAGTTGATCATTATAGTCCTATGGAAAATTAAAGCAACAAGGTAAGCCAAGAGAATTGAAGAAACATTCCAATGCAATAAGAATTCAAAAGTAAAACTATAGTATTAAAGATTGGATATTTGTGTATGGACATAGAAATAAGTTTGTGACAAAGAAATAGTTTTGTGACAAAGTAGAGATGCTCAAAAGTCCATAAATATGTGAACTTTTAGAGTATGAAAAGATGAAATAAAAATGAATGAAAAAAATGGAATATTAAAAAAAGCACTTTGGCATTGTCTATATGTGAAGATAAAATCCATCCTTAGATCACATCAAGTTATAAATTAGTCCCAGATGGATTAAAGACATAATTAAAATGCAAAAGTACAAAACTTTCGGAAGACAACTTGGAAAATATCTATCCAACACCAGTATAGGGAGGCACTTCTTAAGTAGGTCTTAAAAGACAAAAATGTACTCTCAAATCAACTGTATGTTTTGAGACCACAGTAACATTAAAACCTTTCTGTTACAAAGACCCCTTTAATAATAATGACAACAAATATTTATATAGTGTTTATTAAATGTGTGGTTTTGTTCTTATCACTGTGTATATATTAACCCATCTAATCCTCAAAATATCTATTAGGTAGATAATATTGTTATCATAAATTTTCCAATGGTGGTATTGAGGCATAGCAGATGATGAAATGTCTTCAAGATCAAAGAGCTAGTAATACCAAATGGTTAAACAAAGACTTGGAACTATTACTTAAGTGAATAAAGAACACACCACACAATACGTCAGCTAAGAGAACAGTTTCGAGAATATACTAAAATCCCAACAAATTAATAACAAAAATTTGAAACACGAGTAAGTAGGCAAAGGTATAGTTTTGTTGTCATATGATTGATGGAAACATGCATCAGAAACAGAGGGTGTAATATCTCATTAGAAAAGGGATAGGAACTCTCATTTGTCATTGAATAGAAGCGGGGCAGGTAGTGTACTTCCAGCCAAGGAATGTGTTCCCAGGTCTACAAGGGCAAAGCTCTTCACAGGAACAAACAACTACTGATAATTAACCAGAATTATATAAGGATTCTTCTGGAATTCAGACACTTGACTTTGCCATTCTCAGGGAGAGTTTTGTGCTCTCCTGCTCATTGACCTCTCCCTAAACACTTTGGAGATGTTGGCTACACCTCTACTGGCTTGTGGGTTTATATAGTTAGAGAAACGAAAACAAAAAAGAAAAACAACAAGAGTATATTCATATGTTTACAGAAAACAGGATGAATGATCAATTGTCTCTGCCTTAATATCCCAGGAAACACTGATCTCCGGGTTTGCTCAGGTCCCTTTACTGCAGACAAGAGAAGGCAATTCACGAAAGAAGAAACATGAGGTCCCAATAAACCTATAGGTACATGGCTAAATTTGTCTTAAATGAGAAGTGTAAATTAAAACTGCAGTGAGATGACACTGGCAAAAATTAAGGAGTATGATGATGCCATATGTGGGAGAGGATTATGAGAAATAGAAGGAAATGGGGAATCTACATCGTTCGTGGAAGTAGATATTGACCCAACCACTTTGAAACACTGGGCAATACTTAGTATATGTGAAGATGCTCACACCCAAATATGCATTCCAAACATGTATTCTAAGTCAGACAGAGGAAGACAAACACAGTATGATGTCATTGATATGTGTAATTAAAAAAAAAAATCATAAGAACAGAGTAGAGTGTTGGCTGTGGGGGGCTGGGGTTTGGGGAAATGGGGAGACATAGGTCAAAGGAGGCAAACTTCTTGTTATGAGTAAGTTATGGGGATCTAATGTACATGGGATTATAGATAACTTTATACTTGAAAGTTGCTAAGTGAGTACGTCTTAAATGTTCTCACCACAAAAAATAAATGGTAATTATGTAACATGATGTAGGTGTTCGCTAACTCTAAAGTGTTAATCATATTGCAATATACAAATGTATGAAATCAACAGGTTGTACACTTTAAACTTACACAATGTTATATGACAATGATATTTCAACAAAACTGGAAAAAATATAAATGTATATATATATAATTTACATATATTATATTCAGAGAATATATATATAGAGAGAAATATGCTCACAAGACCACATGTACAAGAATATTTAATGAATATTTAATGCAGCATTTCATTTGTTATAATGAAAAATGAAAATGACTTAAGATCTTGTAACCTTCACTTAGATAAAGATGTTTTAGAGATGACATCAAAAGCCCAATCCATAAAGTTTAAAAAATGACAACTTAAACTTTATAAAGGTTAAAAGAACTTTCATTCTTCAAAAAAATACATTTAAAGAGAATGAAAACACAACTACAGGCTGAGTAAAATGCTTGTAAATCATATGTCTAATGAAAATTTTTATAAAATATCTGAACCCCAAAACTCAATAATGAGAAACAAAAAGCCCAATTTAAAAATGAGAAAACTATGTGAGCAAACACATTATCAAAGAAAATGTACAGCTGGCAAATAAGCACATTAAAAGATCAGTTGTCATTAGGGAAATGCAAAATAAAACCACAGTGAGATACCACTACACACCCATTGGAACAAACCTTATAAACTTACAAAGTTTTAGTGCAGATTTGGATGAACACAAACATACATATGCTGCTGGTAGAAACATAAAATGTTAAAATAACTTTCAAAAACAGTTCGGGTTTCTTAAAGAGTTAAACACACTCCTCCTGTATGATCTAGCCACCCCGTTCCTAGGTATTTACCTTACAGAAATGAAAGCATGTGCCCCCCAGCACACACGCACACACACACACACACACACACACACACACACACACACTAATGTTTTTAACAGCTTTCTTAGTATTAGCCAACAACTAAAACAACTCAAATATTCATTGAGGTGAATGGATGAACTATGGTATATCCATACAATGAATACTATCCAGCAATAAAATAGAATGAACTGTTTATACATGCTACCACATGGCCAGTTATCAAAATAATTATTCTGAGTGAAAACGGCCAGAGAAAAAAATAAGTATTGTATGATTCATATTGCATAAATTTCATAAAATGCAAACAAGATAGAAAGCACATCAGTGGTTGACTGAGGCAGAGGGACAAGAAAGAGTGGAAGGAAGGGATTTCGATGAAACTTTGGGCATGGATGATTAATGCATTATCTTGACTCTGGTGATGGTTTCACGGGTAAGAATTTATATGTCAAACATAAAATTGAACACTTTATGTGCAGTCAATTTTATGTCAAGTATACCTCAATCAAGCTATTTAACAACAACAACAAAAAAGTCCTATTAAGACCATCACATCAATGGGCTTACTGTCCATTTCAGCTTCCATATATAAACATATATGTGTTTTTAATTCCCTCCACCATGCATGTCTGCAGGAGGATGCTGAATCAGTGTTTTGGGCTTAACTGTGCCCTTTATTTTCTGCTGGTCCAGTGAAACCTGCCAGGGAGGAGTGTCTCCATATGCACAGCAGATACTGTGACAGGTGACAGCTGATACCTGACGTGAAGATGGAATGAGTCTCGGGCACCTGCACATTGTATGTGGGCAAGTCTCCTCGGTGTAATGTGCTGATTATATATAATTGTGTGTGTGTGTGTGTGTGTGTGTGTGATAACTTAACAAAGGGAGGATGCAGACAATGATACAGTGACTTCAACCTGCAGAGGAAATCTAGGGCAGCATTTCTGAGAGTAGATATGTGATTACAAAGCATGTCTCCTTTAGAAATATGCAGAAGACAGAAAATGCTGCTGTGGAAGGTATTTGCTCCATTATTTAAGTGTCTTTTAAAAATCAAATCCCCTTCATATTTTTATGCATGTTTCTAACTTGGAAAGAATCTCGGTGTCCTCTTCTTAGGTACAGCCTGCCGCATGATTCAATCTTCTCACCTCTTTCCAGCCCAGCTGACGGCACTCAGCAATAGCACTGCAGCATCTGGAACTTTCTTGCTTGTAAATGCTGGCTCCTTCTGTGTATTGTTTCTGGATGTTGTGGTGAGGCCCGAGTCACCCTGTTCTGGTTCAACAGGGCAGGCACTGAGACTCACGGGGAAGGATAACATCCTACCTGTGAGTGTTTTCACCTCCCCGACCACTGCTCCATGGAGCTGAGCATACTGGCAGACTGTTCATGAGGGGGGGCTGCTTAAACTTTTCCAGTTCAGTGTCCTCGCGTATAAAGCGTGGCTGTTTGTGCCACAGGATTGCTGCCTGCTTAGTTAGATCTCATGTGTCTGTGGAAATGGTCCGTCCGGCACCCAGGGAATTTCAAGCTCTCCAGAAGTGTTAGTTGCCTGCTCAATCATCAGCCTTACCATCTGACTGCTAGATCAGAAGGTATTCATTTAGCAGTAATTAAGGGGAAAAGCTGATTTTTATCGGTTGCAATTGTTAAGGAAGGTTTGATTCACGGGCAGCTGCCTCTGCTAACTAACGGTGAAAATGTTGTCTTATACTGCCCCCCTCCGGCTGATTCTGGGAAGCCGTCTGCAGACCAGCCATCGCAACCGGATTCACTCCTACTTTCATCCCCCAGTGATGACTGTGAAATTCATGGAGCTCCCAGAGGAGAATGATTTCTCTTAAAGACTTGATGGTTCTTAAAGTCTTTGGTCCGGAGCTTTAAAGCAGGCAAAATAAGGAAATGAAATGTTTTCTGTGTTTATTTATGTGTTATTATCAGATACATTTCAGAAGATTTTTAGTTAAACTCCTGAGTAGTGATGAGCTAACCAGGTAGTTTTTTTTTTAATTCTGTGCATCAAGAAAAGTAAAGGTAAATCAATGTGTTTCAAGGAAACAGCAAATCACAGGAGTATTTGAGGGTTTGTACTTCAGTTGCAGTGGGTAAAATAGCACTAAAGAACCTGCATTGGAAATTTTCATTTTATTTAGTTCCACTTTCTCCATTGAAATATAGGAATATCATGCCACTCAAAGGAAAATTAAAAAAGAAAAGATACACTAGGAAGAAACCTTTCGAAATATTCTGAAACACCTAATAGAACCAAAGAAATTGCTCTCTAATAAGCCATGGAAAATGTTGCAATTATTACCCACTGAACCACATAAATTCTTTCAAGTTACGTTTTAACTGTAGAGTTTCATTCCCATTCACTTGCAATATCGAAGGGAAACAATCCCAGTATAATGTTTAGTTCAAACTGAAGGAGAAAAAATATTTTCCTTGATTCAGCTGCCTCATATTACTGCTTTGGTGAAAGATTCTAGCTTAAACATATAATCTGTGGGTGCTTTGTCCTAAAATATGAGTTTGGAAAACCCTAAACCTTGTTTCTATATTTGTATTTAAGAAAGCTGCAGCTCAGAGGAGTTACGTGTGGTCTCCAGTCAGATTATACAGCAGGTTAGTGATGGAACTAAAGTAGGAGATAATTTCTCTTGAACTTAGTCGAGTGGTCTTTTCCCCTTCACTGAATGTTACTATTCATATGGTCATATGCATGAGCATATTATAACTTGTACTAAAAGCAAGACACCTACTTTATAATACCTTTTGGAGAAAATTGATCCTCTGTTGGAGTCAAAAGCAAATAAAAGAATTTGGATTATAAAATCTACTTTTATACTGGTCCTTCTGTTTTCATCACCACACAAATGATATTTTTCTAAAATCTTTGAAAATCCCATGGATTTCTTGTCTCTGTCTGATAGATTTCAAAGTCCTGGCACTTAGTGGTTTAGTGTCCACAAAAGGAATTACATGTAACCACAAGAAAACCAGAATCGTGTACAGTACGATGAATCATGAATTGATTCTTCTCTTCATGATGATAGCAATATCTGTTTATTAGAATTTTCTCAGTAGACGAAATATTTAAAAGTGTAAAAAATAAAAGCAATCTATAATTCTGTTACTGAGTGTACCCAAGCAAGCCATCATTGCAATTTTTGCATACTTCCCTGCATCTTTCTGTCTCTCTCTCTTGCTCATCTTACTTTTCCAATAGTAAATGAGATAAGCTCACCATAACTACACCTGCAAATTTTATTTCAGAGTTTTTCCTGTCTTAATAAGGATCCATCAAAAGCAAACAGACACAATTTCCAAACAAAAGGGCTGTGAGCTGGGACAGTCTACACATTCCTTGGTCAGACACTGCCTGTGGATTCCAAGGGCCTAGGGTTCCCAGGGTCTCTTTACTTGGGATCAATAATCCCAAGAGCAAGAGAGAGTTTCTCTGGGAATGGGTTGTGTGTGTGTGTGTGTGTGTGTGTGTTCAGGGGTGGGCTCAGGCTCCCGCAATCAATATTTACTGGTGTTTTCAACAATAGGCTCCTTCTACTTTACTTTTGAGTTTGCATGACATTTTATATAAATAGTGAATTTGTTAATCCTCGATCTATTTTTTTCTGCAAATATTGACATTGATTTTCTTTTTTGATTATGTTGTCCTTTTTGAGGTTCAGAAATTGCATAGATAAATCTATCAAAATATTTTCCCTTTTTTTTTTTTGCTTTTGCTTTCAGGATTAGCAGTTTCCTCCTGACATTGGTATCTATGGATATTCATTCATCTGGTCTTTGTGGTTCATTAATAGTTTTATTAAATATATGTTCTAACTGAAATTAATTGTGGAGTATTATAAAAAATAAATCATCTAAATTGATTTTTTCTAAGAAGTTAACCTGTTTTTCCAATGCAATTTGTTAGAACACCAATAAACAAATATAAAAAAATCAATTTAAAAGTGTTAAATAGGTTAGAAAATATATATTTTTTGTTTTGTTCCATGAATTTCTTCTGTTCGATGCATTGCCATTTCTTATATCAATTACATACTGTCTGATCACTACAATAATAACAGGAGTTTTAATTGTTATTTTTAAAATGTTGGTTTTCTTATTGTTTATTTAATAGATGCCTTGTATAATCCCATTTGAATGGCCACTGATAAAAAAAGGTGCTTAAGTTTAAAAATTAAAGAATTGTTTTTTATCTGTGTAATATTTTGAGGCATAGTTTTTAATGCTTTATACCATGTCATGTCTTTTTATCTAAGCTATATTTAGCCTTCAGAGAAGATTTGAAATTTTCTTTTTGGTGCTTCTATGCATTTTTCGTTAAATGTATTTACAGATATTTTATGCTTTAGTTGCTTGCCATTTAGAATTTGATTTTGTCACCATTATATTTGTATAAATGGTAATATCCAACATTAAAGAATATTCTTAATTGTGTGTACTTATTTTATATAATAGACTATCTGGTTGAATTTTACATTATTTTAAATGAGTAGTCATTTTTTTGGTAGTTTTTCAGTTGGAATTTCAGAGTACCTGCAAGTACTGACATGTAATTTTCATCTTTAGGAAAGCTATATTTTATTTGTTTTTATCATTTTGTGTGATTGTCTAAAAAACTAAAGGAAACTTATAAAAGGTAAAGGGGATAGTCTACATTCTTTAATATTTTTTATTTTAATAGAAATAACTCTAACTAAATTCTTAAATAAGCTGTTGGTTCTTTGCATAAAAAAAGTAGTTTATAATGTTAAGGAACTTTCCACTTCCAGTTTCCTAAGTGATTTTCATTTGCTTGTCTGTTTGCTTTTTTAATCCTGCAGGAATATTGTATCTGATCAACTGCCTTTTTGAGCTCTATTGAAATGATCACATATGAATATGTGAGCCACATTAGGGGTTTCGAATATTCACCATCTTGTGTGACTGGTACCACATCTGCACTGTCAGAGCACCATTCTTGTTTATCTATACATATATATGTTTAAATATATATTAAAACATATATTTGTATATTTTTAAGCATGTTGGCTTTACCTATAGGTGTTTTAGTGAGGCGTTTGACATTTATATTTGCAAATCTGTTATTATTTATATTTTAATTCACTTATTATTCAGATGGAATTACTAAATTCATTGTATGTTTTCTTTAGATGTGTCTTGTAATTTGGTACATTCTTTAGAAGAAATTTAGTACATTTCATTTAATTCTTTTTTTGTTTTATTATGAAACTGGTAAGGACTTTAAATGTGCCTCTGAATACCCTGTTAACCACATCTTGTACAGACTTTTTGTAGATATACTTTTCTCCTGTTTTAAAAAGATGTTCGATACATTTTAGAAAATGGATGCTTGAGGCGATTCCAACATTTGTTTTACAAAAGAGTCTCAGAAATAATATTATTTGCATTTTGGTTCTCTGTCGCTGCATAACAAACTTGGTGACTTACATACCATGTGTTAATCCCATGAGTTGACTCAGCTCCCTAGCTGGAGTTAGAGTCATCTGGAAAACCATGTAGCACCATCTTGTATGTCCACATTCTCTGCCATGCTACGCTATCCCTTCTGGTTTCTAGAGAAACTTTTCATGAGGACCAGGAAACATGCACACGGATGTTCACAGCCGCACATATGTAATAGCAAAACTAGAAACAACTTCAATGCCCAGCTAAGGAGAGTGGATAATAGAGTTTCTTCACAATGAAAAATGAAATAACAGTGTAGGTGAATGAATTACAAAAACATTCCAAAATATGCATGAATCTTAATAATGTAATTTGAGTGAAAATCAAGTCCCAGAGCATAATATCTAATATATCTATATATCTATATATATCTATATATATATATATAGATAGATAGATATAGATATATAGATATATATTTCTATTAAGTCCAGAAATGAACCATAGAGATTAAACTTTTTTTTTTTTTTAAAGTAAGGGACTGATGGACGTGATCATCGGGATAGAGGTTAACATGATGGGTCAGTAGTCTGGTGAGATGGATTAGGAACCCCTCGGCAGCTGTATGGTATTGGTGATGTTCCAGTAGTTGAGTGGAGCAGTGGGCTCATTATATTATTAAATCCATTGATTGCTTAATTAAATTCAAAGAGAGTCATGAATCATGGGCCAAGGATGATATTGTGTCGCCATATTGGACGCCTGACAAGCTTCCCCTCACATGGTCTCCCCCAGACTTTGCTGCAGCTGTTCTCATAACAACCAGCTGCACTCACTAATCTTTCACTTCCACAGGCACATCCCTGCTGTCCCTCTGCTGGACTCCTGTGCCGTCCTGACTCGTGCACAAACCTGGAAGGGCCAGGAAGTCAGCACCTCGTGCAGCATCCCTGGACCCAAACAAGGTGGGAGCCAGTGGATGGAGGCCTTGCTTCCCCACTTCACATGGTTCTCTGTGTCCAGGCAGGAGCCAGGTTCTGCTTGCCTGCAGTGGTGTCAGCTCCCCAACACACCCTTGATTTAACTTCCCTTGCCTCCCAGTTTCTGTCTTCTTGATACCCCAGCACACAAGCTCTTCTTTTAGGCTCTGCTTTTAGCAAAAAAATAGGATAAGACAGGTAAAATTCCAAATTATTATTAATCCAACCATGTATATTTAAGGGGCACTCTTTTTCTACATTTTCCTCATATTACAGTATATTTTTCTTATTTTTGACACATAATAAACTGCATGTACTTAAAGTGCATAATTTGATGAGCTTTGGCATATGACTAGAACAACAAAACCATCATCAAACTGGGAATATGAACCCCCAAAAGTTTTCTTATGCCTCTTTATCCCAATGTACACACTTTCTTCACACTCATCCAAGACCCACTCATCTGCTTGTCATTACAGATTAGTTTTCATTTTCAAAAATTTTTATATTAGTGGGTTTATAAAATATATACTCTGTTTTTATTTTAGAGGTAGTGGAAGACTGACTTCTTTCACTCCGCGCAATTATTTGGAGATTCATCCCCGTTCTTTTGTGTATCTATTGTTAATTCTTTTTATTGCAAAATAGTCTCCCTTTGTAAACACAACTTGTTTATCCCTTCACCTGATGATGAATGTTTGGGTTGCTTCCAGTTAGGGGTAAAAGAAGTAAAGCTGTTACCAATATCCATGCAGAAGTCTCCGTGTGGTGACATTTTAATTTCTTTTGGTAATATACCTAGGATTTGGCTACATAATGTGGTATGTGTGTGTTAACTTTTTAAGAAACTGCCAAAAGTTTTGAAAAGGGTTTCAGTATTTTACATTCCCAGATGCAGTGTGTAGGGTAATTTCAGCTGTTCACATGCTTGCCAACACTTAAACAGTCTTTTTAATCTAAGCATTTTTATCAGTGTGTAGTGGTATCTTATCATGACTTTAAAATAAATTTCCCTAATTACTAATGACGTTGAGCATCTTTTCATGGGTTTATTTGCCATCCATGTGCCCTCTTTGGTAATGTGTCTGCTGAAATATTTTGCCCATTTTTCATTTAATTGGGTTACTTGTATTTGTATGATTGAGTTATAAGAGCTCTTTACATCAGTGTATTTATTTGCAAATCCTTTGTCAGATATATTTTGTTCAAGTATTTTCATTAAGTCAGTGGCTTGCCTTTTGATTTCCATAACAACTTTTGAAGAGCAAATATTTTTAATTTTGAGGGAATACAATTTATTATTTTAATGGATTGAACTTTGAATACCATATCTAACAACTCTTTGCTTAACCCAAGTTCACAAAGAGTTCTTCTGTGCTTTCTTTTACAATTTTTATAGTTTTAAGTTTTACATTGTCTATGATCATTTTGAGTAAATTTCTCTATTATTTGAGTCAAGATTCATTTTCCTTGCATATAGATGCCTAATAGTTTTAGCACCATTTCTTCAAAAGCTATTTTTTTTTTTGGTAAATTGCCTTTGTTGAAAATTAATTGACCATATGTACATCTATATCTGGACTTAATATTTTTAAGGTGATTTTTATTTCTATATTTTTACCAGCATCACACCATCTTAGGTACGGTAGTTTTATAGTAGATCTTAAAATCAAGTAGTACGAATCATCCAACTTTGCCTTTCTTTTACAACATAATTTGGCTTTTCTAATCCTTCACGTTTCTACATAAATTTTAAAATCAGCCTGGTAATTTCAACAAAAAGAAACCTCCTGGGATTTTGATTGGGATTTTATTGAACCTATATATCAATTTGACATGAACTGAAATCCTAACAATATTGTTATTCAATTTGTGAATATGCATCTCCATTTATTTATGTTTTCTCTGACTTATTTCATAAATATATTTTCTCTTTCAAAATAAAGATTTTGCACACAATTTCTTAGATTTATATCTAAATATTTGAGAACTTTTGTAAATTATGTAATTGTCACTTTTTAATTTCAATTTCAAATTGATTTTTTTGATCTTGTGTTCTTTGATCATATTAAACCCAATCATTAATTTCATTAGCATTTTTTATATTCTTTGGGATTGTCCACATAGATGATTATGTCACCTGGGAATACATACAGGATAATTACTTCCTTTATAATATCTGTGTTTTTTTCTCCAGTACCCTATTGTTCTGGCCTGGACATTTACTAGCCGTTGAACAGGAGGGGTGAGAATGGACACTCCTGCTTTGTGTCGACCTTAGGGGAAACATATTTGGTCTTTTACTTTTAAGTAAAATTTTAATTGTAGGTTTTATATAAATGCTTTTTATCAGCTTGAGGAAATTTCTTTATATTCTCAGTTTTCTAAGAGATTTTGCTATAAATGGATGTTTACTTTTTTCAGTTTTTCTTTTTCAGGTTTTTTTTTTTAATTTTTTATCTGCATCTATTGAGATGATCACTTGGTTTGAATTCTTTAGTCTGATGTTATGGTGAACTACAGTGATTGATTTTCAAATGTTGAACAGGTCTTGCATACTTAGGGTAAACCAACATGTTCATGATGTATTATCCTTTTTATAGATTGCTGGATTTAATTTGTCAATATTCTATTGAAGATTTTTGTACCTATGTTCATGACAGATATTGGTGGTAGTTTTCTTTTTGCAATGGTAGTAGTTTGTCTTTAGTTTGAATATTAGGATGATATTTTTCTCATAAATCACTTAGGAAATGTTTTCTCCTTTTCTATTTTCTGGGGCAATTTATGTAGCATTAATATGATTTATTTCTTAAATTGTAGAATATTCCAATGAAGCCATCTGACCCTGGAATTCTCTTGTTGGAAGTTTTTCTTTAATTGCAAATTCAATTTCTTAAAACAAATCCTTGACTATTGTATATTTATCTTCTTGAATGAACTTGGTAGTTTATCCCTTTCAAATAATTTGTCCATTTAATCTAAGCTGGCAAATTCATAAATATGTATTTGTTAATATTTCTTTATTATCATTTTAATGTCTCTAGAGTTTGTAATGACCTTTCCTCCTTTATTCCTGTTACTGGTCATTTGTGGCTTTTCTCTTTTTTCCCTGATCAGTCTAGCTAGAGGGTTATCAAAACAAAAACAAAAACGGGTTTTTGCTTCATTGTTTGTTTCTACTGCTTTTCCATTTTCAATTTACTTGAATTCAGTTCTCATCTTTATTATTATTATTATTATTTCTCTCGCTTGTTTTGGTTTTAGCTTGCTCTTCTTTTTCTGGTTTTCTGGTGTGTTTAATAAGCCTAAAGAGAGTAAAGAGTGTCACATGTTCCCAAGTGACAGACAGAAGGTTCTTCTGCCATCCATCTAACTAAGGCTAAGGATTTAATGAAGAAGAATGCTTAATTCAAAGAGAGTACGGTTTTACTATTTCCCTTACTTTTCAATTACTCTGTCTTTGAAATCGTTGAATCCCCTTGTTTCTAAGGTTGAAATAATGCAAATCATTCTACACCTTTGCTTTGGTTCCATCTCTCTGACTCCACAATATCAGATACACAACTTACTTCATGTCTTTCCTTACTATTCTATAATAGACTTTCTGTCTGGTCTACAATCTCGACTCAACATATTCTTCTGAGATTATTTCTTTATCCTTGAAGTGACATATAATAATGTAAATTACCACTACTAACATTGCAGCAGTATATCCATCTATGTTTGATTTTTAAAAATCCTCCCTTTTTTCTGGGCACTTGCTAAGAGCTTTTCATCTGTAGTTTAGGTTCATCTTCAAATGAGGAAACTATTGCATATAACTTTGTATTTTTAGCTTTATTTAAACATCTTCCATAAAGAAACCAATTTCTCATCCATGGATCTACTTTCTCTATCTTCTAACAGCAAAACTCTTTTGTCATCATTTTCAACACTTTACTAATCTAAAGTGTGCATCACACTTTTTCTATATTGTTCTGCAACATGGAGTCTGCTTTTCACCCCACTAAAGTTATTTTGATTTCATTGTTAATCCCTTTCCAAACTCTTCCATCTCATCTGGTTCCTCTGGGACCCTTGCTGTCTTGTCAGTTAGCTTGCTTCACTCTTGGCCTTCTATTAGTTATTCATTGAGTCAATGATTCTGTTTTTTTTCTAGTTCTTGGTGTTTACAGTTGGGTCTCTCTCTCTCTTAAAAACTCCTTCTTCTGAAAGTTTTAAATGGAAGAAGTAATGCATGCTTGTTGCACAGATGAGATAATGCAAATAAGTGTAGCAGAAAAAATAATTTTATTCTTCATCTCTAAGGTAAATCAGGTTAATAACCTAGTGTGTTTATTTGTAGCAGATTATGTACTTTCTTCTAGTGACCACAGAAGTAGATCTGGTCCAATACCTCTTCCACAAGAGGTGGCTTCTATTTTACTCTCCTTAAACCTGGTAGGTGTCTGTGATGATGTCAGTTAACAGAATGTGGCAGAAGAAATGCAATTTGACTTCTGAGGTTAGATCATGAGGCACTAAGGTTTCCACATCTCTCTCTCTTTGATTTTGGAACCCACCCAAATAGAGGAAATAGTGCAAAGATAATGTCAGCCCCCTGCCAATAGCCAGAAGCCAGCAGGAACCTCCAGACATATGAACGAACGAGATTTTTGGATGATTCTAGACCCCAGCCTTCAGGTCTCCAGCTGAGACTCTGAACATCATGGAACAGAGATAAGCCATCCAGCTCTGCGGTGTCCGAATTCCTCAATCTGTGAATCCATGAGAGTAATAAATGTATATTTTATGTCACTATTTTTCGTATGATTTGAGAGAAAGATTATTTATTTTAGTTTGGTCTTTTGTTTTCCTTTAACTAAAGTTATACTGACTATATTACTCAGCTTAACATTTTCGCTAAACAAAATATCAAAAGACAACAATATGGGTGCAATTCTAACTTAAAAACTACACGGGCTACCATTTTCATAGTCTCTCTGCATAACCGTCATGTGTCCGGCACCCCCCTGCAGGCATATCTTGATAATCCTACATCTCATCATTGTGGATTTTTTTTTCTTCTTTACTTTGTTTCCAAGCTCATCTAATGGATGCAAATATGCATGTATGTATGCTTATATAGATATGAGGAACGACATTTGTGCCATTGACCGTTTTGTAAAATTAGAGTCATATTTTACACATAACAATTTTATTTTTCATTATATTTTCACTGTTTATACAGTGCCAGGATGTAATACATCTTTAATACCTAATTTCATACTGAACTTATAAAAGCATAAAGGCAGAGAGTACTGTTACTGAAGGAATTATTAGGACAAATTTATTTGGGAAGAACTACAACTCAGATATTTGCAATTGTAGAGATTTCTAAAAGTAGCAAAGACAAATCCATAACAAGAATGATAGAAATATTGTTGATAGAATGCATGCCAGTGGGTCAGAGATATTATTTATCCCCCTCCCCCAAATAAACTCCACATGACAAGGATTGACCAAGTCAAGGAGCAAGTGCCTGCCATGGATAAGTCCCTCTGACACAAGTTCATGGTTCTAGTAAGGGAGGATGACCACCAACTCCTGCTTCAGAGAAGAGCAGAAAAGCAGAACAATAAGGAGCCAGAAGAACCACACTTTATTTGAGCCTCATCCACTACTGAATGTCATAATCATCATGTCCATGTACTGGCGTATACATTAAGCCTATTATTTGAGGTTAGACCATGTCTAAGACATCAAGGAAAATATAGTTATGTTTATGTGTCTTTTCATGTTATTTTTGTTTCCTTTTGTGATGGGTACAGGAGAATTGGTGCCTCTGTTGTGGCAACGTTCTTGCCGACAGAAACGTGAAACCAAATTAGCTATAAAAATACTTCATATCTGTGCAGCCTGCGTCTATATTAGATGTTTTGTATAGCTTTGTGAGGAACAAAATTATGTTGAAATGATTAATATGCTACCAAAACCTAAATTTTTTCCAATAGCTAAATAAAACGACCAACACAATTAAAGAACTGTATGTATAGCTGTACGTTCTGGAAAAGTTCAACTGTTTTTTTTTTTTTTTTTTTTTTTTTTTTTTTTTGCGATATGTGGGCCTCTCACTGTCGTGGCCTCTCCCGTTGCCGGACGCGCAAGCTCAGCGCCCATGGCCCACGGGCCCAGCCGCTCCGCGGCACGCGGGACCCTCCCGGACCGGGGCACGAACCCGTATCCCCTGCATCGGCAGGCGGACTCTCAACCACCGCGCCACCAGGGAGGCCCTCAACTGTTTTGAGTCTGAGAACAAACCATGGAAACAGAGATATCAAAAATGACAAGCCCTGCTCTGCCCCTTCACTTTCTACGTTTTCACTCAAATTCTTCTGCATTGCATTGTTCACCACCTGGTATCATATTAAGTTTTGGTTTTCCATCCTTTCTTCCCTCATCAGAATACATGCTCCATGCTGCTACTCAAAACAGGCATCTTCTTTTTCCTCATTATATTCCCAGTATCTAGAACCTATTAAACACTTGCTAAATATTTCTTAAATAAATAAATTAGTGATCGAAGCAAACAGTTCCTCTGTCAAATGATGAAATGAGCTCTGGTATCACTGACATTGGTGCTAATTGCTTGTAGCAGGTCACAGGACAAATGACGGCAATGTCCCTCCCCTCAAGTTACGACAGAGGGAAAAGTTTAGTGAGTTCTGTGAATCAACTCCTGCTTTTCATTTGTTAAAAACAACCTCAAATGTCATCAAAGACAAATGCTTATATTCTGAAGTTCAAATATATTAATATCTTATAAACTTGGAAAAGTTCTGTTGCCAGGAAAAATATAAAGTTAATGAAAAGTCAAGCTGCCAGAGGCCCAGATGGGGAACAAGTTATGTCCTATATACACCTAGTTTTGCTGCTTGGCAAGAAAAAATGCTGCATACCTTGTAGCAAACCTCTGCCTTCCGTAACCACAGGTGTTGTTGACAAGGACTCTGCCCCAAATCCCCAAAACAATTATTTTCATGTTGCATGGTTAACTGCAACAAAGCTAAAAATAAACCACCACATTTTGAAGACATTTTACTGAGAAAATGGAGCATCCCAGAGGATAATTTCAAGTGTTTGATTGAAATTCTCAGTAATGAGGAGAACAGGATAAAACCGATTTTATGAACTGTTGAACAGACAAGAGGTCATTCATGAAGTGGTATACTTGAAGTATCTCTGGCTTTATGAATAAGGTAAACACTTCAATTCAGAGACCCTGCTGTCTTGACATAGAGATCAGATTTGTGGTCGCCAAGGGAAAGGGGGGAGGGAGAGGGATGGGCTGGGAGTTTGGGGTTGGTAGATGCAAACTATTGCATAGAGAATGGATAAGCAACAAGGTCCTACTGTAGAGCATGGGAAACTATATCCAGTTTCCTGGGATAAACCATAATGGAAAAGAATATAAAAAAATTATATATATATATATATATATATATATATATATGTATGTATAACAGAATCACTTTGCTGTACAGCAGAGATGGGCACATTGTAACTCAACTATTTTTAATTAAAAAATAAAAGGAGCAAGATAAAGATAAAATGAGCTATGTTTAAAATATTTCAAAAAAAAGAAACCCTGCAGTTGTATCGTCTACAAACTTTTGGTTTAGATGGTGGTTTGTAAGACATTTGCTTGCAGATAGCTATATGAACTCTTCAGGGCTCAGAGAAATCCTGCTAAAAGCTCTGCTTGAAAAAGGAAAGGTATGGTAATTTTTCTGGTGGTAAAATCTTAGCCTTTTTGAAACTTTGGAACTATTATTTAAATTTGCTTCCTTGTAGAAGAATCTTTCAATTGAGATTTGAATCTGCACTAAAGTCACAAACACTGCCAGAGGTGAAGTCATTGAGTTGAGTATAAAGGATATAATATGACATGACTTAACTCCAGAGTATAGGAAAATTTAAATATTTACTGAATTAGCCTCCCCTTTCCTGGCCAAGAAACTTATAATGTTTATAATTTGCTAAAATATGACTTTAAGACTGTACTTATTTGTTGCCAAGAATAAGAAAATTTGAGATTGATAAGATGGCAAAGAGAATGCTCATAGCTCTTTTTAAAGTCCTCCATAATTTCAATTTTTTATCAAATCCAAATATCAACATTATTTTTATTTATTTGGATCTAACTTTATGCAGAAGTAAATTTTATTTATTGTTTTTTTTTGTGCAATTTGTATTTGGTTCCTTTGTTTTATTCAGGAAGACTGCATCACATGATCTAATTAGGTATGAGACCTAATTATTTTTTTTCACTGAAGGACCCAAAATAATACTGCTCAAGTGAGATGAAAATAGAAATATCATGTATTTTCCTCTAGTTTCTATACATATGTATGTATAATAAGTTTATCACAGCTTGCTGCAAAACCTGAGCTCATTTCTGTTCAGGAATTTGTTTGTTTTTTTTTTTTTTTTTGCGGTACACGGGCCTCTCCCTGCCGTGACCTCTCCCGCTGCGGAGCACAGGCTCTGGACGCGCAGGCTCAGCGGCCACGGCCCACGGGCCCAGCCGCTCCGCGGCATGTGGGATCCTCCCAGACCGGGGCACGAACCCGCAACCCCTGCATCGGCAGGCGGACTCCCAACCACTGCGCCACCAGGGAAACCCCAGGAATTTGTTTTATTCTTTGTACAACAGATTAAGTACAAAAGTTCCTCTTTAGATACTGTTAGGGAAAAGTATCTGACCTAGATGAACCCAATGCTCAATTTAGTGATAATCCTCATGCTGGACATGGCATATGATAGACACAGTGAAGAAAGATACAGTGATGCACATTGTTCTAATTTCCATGTGCCGTCCCAGGCACAGTCAAGCTTGGGACTTCTGCTTAAAGAATCAAGATGCACTCAGTAAGTAACTAGTGTTCTAAGCATTGCTTTAGACCCAGTATTTAAGAACCTGTGTCTGAAATTCTCATCGTGAGCTGGGTTTTCCCTGTGCATTTGCAGCAGACCATGGACAGACTATTGCCATCCATTTTCATGCTGAAAATGGGCAGATGAGTAAACAGGTGAAAGACTGCCTTCTTCCCACATAGGTAGTTTCACATTTTCTAGTTCTTTACAGTTTAAAATCCATGCTACAGACTCAAGGCACAAGCAATCTTTTTCCTTTGTACCATCAAACATTAATACGACTTCTAAGATATACGAGGAAGCAGTTCCTAATGCATCTAGGTTGAAAACAGGTAAAAATACTGGTGATAAAAATGTGTCAAAGAAAAGAGGAGAGAGAATATGCATGTTTGTTTGTTTATTTGCTTGTATTTGGTGCCTGGCTCTAAGTACAATGAGTCAGAAAGTAGAAAAAGAAACTGGATGATATTCATCATCAAAAAAATAAAAATAAAAAAAAAAGAGCTGTTTTTAAGGCTGCACTCAGCAGGGGAAAAAAAATTACACATTTAGGTCAGTCTTGAGGGGCCTCTGAGATTGTTTCAGGCTTAATATTTCTACCTCTAACTCAACATCATACTCAATTAATCTACCCTTGCCCAGAAGTTGAGAGAGATCTTAAAGAGAGTTTTATTCTTTCTTACTATGAGGACTTTTCTCCTTGAAGAGTATGGCACACAAATTGCAAGATTAAACCTTCTTTTTGGCTCTGAAACCTAAGCTAGTATAGCAAGACCCAGTAATGCCTTACAGGGGAAAATAAGTAGAGTGAGATCAGGAAACATAAATTATAGTGACTGAAACGAGCATTCACGTCTGGCCCACAGGACTGTGAAATTTTTCACGTGTTAGAGAACGTTCCAAAAAGAGTGATGTCTGATGAATTCAGGGCTAGTACGGTCCAGGGAAAGAATAACAAGCCTGAGGTTGGTAAAAAAATATTGACAATTCCAAACACTACTGGCCTTAGAGGGCATTATCAGAACCCTCCAATGTCCCTGCCAACTTAATTTTCTCGGTAGTTTGACCACTATGGGTAAGTGCTTCTGTTAAAAGATTCATGTGAGTCTTGGTATTGGCCTTTCAAAGTGGGAAATGCACTGGAAACTTTTACTATGGTTTTGTAGCCATTATCTACATTTCAGTTTCCCCGAAATTATGAGAATCAACGTATCAAATATGCGGTTGCCACACAACGTGCAATATTCATGATTCTCGGGGCTTTGTCCCAGCAGAGAAGAATTCTTGCAGAGGCTGGGGACATTTTCATTCAAACTAATAAATGAAAAATAAGTGATTTCTATTGCTCCATGCTTCTACTAAAAAAGGCAATTTTTCCTTTTGCAAATGTACCAGTCCCTTAACTGGCCACTTCCTGTGTTTATTTGTGGATTTCCTCTAGTAGTCAATATTAGAGATATAGATGATGGAAATGATCCACTCTCCTTCTGCTTCCTAGCTCTCCAAATTTACTGGACCTGACACATATTAGGCGTTCACTAAATGTTATCTCCCTTTCTCATGAGTGATTAGCTGATAGTGAGGTTTCTAAGTAAAGGGAGAGGGAAATTATGATCAAGTCCCTCCAGGGCAGGATGAGTACTGAGACATGTACTCAAGAAGTGATGCAAAGATCTCTGAGTTAAAGCAGACCACAGTAAGGTCTGTACCATCAAGACTGAGAGCTTTAATTCAAAACTGCAAAAACTAAATAAAGCTCAAATGGTTGTCAAATTGCTAACATATTTCTCCAAATGCAACAAAAGTGTGAACAAGCTGAATAATAGAATAACTGTGCTTGAAATTCATATATTTCTCATGTAAAATGATCACACAGGATTATTTTGTAGTTGCCCTGGAGGAAAAGAAAAGTCCAGAACACTTAAATATCTTATTATTCAACAAGTTAGTAGGCTGGAACACAAGACAAGTCAATTTTTTCTTTTCTTTTCTTTTTTTTCTATAAAGTTGAGTAAAAACCAAGACCATACTATTGGGATCATATTATTAATGGTTATAGGAGCAAATAAACTGATAACATAAACTGCTTTTGAAGCAGACTAGAATAGTTC
Source organism: Lipotes vexillifer (assembly GCF_000442215.2). Classification (NCBI taxonomy): domain Eukaryota; kingdom Metazoa; phylum Chordata; class Mammalia; order Artiodactyla; family Lipotidae; genus Lipotes; species Lipotes vexillifer. The sequence continues at coordinate 2,128,211 of NW_006778536.1, read as the reverse complement.
TGATAGTTGAAAAGTCTCGTCTGAGAACTTCATTTTAAGCCTTTAAACAAATATCTTGTAAGAGTAAATATTAATAGAGCCTTATCATAAAAATACCTGGGAGTTCCACAAGTTTAGAGAGCTGAACTCAGTTTATAAAAATGGCAAGAAAATAATGCATTTGGGATCCAGATAACTAAATATTCTTTCACACCCATTTTCACAAGATTAATATGCTGGAGATTACAATCCCTTACCTATTTGCATTTATATGTGTAGCCAAATCTAGGAATGGTCACATGTAATTATTCTTCAAGGGCTTTGATGTGTGTATTTTAATTATGTTTAAACTGGGGGGAAAATCCTCTTTCTTCTTAGAAGCCATTTCACTAACATTCCCAGGCTTATTATGTATGTGATTTTTCTGTTTTTTTCTAATGTATCTATTTATGTTGTTTTATTTTTCTATTTATTACCCCAAATTGCATCTCAAACCAGTAACTTGGAGATTGTTTATCTTTCTCCATAGGTTGTACGATTAAAGTTTGTTCTTATTGATTTACCATAATCAGTTGAAGTGGTTTTTAAAAATTCTCTAATCCACATCACAGAGTCCACTCTGAGCTCAAGATAATTTAATACTGTGGTGATCTCAGACCCAGCTCCTTTGGGGATAAAGGGGAGGGGAAATTTTTATTTTTTATTTTTAACATCTGTATTGGAGTATAGTTGTTTTACAATGGTGTGTTAGTTTCTGGTTTATAACAAAGTAAATCAGCTATACATATACATATATCCCCATATCTCCTCCCTCTTGTGCCTCCCTCCCACCCTCCCTATCCCACCTCTCTAGGTGGACACAAAGCTCCGACCTGATCACCCTGTGCTATGTGGCTGTTTCCCACTAGGTATCTATTTTCCATTTGGTAGTATATATATGTCCATGCCACGAAGTGAGAGAGTAGAATGTTCTCAGCAGGAACAGGGGACCCATGTTCTGTTCTCTGTCCCCACAGCAAGCACAGTGTAGCCTGCACAGTGAGTTTATCTCTTCCAATTTTCCAAGAGTTAGTGAAATATCTGAACAAATTTTGGAGCACTCAAATTAAGATATTTGAAAAAAAAAATCCAAATATATTAATTTTATAAAATGTAAGTAAAATATTTAACCTACCCTGACTGAAAACACACTGGGATGTAGCAGTGACTGTAGAGGTCAGAAGGCCAACAAATGGTACCTTGAAAGAGTTGATGTAAACTATCTCTCAGAAAAGAATTTTGTACCCCATGAATCAGGGCAAAATAAAGACATGCTTAAACTAAAGATGTATCCAAGTCATAGAATTTTTCAAATTCTATGAAAAAGGAATTATTTAAAGGATGAATTTTGAGAAAATTGAACAAAGATAGAATAAGAAGAATACAAAAAAGAAAGACAAAGAAAGAAACTAAGACTTTTTTTTGTAAATCCAAATCAGTATTATACTGGGTGAAAACACAATGATTACATTAATTTCTTAACATTCTATGAAAGGTGAAAATAAAATACTCTACAACCATGGCATGGGAAATGGAGAAGGTGTTTGGAGTTGTATCTTTCTATATATCAACTACCAGTTAGGAAGAGATTTGCTATATTTATATATTATACTGATTAACTTTAGATATTGTCACACAAATATGTTAAATATTTAAGGTTACCTAAAATATAAATAATTTATGGCTTCAAACATACATTGGAAAAAATAAGGGATAGGTAGATAGATAGATAAATGAATTGAACCAACAGATATGAAAAAGAAGTAAGAAAGAAGCAAAAAAATGTAGAGTATAGATAAGGTGGTACAAAAATGTATCAGTGTAACTGAAAATGTCAGTTTTCTACCCACATCCTCTCAGACCCCTTTATTATTTTCACCCTGACAGCTTGCACCGCTGTCTCTCCATTTACACCACTGTTCACCTCTCACTAAAGGCCGACACTTACCTGATGACAAATACACACAAAAACGTGAAATGAACCAACTCCTGTGCTCCTGGTCAGACAGCTCTGAGCTATGGCTGTGTCTCTCCTCTTCCCAGATGTCTCGGAAAGGACCGAGTTAAAGCTACCTTCCATCCAACTTAATCCCACACTTACTTGGCCTCCTTCCCTCCAAGGGTCTGCTCCTGAGGACCTGGTCTAAGACAATTAGTAATAGCAAAAAAATTAATGGACTGCTTTTCCTGATAAAATATGGGGACTTCCCAATTAGAATCAAACATTTAAAAATAGATAAATTCGGGACTTCCCTGGCAGTCCAGTGGTTAAGGCTTTGCCTTCCAGTGCAGGCGTTGTGGGTTCAATCTCTGGTCAGGGAGCTAAGATCCCACATGCCTCACAGCCAAAAACCAAAACATAAAACAGAAGCAATATTGTAACAACAATTCAATAAAGACTTTAAAAAATGGTCTACATCAAAAAAAAATCTTTAAAAAAATAAAAATAGATAAATTAAACAAGACCAAAATCTCTCTAAAAACCTTGATCTCATATCAGGCAAATACAAACAGAAAGGAAGTTGGTGAATCTATATTAAGAGATGATAAAATAGACTGTAAGCAAAACGGACGTCACAATTGGTGAAGACCATCTGTACTCTGATAAAAGACTCATTTCACTTAAAAGATACAGCATTCTTGGATCTGTAGGCACCTAACAAGAATTATAAAATGCAGAACATTAAGATTACAATAAGAAATAGATAAAAATCACAATTGTGTAGATTTTACATAACTTTCTTAGAAATTGATAGATTAAATAGATGAAAAAGTAGATATAGAAATTCTGAATAACACACTTAACATTCATGTCATCATGGAATATAGTGTCCTATACTCAATATTTAGAGAATGATTTTTAAAGCACACAGAGAATTTATGAAAATTATACATACTATAGCCAGTAAAACATATCACAAATATATTATAAAGATATCTTTATGGTGTCTACCCTATTCTCTGACTTTGACCCTTTGAAATAATTACAAATCAATACTGAAAAGATAACGCAAACATCCTATAATTAGAAGACCACTTTTCTAAATTATAATGTATGAAAGATAAACTGATGATGAAATATCATCAAAAGTTAGAAAAATGTGATTTCAACATCTTAGTTGATGTAAATATTATTATTCCATTTCATAGCCAAGGAAGCTGAAAATTAGACACATGCTTCAGTGTTTTGCCCAAGATATCATAAAGAAATGCCAAAACCAGAAATTAAAGTCAAATCTTTTCATTTGAGAGACTGTTCTTCTTAATGCTAAGTCTGCACACAAAATAACTTGTATAGTTGATGATGCTAACAAATACTTCATTTTACCTAATGAAGTTAATTCTTGTAAACTGAATGTTATCTACATGGAATATCCTGGGATTTTTGAGCACATCATAGGAAATATATGCAGGCCTAAAATAACCTAACTACTCTCATCTTTGAGTTTTTAAATTGTATTAATATTTATATTGCATGGGTTATAAAGACTGGATATTGTGTTAATATATGTTTACACTGTGAAAAATAGCAATCATCATCCCGAATAAGCCATATTGCTTGGTAAGATTCTTTATTACATACAAATATAACAGGTTCTGTGTCAGAAGCTAAATTTAGATTTCAAAGATATTTCATAATATCCACACACTTGCCTTGTGCCTGTATCTCCTTGCTGATCTTGCCTTTCTTTTGGCTTTGAATATATCTCTACAACAAGGAAAGCCCCTTCTAGCTGCTGAAATCTGTCTGCTGTACTCCAGACATCCCACTCCTGTTTTGTTTGAATGTCTGGCAGGCATTTCAGATTGGCAGGTCCAAATATGAACTCTGGAGCCCTCACCCATCTTCCCCCAGGCCAGATTTACTTTCTGGTACCTTTCTTGGTAGGTGGCCATTCTGACTTTGGTGCTGTCAGACCAGAAAACTTGGCGGGCAAGCTCCACTCCTCTTTTCCTGGCATCCCACAGCCAGCTGGTGAGGGGGTCTTGTTGACTCAGCCACCTGTCCTTTGCAGAATCTGACCCCTTCTCACTGCCCTGAGCTCTTTCCCAGGTGTGTGCCCTGTTGCCTGCGTCTGGGAGTCTGTTTGCTTTTGTGCTTTACCCTCAGCAGCAAAGCTCTCTATGTCTCTCAGTGGAAGTTGAGGTCCTCAAATGACCCTCAACATGCTACCAAGATGCCCTCAGCACAGAATGCCCTTCTGGCTTCTCTCCTGCTGCATTTTTGCTGGGTAGTTTGTACTCCAGCCTGCCCTGCTGACCCCACTCACACACTCCCATCTCATGGACTTGCCATGGCCCTGGACCTCTCCACTCCCCTTATCTGCATGGTTGACTCCTCCCCCTTCCTAAAGACTTTGATCAAGTGCCTCCCTGGTAGACACTCCTGCCCTGACCATACTCCATTATATTACGACCCGCTCTATGTATCTTCTTTTCCTTCCTATCACTTTGCATGTTCTAAGGTGCATTAAGATCTCTTGAGTCATTTTGCCTAATGTTTACTTTCTGTCTCCTTCTTCTGAAAGATGAGGACATTATTTGGTCTTACAGAAATATATATCAGTGCAAACATACGTTCCCAATACTGGCCTAGGCCCTACCCCAGCTTTAGCTGAAGCCAAATGCTGCTCCACACATTCACTGCAATCTTGATGATTAATGTAACTGATGTTGTCTGAGTGACTCGAGCTTATGACAGAACCTGCCTTACTCATGGGAAAAACATCTGAGAACATGACATTATATGGGTCCTTCTTTGATTCAGTACAATGATTAATGTACCAGTTACCCTTTGAATTTATTAATAAAATATTTCAGTAATATTCTCTTTGGACTAAATTAATAGAAACTATTTTTTCTTCTGATTCCACAGTGAGTTGTTAATAGAGCCTACCCTACAAATACATTCATTTACACATGCTTTGTTTAAGCAAAGCGATATCTAGACAGGCTTTTTCACAAAGTAATTATTAAATGTAGTAACTTAATTACAGAAACCTCTGGAAGGAATGGCATTAATGGACCCTATGCCATATCAGTAGATACAGAGCGGGATATGAGATACACAGATTGAATCACAATAGGAGCTTGGAAAGAAGTAGAAGGAGACAGCTATATATCTTCTGGGCTTCGTTTTAAATCTCTATTTTTCATTTCAGAGTTTCTCATTCCCTTAGGTGCCGTATGAACTTAAAAGCAACCTAGATTCTTCATAGGACTTTTAGAGTATATGATAGATCAATAATTTGTTGGTTTGTTTATGAAATATGCCAACTTACTAGGACAGAGTCATTTTTAAGAGGAAGCCAAGATCAATATATATGTGCATAGATTTATGGGTGTTTTTGTTACAATCAGAATAAGTCTGTTTAAAGAATTCAAAACAGCAAGGCTGGCTGTTTTCAGTGTGATCTATTGGCTCACGGGTGCCACTTTAATTCCGGAGACTAAAAATATCACGTCTGAGACTTTTATTCTGATAAACTCTCCTTGAATGTAATTAATTTTAACAGCCAGGGTTTAAAATTGCAGACAAATAGCGATCCAGCTGTAGCTTAAGCGCATAATCGCTAGAATCCACCCCCTTTCTTGGGAATGTCAAATATTTCTTCACGCCAGTGAATTTTAGAGTTACGGCCTTCTGAATTTTCATACTGAATTGTTCCCTTCAGAGAATTAAAGGAAGGAACTGAGAATTATGGCCTTAAATATGTGTCATGACTTAAATATCAAACCAAAAGTGTGTTACCATATGACCAGCAGTTGTACTTTTCTCTGTATAGCTGGTTGTATGGTCTCAGCTCTGCCACTCTGAGAAATCAGGTTTGGACAAAGAGAAGAGAGAAATAGATGACTTCCTTCTGTTTATTAATTTCAGTGATACTTTCATTATGTGGGACAGTTGAACTCAACTGGCTGGTCTCCCCACCATTGCAGAATTAGCCCAACCACATTGATTGGCATCAGGTGGTCAACTTAGTTGATAGAATAGGACAGGAGACATTTAGATGGGGCAGCTGCATTTTCCCTAACCTCCCACTCACATAAAGGAAATGTGGGGGTGACTTGGGGAGCAATAGGATGGGAGATGTGGTCATGCTCACCAGATTATTGGCTGTTCTTAAGCACTTTCATTTTGGACTCCTAACTCTGAGCCTCATTTAGAAGGTAAATATGTTTTGTTTCCTCATCCGTCCCCAACTCCACTCCACGTTGCCCAACAATAAGGCAAAGACACCTGTATTTCACTTTCCAAGTGTTAATCACCAATCAAAGGAGAAAGACTATTGACTTTAATACCTAAAAACTGTTATGAGTAATTAAAATTCTGAACACATATGAGGAACATTGAGTCAATGTCACCTTAGCCAGAACAATGCTAAGTAAACATCTTGGAGGTGAAGGGGAGGCAAAGAGAAGAGGAAATTCCAAAGCTGTGGAAGTAGAAGTGGAAGTCCTCTCCTCCTTGGAATGCACCCTATAGCTTTACAATTTATGCTTAAGGAAAGATCCTGTTTTTTATTTAAACAACAACAAAAGAAAACAGCCCATTGTACATTCAGAATAACCTCTGAACTGGTAATTCTTCATGAGGCACAGGATAAGGATGGATGCATGTGACCTGCTTTCTGAACCCAAGACAAAGCACTTCAAGATGGCACATGTGGTGCTGTGAAAGGAGCATGGCTTTGTGGTTAAGAGCTGAACCATGAAAAATTCAAGTCTCGTTTTTCTTCTTAGAATAGATTTTCTATTTTAGAACAGTTTTAGATTTGCAGAAAAAGTTATGAAGATAGTATAGAAAGTCTCCATACCCAACTCCCCTATATTAACATCTTCCATTAGCATGGTGTCTTTGTTAAAATTAATGGACCAATACCGGTATATTATTATTAGCTAAATTCCATACTTTCAGACTTCCCTGGTTATTACTGGTTATTACTAATGTCCTTTTTCTGCTCCAGGATCCCATACAAGACACCCCATTAGGCTAGTTGTCATGTCTCCATGAGATCCTCTTGCATGTGACAGTTTCTGAGACTTTTCTCACTTTTGATGACCTTGGTGGCTCTGAGGAGTGCTGGTCAGGTGTTTTCAGTGATCTTCAACTGGTATTAGTCTGATGTTTTTCTCAAAGTTAGACATGGGTTAGGTATTTTTAGGAAGAAGACCATGGAAGTAAAGTGCCATCTTCATCCCATCAATTAGGAATATCATACTGGGTATAATAGTGGTCTCCAAATCCTAATCCTTGAGATTTACGAATGTGAGCTTATGTAGATATAGGCTCTCTGCAGGTGTAATTACATTAATGATTTTGAGATGAGACCATCCTAGGTTTAGGGTGGTCACTAACCCAGGGACTCGTGTCCTTATTAGGGAGAGGAGAGGGAGATTTGAGACAAGGGGAAGGGCCATGTGAAGATGGGGGCAGATGTTGGAGTGGTGTGGTCCCCAGCCAAGGAGCCTAGAGCTGCCGGAAGCTGAAGGAGGTGAGGAAGGATCCTGTCCTAAATCCTTCAGAGGGAGTGTGACCCTGCTGACACCTTGGTTTCGGACTTCCAGCCTTCACAACTGTGGGAGAATTAATTTCTGTTGTTTTACCAATTTTTTTTTTTCTTTTGGCCTCGCAGTATGTGGGATCTTAATTCCCCGACCAGGGATCGAACCCGTGCCCCCTGTATTGGAAGTGTGGAGTCTTAACCACTGGACCACCATGGAAGTCCAAATTTCTGTTGTTTAAGCCCCCACCCCCACCCGCCCAGTTTGAGGTAATTCATTACGGCAGCCCCAGGAACTGATGCATGTCTATACTTGTCACGACTGATGTTAATCTGATCACCTGGCCAGGTGGTGATCTTCAGGCTGCTCCACTGTCACTGTGTAATACAGTAACTAGAGTCATGGAGCACAGTCACAGCCGGCACTTAAGGGCTGGGGACTCTACCACCTCCTGTGGGCAGATGAGATAGGTAACATTTTCAGAATTCTGCAGAGGAGATATATCTCTTCTCTCCATTTATTTCCTTCTTCAGTCATTTAATTGTATCATTATGGACTCAGGGATGTTTACTTTATGCTTTGCTTTATCATCCCATACTGATACTGCGTTATTTACTGTGTTGGTAAATGGTTCCAGTTTTGGCCATGGGGATTGTGTCACTTGGTGTGTACCTTTGACACAATCCCATCATTGCTGCTTCCTATTGTTGTTTTTTTGAACACTTTTTATTTTTTTTTAACATCTTTATTGGAGTATAATTGCTTTACAATAGTGTGTTAGTTTCTGCCTTATAACAAAGTGAATCAGCTATAAATATACATATATCCCTATATCTCTTCCCCTGTGCATCTCCCTCCCTCCAACCCTCCCTATCCCACCCCTCTAGGTGGTCACAAATCACCCTGGCACTATGTGTTGCTCCAGGCTCATCTCCAGGTCAGAACCAGCCATTTCTCCAAGGAGAAATGGTCCTCTTAATGAAAGAGATCACAAACAAAGATCTGGATGCTCGTAGCTGCTGGCTATGGGGATAGATTCTGCCCTTTACTACCTGTTGGTCTTTAAATAGCCTACTTAACCTCTCTGAGCTCCACTTTATTTTTCAAACTAAGGTTATTCTGCAATAAAAATGGCTCTCAACCAATTTTGACTTAACAAACTAGCCAAATTAACCCCTATTCCTCATTCCTCCTTTAAATTCCTGATAACCATGCAAAGAAAAAATGTGATTAAGGCACGTGACTAAAATATCCTATAAAATGAAATATTCAAGCAACTCACATTTAGAAGACAAAGTATGAAAACTGGACATATCCTATTCCAATTACTCCACAAAGTATCTGCAAGTTTTCATTCCCTTATTAAAAATGCAGACATCAAGAAGGAGGATTTGGAAATTCAACATCAACAGAACTTATTTTAATAAATGGTTTCTACCCTTTTCAAAAGATTGGCAAATAAATGTACACAGAGTTTAAATTTTAAGAAATGTGGTTTCCCAGGGGTTGTGGTTAAAGTATTTAATAACTGGTGGGTAGGGCGTGGCCATAATCATTCAGATCGATTCTGTGTGAAAAGCCCTCTGAGAGGGCAGGCATGGTCTTGAGGTGTCAGGTATATCATAATGTTGTGCCTGGTGTTAATCTTTTAATTTCTGGAATCCGGGTGTTCCAGGGACCCACCGAGGAGGGAAGTAGAAAAGCACTGAGTGAGTGTTACGGACCAGGCAGCAGCTAGCTGCCATTCTGCACAGGAACATCTGAGGACCTGATGCTCTGAATGCAGTCTTGGTGCACAGTGACAGGCTTTCCACCCAGCCTGTGAGTCTCACCGACAATTCCATGCCTTAACTGACCCTTTGAGAAACCGATGAGTTAACTGGGGTAGAGGGCTTTACTAGTCCTCTTTCATGGGGCTGGTGCAAGGACCTGGCAGTAGGAAGGGCCTACTCACCTGTGGGCCTGTGAACCTCACCATACTGTCACCTTGTCATGGCAATTTTCTGACTTCAGCACACCTAAACAGAGCTTTTGCTTGGCCAAGTTCTTTTCTTAGTGTGTCTGAGATAGAAAATGCACACAGATTTTGAAGAGGCATTACAAACATCATGCCACCCAGTTAATTTTTTTTCCATTTAAAAAAAAATTTTTTTTTTTTACAATTTTTAAAGGTTACTTTCCATTGACAGTGATTACACCCAGGTAATTCTTAAACTCTTTAAGTCTGCTCTTCTCACCTTTATAAAGGGAAGTAGAGTGTTGGGTTTAAATAGTAAGGATTAAAACTTAAGGATTAAATGCTATAAAATGTTTGTAAGGAGTACTCAGTAACTAGCTGTAGCCAATTGCTTATTTATACAAATACAGATGTAAATTGTGGGCAAGGTAGGCAAGTAAATAGAAGATTGAAATGCAGTGTGGTAAGTATTTTACTTTATTTTTAAAAATATTTGTTCATTTATTTATTTATTTTGGCTGCACTGGGTCTTAGTCACGGTGTGGTGTTTTAAACAGAAGGATGTACGTGGTGCTATGGGAGTAGATAAAAACATAAAATTAAGCACTTTCCATTTCCCAGGAATTGGTTTAGACGTTTTACAGGTGGTTCACAGTACAGCACAGCCAAGCTCTTTCATCAGTGGTAAAAACTGAGGCAAAAAGAGGTCCCATCATTCCTTAAATGGGCAGCTGAGGTTGGGACCCAGGCCCTGGCTCTAGGCCCATGTTTTGTCCTGCTGGCGGGTCCTGGAGGGCTGAACATGGAACAAGGCTCTTGAAGTACAGGTGACCCTGTCTTTGTGTGGAGAGGTGGTGGTCAGTCAATGGGTGAGGAAGGACTGTCAGAAGGACAGAGGCCCCTGCCAAGGCTGGTGCCCCATGTGGTCAGGCCTCTGGCTGTCCAGTGGGGTGGCTGCCTTTGAGGGCTGTTTGGGGAGGGATCTTCCCGGAGGAAACAAGCAAGGTCAAGTTATTAAACATTTATCAACCAAGAAACATTTTATCAAGTGTCTTTCTTTGTGGTAAAATCAAACTCACCAGGGGTTGCCAACCATGGTTCTCCTGAAGACTTGGGGACATGGAAGGGAGAGGGCCGACTGGCATATAATTGAGCATCTACTTGTTTTTTTCTTAAAAGTAAAAAGAGCTCAAAAGAGGATCAATATGGACATTTGTTAGACCAGGAGACAGTGGGTGTGTTTGTTTGCTGGGGATTCTCAGCAAAATACCACAGACTGAGTGGATTAAACAACATACATGTATTGTCTCACAGTCTGGAGGCCAGAAGTCCAAGATCCAGGTGTGGGCAGGGTTGATCCTCCTGAGGCTAGGGTGAGACTCTTCTCCAGGCCCCTCTCCTGCTGGTGGTTGCTGACCATCCTTGGCTGTTAGAAGCACCTCCCCAATCTCTACCTTCATGTTTGCATGATATTCTCCTTGTGTGCTTGTCTGTGTCCCATAAATATCCCCCTTTTTATAAGTACGCAAGTCATATTGGATTAGGACTTACTCCAATGCCCTCATTTTAACTTAATTACCTTTGTAAAGACCCCCTCATCCCCAGAAAAGGTCACATTTTGATGTACTAGGGGTTAGGACTTCAACATATGAATTTTAGGGGAAACAATTCAACCCATAACAGTGAGAGTAGTTACAATCATGTAATAACCATGAATTAGGGTAATAAAATTGTTCTTTCTTAATTTAAAACAAGTAAAAGTTATTTAAAAAGTAAATCTCAGGGTAGTTCAAACCGCAAATAATTATGTTCTTTTACATATTATTTCTCTTACGGGCTGTTATAAAAATCATCTAAGTAAAATTTTTTTTTGATTTATCAAAGAATAGCAGCACTTAAATTCGTCACTGTCCCTCAGAGTGTGCCTACAGTATTTTAGAGTTGTTTTGTATGGTCTTTTCACTTATGGGGTAGTGAATATATTTTTAGTGTGACATTATTTGTGGACACAAGAAATAAAGTCATATCTAAAATGTATTTCTCTTTCATTGGAAGTTGAAGGAATAAGGTTTATTCTTGTGTCAAAGTAATTTTGCACAGCTCTTCACTGTAGAGTTCTGAGTAAACTCATGTTTATTTCGGATAACTTAAAATCATCATTTTTATTTAACATATTCATCATAGCAAAAGGTCTATTTTATAGGCCAGAAGAACAAGGAATATGGTAAAAATAAACTTTTTAGAATGGATATATTTTTCTACCAAAGAGCAACTATTCCAAATCCACCAATGGGTGTCTTTTAGAGCAACTGTTCACAAATTGTTCTGGGATGTATGCTGGTCCCAGAGGTCCCTCTAGGTGACCCCCAGGCTAATCTCATGTAGTATTGATGCTTATAATATGAAAATGTCTATATTTTAGTTTCCAGAATGGAAAGTTCATGAATAATGTATAATATTTAATAAAACCAGACATTGCCTTATTGTCTCATCAAAAGTAGAATGGATCATTCCCTTAAATCTGGCATTTTTGGGCCATGTATTGGGTAAGATTGGGTAGATGGATATACATCCTTTTACCCTCTTAAACGCGTTTATAATCCAGCAAATCTGAGACTTAATTTCTGGAAGGTTTTAATCACTAATCAGATTAAAGTCAAAATAAAAAAAAAATCTCATGTATTTATTAATCATTCCCTTTGCAATGAGTATTTTTGTTTGCTTGTTACATGAAATGTTTATGAGGAAAATGAAGCCTAAAGATATAGGACTTTTGCAAAGGGCACACCATAAAGTAGGAGGAAAATTACAGAACTGCTGTTTATACATATTTGTTAATTTGCACTATTTGAGGCCCATCACATTTATTTTAGGGAGATAGTTGATCATTTGGCATGAGAAAATCATACCAGAAGAAAACCTCTATTGACCTCTAACACTGATCTGTCAGTCTACACTCAAATCTCAAATTACCTAAAAAGTGAATCATTCCCATTAGTTACCCTGTATATTATCTGATACATATTTGTATTCTCAACCATTATAAAAGCTATTGTGAACTCATAACCTCTCTAACAGGTTAGTAAATCATTAGTTTTTTCTTATCTTGGCATTGTATTCCATCGGAATTTAAATGGATCTTAAAATTTTGTCACTGACTTTTAAAAACCATAATTACTTGGTCTTTACACAAGTTGGCAACCATATCTTTTTAACCCAAATATGTCTTGCATTTCTTATATATGCATTATGTGATTTAATGATTTTCCACCCTCCTCTTTCTGCATTTGTTATGGACATGGTAGGATCAGAGTGGGAAGGAAGTGGGTTGCATGGAGCTGATTGGCTAGGGAAGCGGGATTGGATGGGACGGTTGGGTGGAGGCTGCAGAGAGTTGACATGAAGAGGAGTGGAGGGGCTTGTCCTTGATTTGTGGACTGGTGCAGGGGGAAGCTAATGAAACACCCCTTAAGAATCATTTATCCTCAAATGGGGACAACAGGTTGATTGAATCACAGGAGCTGACTCTGTGGGTTATAGTAACTCAAGTCCAGGCTCTCTGCAAAATGAGAGTTCAGAGGCTGCCAGGATTCCCTGATGATCTTACTCACCCAACCATTTACAATCTCACCTGAGACAATTGAATTCAGTTGAAGCATTCAAGAGAACATTATACCCCTGCAAAGTGATCCTAAATATGGCCTGAACTGCCATTCATGGTCTGATCCTGCCCATCTCTGCAACCTCACCCCTCTTTATTCCCCAACTCACAATTCAGACTTCCCTTTGGGCTTCCCCAGTGTGTTCTGACTCTCAGGTCCACCCCTGCCTTGCACATGCCACCTTCTCTGTTTTCTACCCTGAGGCCAGCACATTCTTCCTTTAACCCTAGGATAAGTGCTCAGGTGTCATCTGTGGGGTCTCTCCGTTACAATATAGGTGAACCCCTCTCCCAGGCACTTAATCATACTTCCCCATAATTGTCCTGAGCTTGTTCCATTAGCTGGGGATTTCCTTGAGGTCAGAGGATTAATTATCAATTTTACTTGAATTTCTGTTACCAAGGAGCACCATGTATGGTAGATGCTCTAGGAAAGATCCATAACTGATTCACTGAATTAAGGAAACTACCCTGATAACAAAGTAGAGAAATACATGGACTGAGGGTTGGATGGATAACTGTGAAGAAGAGAGTGAAAGAAGTTAAAAATCTGATTCAATAGCCCTGGCAAGTGATAACTAACAAGATGGTCATAGGATGGAAAGGAAAATCCACTGGTCAATGAAAAATGTTAACATTTCCATGAAAAATTCCTAACTAAGCCCCTTATTAAATATATCATAGAAACCTTGGTTTGCCTAATGCATTTGTTTTTTTAATGAAAATTGTGAAGGACTATAGTATATCTACCTAGAAGATATTGATCCCTTAATTAAGGTGTATCTACACCAGTGTTATTTTTAACTCTCTCCTAATTTGCTGACTCTCTTCTCTCCTACTCTGATTTCCCTCTGGCTCCTTCTCTTCCATTGCATTTTCCACCAAATTCTATTTGTGAATCAATTTGTCCCTAAGAATAGAGCAGCCCTTGCAAAAATGTTTTCAGTACACAAAGAATGGAGAGTACAAGCAAGTTAATCAAAGGTGATCCAATTAATGACTTTTTTTTTTCTAGGACAGAGATATTGAGTTTTCATTTACTATGGGAAAAAATAGCACCAAAATAAAAACTACATGTTCAGTATCCTTTTTAAATAAAGAAAAGTGCAGATGCATTTAGAAAGTTATTTTTTAATCAGCTAACAGTGAGGTGCTTGGAACCAGGTATCTACCAAGAAAGTTATTTTAAAAAGGCTTAATACTGAGGGTTCTGAAATGCTTTCTCTGTAACCAAATCCTTTGAGCAGAGTATAGATGAACATCACCAAAGCCATGAAAACATCATTAATATCCTGGAAGTTATGAAAATAAGACAGGCTAGTTTGATCCTGCTCTGTGGTTTACCCTCCTCCAAAAAAAAAAAAAAATCTCATTTGTGAAGGGGACTTCTAGTTATGAAGAGAATGAAGATTTCTGCCTCTCTCTTCCAGCCTCATTGGGCATTTATCCTTTAATCACAATCCAGATATTTAGAGAGCTGAAGTGATGAAGTCTCTGTCTTTTCATTTCCATTGATCATAATGTTTCAACAAGATGATTCCATCCACCTCCTCTCTTGGTAACCTACCTAGAAATCCATCTTCCACAGTCAGCCTGTGCAAAGGAGATTTGGCTCTGGGTTGAAGATGTTCAATTTCATTTCTAAAATGGCCCTAGACATTGGTGGATTAAATGATTAGAGGAAACATGCCAGTACATCTCAAAAGACACAAAAAGACATCTGCTCACTGATTGAATCCAATCATCTATGAGTTGAAGCAGAACAAACTTTGAAACAGGGTTCCTCTAGTAACACATTACATGGAAGGAATGAGTCAAGGTTTTGAATTAGCACTTGGACACTGTGCTGTGACTGGCACACTGAGATAAAACATGGACTTTCCCAGGCTTGCCACCCAATATAAATTAATGCAGATAAACGGGCACTTTCTTGCTTTAGTACAGCTATTTGCATGATTTTTGTGAAAAGTTCTGGGGTACCAGGTAGTACCTAGGAAAGAAGGAATTATTTATTTATGATCTTTGCTGTGTCATGATGATAGTTGAACCCTTGAAATCTGTGATGGTGAGGTAGGCAAGTGTTCAGTATTTCAAGTGGAGAATCTAAAGAAAAGTTCAACAACAGTCACAGGGTCCTGGAGGATATTTTTACAAAGCTTTAAAAGAGTGCACAAATCTAGGACCACTGATCCTTTACTGCTGTATCTAGGTAGAATAATATGATCACTTCTCCATCACAGCTCACTTCATTTATATTTTTGTTACAGTCAAAAAAAAAAAAAAACTTTCTGAATAAATTTTGTAATTCATAATAAATATAATGCAAAAAGGAAAATATTTATTAAACTCTACAATTTAATGTAACATGCAGAGATTAGGGTTATAGAATAGTTGAAATTGAAATTACAACTTTAGTCATGGATTTGGTATTGATTCTATATTTTCCTCTTCACACATCCAATGAGGAAAATGTCCATTAGTTAAGGAAGATGTGTGATAAATATTCACTTCCGTTTTATGTGCCTCATCCTTTTAATTTTTTTATTTCATTTTTTCTGTTTCCCAAGCAGCTCCAGTTCTACAGGTAGCTATGGAAATACTAAATAGCTATAGACCAGGATGGGTGTCTGCAGGTAAAAGTGGCTTGTACTAAAGTGTGTGTGAAAACAAGTGAGCTTCATGAAACAATGTCTGAAGAAGAGAGAAATGAGATTAAATTTGGGGTATGAAGTTGATATCCAGAAAAGAGTTAAGTAAATAACAAAAAGGTAGCTATTTGGGGAATTAAGAACATCTTGGTGACTGTGGAAGAATGAAAAGAGAAGGGAGCTCTAAAGGGTTGGTAAAGGGAGAAGAACCCAATCACAGAGGCAGAGAGAGCCCAGAGACTCAGGTTACACACACCACCCATACACCTGGTTTCCACATTGGTAGAAACAAAATTACTATTTTTAGCATGAAGAATATTGCATTGTGGGAACTTTACTACATTTCACATTACAGTGAATTTAAAGATGCAATTATAATATTTTTAGAATAAATTTTAATTAGAAATTACGTTTTAAACATAGCAAAATTGCAATTTTACTGGTCCCTGTAAACATGGAGAGTAAGACAAAGTGAGTTTGGCCAGTTTATATAAGTTTATATTCCACTCAGGCTGTTCATCATTTCCCTGTGTGTGATTTTCATCATTTGAAAACCAGAGTCTGAAAGAACCACATGGCTCATGTCTGAAATTCTCACTAGAAGATATCTAAATCACTGAGTATAGGATTATTGTTTAGATGGAACTTAAAGACAGAAGAGAGACTCCATGGTGAGAATGGAAGCCACAAATCTGACTTTTCTCTAACTCTATAATTTGTACCCTGAGATCCTGTCCATACAGTAAGGGAGAGTTTGTGAAAGTTAAAATGATTCATTGAGTATGATCATAAATCAAAAGGTTCTATAAAAATAATAACACAAAATAATGGAAAGATAATATAGGGACATAGATATTAGTCAGTTATTGCTGCCTATGAAATTACACCAACAGGTAAGCACCTAAAACAAGAGTCATCATTTATTATCTCACACAGTTTCTGGGTACCAAGATTTTGGGTGGTTCTGGTTCAGGTCAGTCAAGATGTTGGACAGGGCTCCAGTCACCTGAAGACTTGATGGGGCTATGGAGTCCCATCCAGCATGGCTTCCCCCACAGCTGACAGATTGCTACTGGCTATGAGCAGGAGCCCTTACATCCTCTCCACACAGACCACGTGCGTGTCCTCATGACATGGCAGCTGGCTTCTCCTAAAGTAACTGAGTCAAGAGAAAGCAAGGCCAAAGCCACCATGTCTTATATGACCTATCCTCAGAAGTGACATTCTGTTGTTTCTTTAATTTACCACTGAATACAGAGGTCATTCTGATTCATTGTGGATAACTACAATGGGCTAGAAACACTAAGAGGTAAGAATTATTGGGGTCATCTTGTAAGTTGGCTACCACACTGGATGAAATTCCTCCAAAGACATGCACTAAAAGTGACCCACTATGACCCTAGAATCTTGACAGAAAAAAACCCTATCCAGCAGTAGACATGTTAAAATATTCAATAGAACAGTTCAAAGAGATGACTCAGAAATCCACTCTCACGGTAGTTACCATGCTCCTCATATTTCTTCTTAAGCCACTGAAGTCCAGTTTCTTCTACCACTATTTCTTTTTTGGGGGAATACTATTCTCTGCAGGATTTTTGTGACTTTGATGCAGACACAGTCTCCTGACTTTTAACATCTGTCCAACTGCTGAATCCAAAGACTCCTGTCCTTCTGGCTTTTCTTCTCCCCACATTACCTACATGGGCTGAGCATTCTTTCTCTCCAGAATGTCCTCCTGTCTCTTCCTCAGGATATTTTAGGGTTTCTATTACTCTGACTTTCCTTGAGATGATCTTACAATTTCCTTCAAATGCCATTAAGCCCACATCCATCTCAATGATTTTCCCTGGCAATAACTCTGTTTGAGTGATTGCATCTATTCTTGTGGAGACATCACTGACTTTTACCCAAAATAAGTCAGTGTCTTTACCTCTAAGGAACACAGAGCTCCAGGTACATGCACCTTACTGTCTATTGCACACCCACAGTTAATGTTTCCTGGACACCTCAAAATCCCAATGTCCTCCACTTACCTCAGCTTCTACCACCTCTCCTACCTCATAAATGTCTTCTCCTACTCTGCCCAAACCTGACATCCACTCATCTGTGACTTCTAGATGCCTTCACTTCTGGTACTCCCCACAGAAATCAGGTTTGTACTTTGCTTTATTCAAAACCTACTTGAAGTCTGTCTCCTCCTTTTCAGTTTCATGGGTCAAATGTCTTACCAAGATGCTACCAATGCTCCTGTACTGATAACCTACCTAGAAATTAACCACACTTTAATTCATCTTCCAAAATGCCACCAGAAGTGTTTTTCTAAAAATTCATGTACATTATCTTCATGAAATTTGTCAATAGTTCTCATTTCAATGAGGATAACACTCAAATCTATTGGTGAGACACTTTTTCCCATAGTCAGGGTCCCAGTTACCAAAATACCTTTCCAAACTTATAACCTGATATCCTTGCCTGACTTTATAGTCATTCTCAGCTCTAGAACTTCAAACATATACACACACACACGCACGCGTGCGTGCAACTGACATATGCACTGATAGACCAGCTGAAGCCTCTGGAGCCCAAGAAAGTCCTGCCTCTGCCATGGATGCCTAGAAAGCCCAGTTCAGCTTTTGAGTCACAGAAACAAGAGTCAAGACAGAAATACATTCCCATCTCTGATAAAGGGCTGATGGCATATCTTTCATTTCTGATTCCAAAGCAACTCCACTGAACTTGGGGCCTTGCTCCACTTGGTCATGACTGAAAATATTTGATCATTATGTCTTCAAATACATTTTCTGCTCCACCCCTTCACTTTCTCCCAGATTCCTATCGCACATGTATTAGCTCTTTTGACATTGCCCCAAAGAGCACTGAGGCTTAATTGATTTTTTTTCAATTTGCTTATTCTATGCTCTTTGGGTTGAATAATTTCTATTTATTTAACCAGTTTTACTATTTTCTTCTGGTATCTTTATTCTGCTATAAGACTCATCGAGTGATTTTTTTTTTTTTTTTTTTTTTTTCTCTAGAACTTCAAACATATACACACACACACGCACGCGTGCGTGCAACTGACATATGCACTGATAGACCAGCTGAAGCCTCTGGAGCCCAAGAAAGTCCTGCCTCTGCCATGGATGCCTAGAAAGCCCAGTTCAGCTTTTGAGTCACAGAAACAAGAGTCAAGACAGAAATACATTCCCATCTCTGATAAAGGGCTGATGGCATATCTTTCATTTCTGATTCCAAAGCAACTCCACTGAACTTGGGGCCTTGCTCCACTTGGTCATGACTGAAAATATTTGATCATTATGTCTTCAAATACATTTTCTGCTCCACCCCTTCACTTTCTCCCAGATTCCTATCGCACATGTATTAGCTCTTTTGACATTGCCCCAAAGAGCACTGAGGCTTAATTGATTTTTTTTCAATTTGCTTATTCTATGCTCTTTGGGTTGAATAATTTCTATTTATTTAACCAGTTTTACTATTTTCTTCTGGTATCTTTATTCTGCTTAAAAATCTTCGGGTGGTTTTTTTTTTTTTTTTTTTTTTTTTAACAAAAACCAGAGAGGGCTCACTTTGAGACTAAGTAGGACTCCTAGTATACATCTTCAACCATCTGTGCCCAGGAGTGGAGAGGTGTTGTTTTCATTGATTCTGCTTCCTCTGGGTTTCCTATGATGTCAAAGTCTGAAGTAAATCAGACTGTAAGAGTAACTTCCTTCTAGGACCCAGAGAAAGAGACCAGAGCTCTTTACTTCCTCATTTTACATAGAGAGAGAGACACTTAAGATTATTTAGTGTGAGTTATGTTAACCAGTACAAAAGTATTTCTATTCATAGTATATTTTTGTAATAATAAAAATACATACACTCTCCTTAGACAACACCACCTGGTGGCCTTGTTTCTACTTTTGCTCTAAGACTTAAATCATCAACAGAGGGAATTTCTACCCACTGGTGGAAATATGCTTCATCATGTTCATATCACATCCTCTCTGTGTCAATCATTACCCTTGGTTAAAGCCAAGTCTCTCTCAGCTCCTCCATTGCCAAGAATCTTGCAAATTTCATTGAAGTTTGCCCCCTTAGGGGAAAACATTAAATTCACTCACTCAGTTGATTTCCTTTTTCTTTTGGCACATGAAGAGTTAAGCATCAAATAACTTCAGAAAGTCAATTAAAAAGGGATAGTGTAGCTTAATCATAGGGCTTTTCCTGTCTATTTTTTGCAGTAGTTACTTTAAAACTGCTAACTTGAAATCACAGTCCTGTGCTGTCTTCAGAAGTTCACTCAATCAAAAGCCAAGTGCTGAGTAATCAAAGATCTTAATAACTGGAAGTTCTAACCCTAACCACAAGCGGATTAAAAATCCAGTAGCCAGAACGCAGTCCTTCGATCCAGCAATCTCCTGTGCATAATGAGAAACCCTTAAAGCCCCAGATCACAGCCATGTCCTTGCCCACTGTAGAACTAAGTGGAAAAACTCTTTAATTCCTTAAGAGATCCTATCTGCCTGATGAAAATAGATACTGGCTTCTGTGTAGCATGATTAGAAGAATGGGAGGGGATTAGCAAGGATGCTGGGGAGAGGCTCAGCCTTGCTCATTTACATGGTATTACCACTGACAGGTGATGTTAACAGAAAGCAGGGACCTAAAGGCAAAGGGTCTCTGAATTAAAGCAGCATTTATTACTCAAGTTAGAGAGGGATTAAGGTCCATTTATTTTACCATATCCAATTTTATAAGCCTACTAAGTACTTTGATGCTTCTTTTTAAATTTTTCTGTGGAAAACAGTCAAGCTGTTTGGAAAGATGTTTATTTTCATTCAGAACAACCTATGAAAAGATTGTAACTGAAATGTAGGTGGTTGTAGCAATATTCTTTTCCTTCATGTTGGGATGAATGAAAATCAACCCTGTTTTTTAGAGTATAAATATTTAAAAGCCACATTCTTTAACACTATGTTATTGCTTACTTATTGCTACATAACCTATATATACGGTATACCATAGTACATACACAACATATTACATTATGCTAAATATATATATATATATATATAGTATAACATAGCGATATTTCATATTAGATAATTTATTGAAATGATTCCCTATTTTGGAATACCATGTCTTTGATAAGTCTATAAATTTTCTCTCATATGAGTATAAAATTTATTTATTTATACATTTAGCATTGAAATTTGAAGTTAAAATCCACTAGAGATAATAAATCTCCAGAGAGATCTTAGATTCTCTTAGAATCTCTTCCATAGAACTTAGAATTTTGTAGAGTATTTTGCTAGTTCCAGTGCTCCCATAATATGCTCCTTTTGAAAAAGTAAAAAAAAAAAAAAAAAGTCAATTATATGAATAATTGTAAAATGACTTTAAACTAATAATATCTCCTAGCTAAACTATTACTTAATTGCTTGACATTAATATACAAGCAAAATGCTTATACATTTGGAATTTTTTTCAACTCATCATTTTTAAAACACAGTTGATTTTCTACCCAGACTGTTACCTCTAAATTCATTGTTTCAAGGCAGTATAAGAATGCCATCCTATATGCAAGTTTTGAGAGTCACTTCTTAAAAATAAACTTCGTTACACCAAGATAACACAATTTTTCTCCTGTGTTGTCTGATGTATGTTTTAAAGTCCTACATTTTACATTTAAATAATTTTGTGTGTAGTATGTGGTATGAAGTGAAAGATTTTTGTTTGGTTTTGTTTTGATTTTTGCCTATTAATATCTATATTATTTTGCTAATGCTGCCATAGCAAAATACCACAGACTGGGTGACTTAAACAACAGAAATGTATTTTCTCACAGTTCTGGAGGCTGGAAAGTCCATGATTAAGGTGTTGGAAGGTTTGCTTTCTCCTGAGGCTTCTCTCCTTGGCTTTCAAATGGTGTTTCTTGCTATGTGCTCACACAGACCCCTTTGGTGTGTGTTTGTGCCTTAATCTCCTCTTCTTATAATGGCACTGGTCATAAGGTCAGGGCCACCCAAATGACCTCATCTTACCTTAATTACCTATTTAAAGGGCCTATCTCCAAATGCAGTCACATTCTGAGGTACTGGGAGTTAGGACTTTAATGTATGAATAAGGAGAAATAAACAAATACATAATAATATTCAGAGGCTTCAATACCCTTCTTCAACAACTGATGACACTAATAGACAGAAACCATATATCATCTCAATAGAAATAGAAAAATTATTTGACAATATTTAATATTCATTACTGATAAATAATCCATGAAAACTAGAAAGAGAGGGTGACATCCTGAACTTGAAATGACATCTACAGAAAACTTACAGCTAACAGCATACTTAATGCTGGAAAAACTTATGCTTTCTTTCTAAGATCAGAAACAAGAAAATGTTGTCGGTTTTCATCACTTCTATACAAACTAGTACTAAAAGTTTTAGCTAGTGCAATAAGAAAGAAAATTTAAAAATATATACAAATAAAAGACATCCACATCGGAAAGGAAAAAGTAAATCATCTTTATTCTTAGATGTCATGATTGTCAACATAAAAATCTGATGGGATCTATAAAAAATAAGAGAACTAATAACTGAGTTTATCAAGGTAATTGCATACAAGAACAATACACAAGAAGACATGGTATTTCTATATTCTAGCCAAAAACCATTGGAATTAAATTTTTTTAATATTATTTATGACATTATATGAATATGAAATACTTAGTGATAAAATTACAGAAGATTTACAAGTCCTATATAATAAACTCTATAAAACTGGTGAGAAAAATTAAAGGAGACCTAACTAGATCCAAGATATGCTTTTCTCATGGATTTGAAATACCTATGATATTTCACTGCATGCTGTGCTGCATACAGAATAGACTATAATGTGAGTGTGGGCAAGGTCGAAAGGCAGATAAGTACCACCCAGAGAAGGGCACTGAGAATCAAATGCTCCAATATTTACTCACAGCAAGCGGGGAGAGAAAGTACTCAGGATCCAGCCCCTGGCAAAGTGTCTGCTCCCATGGCAATTGGATTCATTCTGTAGCTGTTGTTGGCAGTATGACTTAACAGCATTTGGTCCTTCAGTAGAAGGCCCCCCACCCCTTGCCTAGAGGGCTCCAAGACACAAAAAGCTGGGGGGCATGCCTGAGGGCCATTGATACGTGCATAGCTAAGCGGTTTCTGAAACATTTACATGCTCCCAGTGCAGAGGAAACAGGGATACACTGGCTGAGCTCTGAGCTCTTTGCATGCAATGCAATTTGTGAGCTTACCAGCACATCCTGTACCCAGCACAATGTTTTTCTTGGGAATGCAGGTGAGGCATCATGTTGTTCTGGGACCCTACCTCTGCACTTCATATTTTAGGATGCTCTGTTATTAGGTGAATAAACATTTATACTTTGTAATGTCTTCTTGATGAATTTATATCCCTTTGCCATTATGAAATGTCCTTATTTTTCTCTGGTTATATATATTTTCTCTGAAACCTACATTGTTTCAGGTTAATATAGTCAAGTCAGCTTTTTAAAATTAGTGTTAACATGTAATATATTTTTCATCTTACTTTTAGCTTATGTGTGACTTTACATTTAAAGTACTTTTCTTGCAGGCTGAAAATATGTGTGTCTTGCTTTTTGATCAAATATGACAATCTGGGCCTTTTTCTTTTTTAGTTATTTTATTTATTTTTATTTATTTATTTGGCTGCATTGGGTCTTTGTTGCTGCATGCAGGCTTTCTCTAGTTGGGGCGAGCAGGGTCTACTCTTTATTGCAGTGTGTGGGCTTCTCATTGCAGTGGCTTCTCTTGTTGTGGAGCATGGGCTCTAGGTGCATGGGCTTCCGTAGTTGCAGCATGCAGGCTCAGTAGTTGCAGTGCACAGGCTCTAGAGTGCAGGCTCAGTAGTTGTGGCACACAGGCTTAGTTGCTCCACAACATGTGGAGTCTTCCCAGAGCAGGGATGGAGCCCGTGTCCCCTGCATTGGCAGGCAGATTCTTAACCACTGTGCCACAAGGAAAGTCCCAATCTGTGCCTTTTAATAGGAGGCTTAGACCCTTTATAGTTAATGTGATTACTGACATGTTTAAGTTTTAGTCAACTCTCTACTGTTTATATTTCCTCCCACATTTTCTTTGTCCTTTTTCTTCTATTTTTTTTTTTTGCCATTTTTTGGATTATTGAGCATGTTTTTTGATTTCATTTATCTTCATGCACTCTTAACAGCAACGACTTTTTTTTTTTAATTTTAGTGGTTACCATAGGGTTCATAGTGTACATCTTAAATTTATCACAATCTATTTTCAAGTAATAATATATGACTCCATGTAGCATATAAAAAATGTTACAGTAGTATGCTTCCATTTTTCTCCTACTGGCTTTTATGTTAATATTGTCACACATTTAATTTTACATGTGTTATAAGACCTATCCAACATTTTTATTATTTTAATTTAAACAATTAAGTTGAATGAAGAGAAAAAATATCATGTATTTATTGATGTAGTTATGATTTCCAGTGCTTTGCATGAATTTGTGTTTCATCAGATATCACTTGTCTTTTGTCTGAAGGATTTCTTTTAACGTGTCTTGTAGTGCACATTTACAAGTGATAAATTCTTTCATCGTTTGCATGTCTGGTAATGTCTTCATTTCCTCTTTTTATACAATTTGTCTGTAACTTTTTTTTTTCAGTACTTTGAAGTCATTGAACCGGTCTTCTTACTGGCATTGATTTTGAAGAGAAATCTGCTCCTGCTTCT
>NW_006778536.1:2092993-2103412 GCF_000442215.2 Lipotes vexillifer | reverse complement strand
TTTTTTTTTTTTTTTGCGGTACGTGGGCCTCTCACTGTTGTGGCCTCTCCCATTGCGGAGCACAGGCTCTGGATGCGCAGGCCCAGCGGCCATGGCTCACGGGCCCAGCTGCTCCGCGGCATGTGGGATCTTTCCGGACCGGGGCATGAACCCGTGTCCCTTGCACCGACAGGTGGACGCTCAACCACTGCGCCACCAGGGAAGCCCTCCTGCTTCTTTTTGTGTCCCTGTGTAACATTTTGTTTTTCTCCTCTCACTGCTTCTAAGGTTTCCTCTTTATCACTGGTTTGGAAAAAAAAAAAAAAAAAAATCATTATGTGACTTGATGTAATTTTCCTCATGTTTCGTGCACTTGGTGTTAACTGAGTTTCTTGTACCTAGTGTTTTATAGTTTGCATCAAATTTGAAAAAAGTAAAAATCAGCCAATATTGTTTCAGTGTCTTCCATTTCTCTCCTGCCTTTTGAGTATGTGAACTACACTTCTACCCAGCTACCTGGTGTCATCCCACACACCACTGGTTCTCCTCTCATTTCTCATGATTCCCTTTTCCCTCTGTGCTTAAATTTTGATAGTTTCGATTGCTCTCATTTCAAGTTTACTTATCTTTTATCCTGCAATTTTTAATCTGCTTTTCACTCTACTCAGGGTATTTTTGTCTCACACAATGTAGTTTAGATCTTCAGAAGCTTGATTTAGTTCCTTTTTATATCTTCCATTGAATAAGATTATAATAACTTTTTAAAAATAACATTGTGAAGATAGTACAGTGAATTCCCATATACCCGCACAAATTTCCTCTTTTATTATATTAGTATAGTGTAATTTCTTCAACTAATGAATAAATATTGATGTTTTATAATTAACTAGATTCTATATTTTATTCAGATTTCCTTGGTTTTACCTAAAGTATTTTTGTCTATTCCAGGATCCCAATCAGGATCCTACATTACATTTAGTCATCATGCCATCAGGTCTGCATAGTTTCCTCTTGACAGTGACAGTTTGTCAGACTTTCCTTGTTTTTTACGTTCTTGACAGTTTTGAGGAGTACAGGTCAAGTATTTTGCAAAATGCCCCCAAATATAATCTACCTGATGTTTCTCTCATGTTTAGAGTAGGGTTATGTGTTCTGTGGAAGATAAAGTGTGATTTTCATAACATCATTCTAAGGGTATGCACTAGTAATATGACTTGTAACTGTTGACATTAATAATGATTATTTAGTGGAGTCAGTGCTTGTCAGGTTTCTCTACTGCAAAGTTACTATAATATTCCACACTTGAGAATAGGGTGAGAGTAAATGCATAAATTATTTGGAACTCTCTCCCATTTGCTTATTTATTTAATTATTTATCAGTATGGACTCATGGATATTTATTTTGTACTTTGGATTATAATCCAAGGCTTTATTTTCTTAATTGTTCCAGATTTGGTCATTAGGAGCTCTGTCAGCTAGCTCCTCGCTCTTGTATCCCTACAACATAACTTCATCATTCTTTTCCTATTTTTTTTTTTTTTTTTTTTTTTTTTGCAGTATGCAGGCCTCTCACTGTTGTGGCCTCTCCCATTGCGGAGCACAGGCTCTGGATGTGCAGCCACTCCACGGCATGTGGGATCCTCCCAGACTGGAGCACAAACCCTTGTCCCCCGCATTGGCAAGTGGACTCTCAACCACTGTGTCACCAGGGAAACCCCATCATTCTTTTTTGAGTATTTCTTTAGTTCCTCTCACTACAAGATGTTCCAAGGTCACTGTTGGAGAATAAATCATGGGCCACCTCCTAAATATATCCACATCTTAATCCCTGGAACTTGTGAAAGTTACCTTTTAGAGCAAAATAAACTTTGTAGATGTGATTAAGTAAATAATTATGTGATGGGGAGATTTTCTTGATTATTTGGTTGGTCCCTGAATCTAATCACTAGTGTCCTTACAAGAGGACACACTGTTTCTATATCCCTCAACCAACAGAGCAAGGAGATGTATGTTTTATATGTATATAGTAACTTGTGCGTTTATAAATATCTACAAAATTCGTATGTGTAACCAGTTGCATATTTTTCAACTGTATATGAGTTCACTTTGATGTCTGCAGCTCTAATTCATTCTAGTCATCTCCCTTGCTCACCTGTAACCTTTACCTCCAACAGTGAAAATCTAGACCCTCATCATCCAACATCCATTTACCTAATTGTTCAATTATAGCATGTATAGAGCAGTATCAAAATTGCTAACCCACACCCGTGGAAAACAACCAGACTGCAGTGCTTATGTACAGTTTATTTTGTTTTTAGTCTTATAGACTCCACTCACTTCCAAATTACCTAAGTTAGCACCGTTTTCCCTGACCTCATTCAGCAAAGCTCTTTCATATATTTGTGACTTAGTCAGACTATTTCATTCTGTATTCTATTCTGGGATCCTTTAACCTCCTAAAGGATTTTTTTAGTAAATTTGCATGGATTAAGGTTCATTCTTGTGCTATAAAGACCTGTGCATTTTAACATATACACAGTATCATGTATGCACTATTACAATATTAAACAAAATAGTTTCAGTGCTCTAAAATATGCCCTGTAATTTATCTATTCAACCTTCCCTCCATCCTTCTCTCCATGACAATAGATCTTTTTCTCTTCCTAAATGTTGCTCTTTCCCAGAACATCATATAACTGGAATCACAGTATATAATCTTTTCAGACAGTTTCTTTCATTTAGCTCACATAGTTAAGAGGCCTCCATATATTATCATGGTTTGATATCTCATTTTTCTTAGCATCTTTATTTGAGTGTAGTTAAAAATTTTGTGTTAGTTTCTGCTGTATAACAAAGTGAATCAGCTATATGCATACATATATCCCCATATCTCCTCCCAGGACCCCTCTTCCCCCTCCCAAGAACCTGGTTCTTGCTCTTCCCTGAGTACCATTCGGATGCACAGACTGAGCATCCCCCACCAGCACGCCCTCCCTTGGCTGGTGTGCAGAGATGGATTTCCCACTGGGCATCCCTGACTTGATCATCCATCAGCATCTCATCACCCACCTTTCTAAACCCAACCTGCTCCTCCACATGAGTCCTTATTAATTAATGGTATTTCCATTTCAAGCAAAACACTGCAGGTTTCAATTGTTTGAGTCAATATGGCCTCAGAACTGTCTCCCAGCCCCTCTCCTTTCTTTTCCCTTTATCACCATATTTTCCTGGTTTACTTACCAGTCTCACCCGGACCCTCATTTTTTAACCTGGAAAACATGATCATCTTGTCAATACCTTGTTTAAAATCCCTGATGGGCTCTGTGTTACCTACAGCAGTAACATTCCAAAGGGGTCTGTAAGTTATGTCTTTCAGGCATGGCCTTGGACCTTCTTTGAAGAGAGAATATTCAGGGAGCATCTAGAGCCACATGGAACAGTGTGGTCCTGGAACCTGAGGAGCGGCAGGCTGGATAAAGCAGCCATCTTTCAATTTGATCTCCAGTAGCACAGGGAGTCCACCTGGTTCCTGCTGGGTTCCCTCTCAGTTCACTGTGGTCTGGAAATCTTCTAAATTATTTGCTGGGCCAATTATAGGACTCACCTTGTTTGTTTTCCAGCTCTCAGAAATCACTGTCCTTGGTTGCCTGTTGTCCTGTGTCTTGAAAACCAGTGTTTTATATACTTTGTCCATTTTTTATTGTTTTGGGAGAAGGAAAATCCATTCCCTGTTACTCTATCTTGGGTGTCAGCTTAAGTCCCCATCTGCATGAATTTTGATCTAATTTTGGATGTTACATAGATGTCCCCTTTACTTGTAACCTAAGAATAAATACTAAGGGAGAAGAAACTTTTGTCTGTTCTGTTCCTGAATCTTAGTATTGAAACAGTGGTGCTCAGGAAAGATTTGCTGAATAAATTCAGTGTTTGAAACTGTTGATGGCTTAGCAGTGTTCCAATACAACTGTTTAAGGTCATTATGCAAAATGTGATCAATTCTATACATCCTAACTTGATGGTGAGCAAATTACTTACACCAAATAAATAGTTAAAGGAAAGCTAAATAATTATATAGAAGCAATTTTACAGCCTGAATTCAGCACTAATGCTATGGTTGGCCTGAGAAAGAGAAAGACACACACACACATACAGAGTGAGAGAGGGGGAGGTGTCATCCCTCTGGACATGTCTCTCAGCCACATTTCTAAGGAAGGCAGATGCTCAGTGTTATTCTCCTTAACTTTTCCTTTCCACTATTATCTGTTCCATAAAACTCTATGTAAGGAAATGTCCAAATATTCTATGTTTTTCTTCATGAATCTTACCCTTAAATGTGATCAGCTGTCAGAGATGCCTGCCTGGAACCTGTTTATGTTGGACTCCATGTTAATTGTTTTTTGCAATGAATTGTATCCCCTCAAAGATAATACTTTGAAGCTCTAGCCCATTATGTGATAATATTTGGATATGGGGCCTTTGGAAAGTAATTAAGTTTAGATGAAGTCGTTAGGATGGATCCCATGATGGGATTAGTGCCCTCATAAGACGAGACAGCAGAGACTTGGCCATTCCTCTTGACCACTTGAGGACACAGTGAGAATGTGGCCATCTGCAAGCCAGGAAGAAAGCTATCACCAGAATCTAACTATGTTGGCATCCTGATCTCGGACTTCCAACCTCTGAAACCAGGAGAAAGTAAATTTCTGCTGTGTAGGCTGCCCAGTCTGCAGCGTTTAGTTATGGCAGCCTACGCCAACCAATACTCTCACTTTCACAACCCTTGTACATTGTGCTTCTGCTGTAAAAAAAATAAGACCAGTTCCTCAATTAATTTGCATTCTGTTGGAGGATGCATTCCTCTGCCTGATTACTCAAAGGAGCACCAGAAATGGTGAATTTCCACACTCTTGGGAGTGGTCCCTGTGCGGCGTCCTCCTGATTCAGCAGGAAACAGGGTAAAGGGAGGCACTGTCTTTAGGCTTGTCTCCAGAAGGATGCTTGTCAGTACCATACACAGTGTGGTCTTGGAACCTGAGAAGTGGCAGGCTGGCTAAAGCAGCCATCTTTCAATTTGATCTCCAGTAGCACAGATAGTTTTAAAGCATGAAGTGTGGTGCATGGCTAGGAACAGCTGGATGTTTTGCTCTGTAGTGAACCTCCTCACTGTGGACAGTGGTGACCCTGAAACCACCAAATCATGACTGTCCCATCATTCCTTCCTGTTCAATTTCTTATCCCTGGGAACATGGATTTGCCTTCAACAGGTCCTGATATACGTATCTCTTCTTTTCCTGCTGGCACTCTGTTTTCTAAAAATATCTATAGTTGCTTGACTTCATCTTCCTCTACCCAAGATCCATCTCACATGTAAGGTTAAATGCTCTTCAAAAACTCACAGCCGTGGTGTTTTAATTTCCAAGTTACAAACCTTTCAACATTATCATAGACAAATACTGCTTCTAAAAATGCCATTAAATATTGATTCATTTACTTGACTGAGAAAACTTCCCTGCCCACATGTTAATTCTAAAGGTGTTTTTCCTACAAAGCCTAATGATAACAAGCAAACAGATTAACAAGTAAACATCTCAGTTTCTGTGGAAGAGAACACAGGAGTAAACAGTGTCCCTCCCCAGTCTGAAACTGGTCACTGGCCCAAGGCTTGGGCTTCCTTTTTGTGATGAAAGTGGAAAGAGAGAGGCAGGGCAGTGCCATCCCTGTGTGTGTGGATTGAGGTGGGAAGGGTTTTAGAGAAAACTCCACTGCAAACAAAGCACATATTAAGGTCTAAATAAATCATTCCACTGAGGGAGTTTTAGGACATCTGGTAATAACATAGCATTGGAAGTGGTTTAATAAACTTGGTGGCCAAGAAACTACCCTCTTTGAATTTCTGTGTCTCTGTTTATATCATTGTTTTCCTTATAGTTAACAATATGATAATGTTTCCATTTTACTCCTACTGAGATGCAGGCATGACTGAAACATGCCCCTTACCTTGATGCCATCAATTTTTGTGTGCAGGGAGACAGATGGACAAAAATCACACTAAACTGGCAGTATGAACTAACTGTTGGTCTAATCACTATGTAGCAGAGAGGAAGGCAGGGTCAGGAAAAGCTTCACAAAGAAGAGATCGAGCAGGGTCTCAAAAGGTGCTCCATTTGGAGAAGAGAGTGAGGGTCTTCCACGCAGAGGAAGCAGCAGGCGCTGCACCACGAGATATGAAAAAGAACTCCTTGTAAGGCATGTGATCACACCCTAGATTCTGCCTGAAACAGTGATGGAAGAGTCTGGAGAGAGCACTCAAAGATCCAGTGACTGTTAAGTTGGATTTTATTTAGTGGTTCATTGGGTTTGCAAACAATCTTTTCTTCTTCTTCTTCTTTTTTGTTAAACTATGAGTCCTTTTTTTGACTTGTTTTTTATTTTTAGAGCGGTTTTAGGTGCACAGCCAAATCAAGAGGAACATACATATTCTGCATGTACTTCCTGCCCCAGTACATGCACCATGTCCCCCATTATCAACATCCTACACTAGACAGTACATTTGTTACAATCAATGATCCTACATGGACACTTGATTGTCACCCAAAGTCCACTGTTTACAATACTGTTCTCTCTTGGCTTTGTACATTATTTGAGTTTGGACAAATGTGTTATATCTATCATTGTAGTATCACATAGGGTATTTTCACTGCCTAAAAATCCTCTGCTCTGCCCATAGATTTCTCCCACACTGATCTACCCTTGGCAATCCCTGATCTTTTTACTATCTCCATAGTTCTGCCTTTTTAAGAATGTCATACAGTTGAAATTATCTAGGATGCATCCTTTTCATATTGGCTTCTTTCCCTTAGTAATACACATTTAAGTTTCCTCCATGACTTTTCATGGCTTGATAACTCATTTATTTTTAACACTGAATAGTATTCCGTTGTTTGAATATACCATAGTATATGCATTCACCTACTGAAGGACATCATGGTTGCTTCCAAGTTTTGGCAGTTATAAATAAAGTTATAAATAAAGTAACATCTCTGTGAAGATTTTTGTGTAGACATACGTTTTCAACTCCTTTGCATAAATACCAAAGAGTATGATTGATGGAATGTATGGTAAGAATATGTTTAGTTTTATAAGAAACTGCTAGACTGTCGTCCAAAGTGTCTGTACCATTTTGCAGCCTCTCCAGCAATAAATGAGAGTTCCTGTTGCTTCACATCCCTGCCAGAATTTGGTGTTGTCAGTGTTCTGGAATTTGGCCATTCTAATATGTATACAGTGCTATCTCACTGTTTAATTTTTAATATTTATATTTCCAAGATGACATACAATATGGAGAATAATTTTGTCTGCTTATTTCCATCTGTGTATCTTATTTGACGAGGTGTCTGTTCAGGTCTTTGACCTATTTTTAAATCAGGTTGTTTGTATTCTTATTGTTGAGTTTTCAGTTTTCTTTGTACATTTTACATAATAGTCCTTTATCAGAAGTGTCCTTGTAAATATTTTCTCCCAGTCTGTGGCATATCTTTTCATTCTCTTGACATTGTCTTTCCCAGAGCAGAAGTTTGTAATTTTAATATAATTTAATAAAGTCCAGGTTATCAACTATTTCCTTCATGGACCATGACTGAGTTGCATCTAGAAAGTCATGACCATATCCAAGGTCACCTAAGTGTCACCTATGTTAAATTTTAGGAGTGCTATAGTTTTGCATTTTACATCTAAGTCTATGATTTATTTTGTGTTTATTTTTGTGAAGTGTGTAAGGTCTGTCTCTAGATTCCTTTTTGTTTTTCAAGTGGATGTACAGTTGTTCCAGCATCACTTGTTGAAAGACTATCTTTGCTCCATCAGTGGGGCCTTCATTCAAGTAAACACTACAAGATTCCACTAGAAACCATGTAACAGATTTGAGGTTAGGACACTTTCCATGTGGCTCTAGATGCTACCCGAATATTCTCTCTTCAGAGAAGGTCCAAGGCCATGCCTGAAAGACATAACTTACAGACCCCTTTGGAATGTTACTGCTGTAGATAACACAGAGCCCATCAGGGATTTTAAACAAGGTATTGACAAGATGATCATGTTTTCCAGGTTAAAAAATGAGGGTCCGGGTGAGACTGGTAAGTAAACCAGGAAAATATGGTGATAAAGGGAAAAGAAAGGAGAGGGGCTGGGAGACAGTTCTGAGGCCATATTGACTCAAACAATTGAAACCTGCAGTGTTTTGCTTGAAATGGAAATACCATTAATTAATAAGGACTCATGTGGAGGAGCAGGTTGGGTTTAGAAAGGTGGGTGATGAGATGCTGATGGATGATCAAGTCAGGGATGCCCAGTGGGAAATCCATCTCTGCACACCAGCCAAGGGAGGGCGTGCTGGTGGGGGATGCTCAGTCTGTGCGTCCGAATGGTACTCAGGGAAGAGCAAGAAGAGGTCTGGGGTGAAGCCTGAAGTTAGGACTTTAGAAACTTAGGAAGGAACCCCCTTACTCCAGTGAAGAGCTCATTTATTTCATGCCTCCTCTGCAAAATGGTGCTTGCATGGGAGCCGGAGAGCATACTTGAACTAGTTGAAAATCTATGACCAGCACACTGTCTCCTTCGTCTCCAAACCACACAGATGGGCTTGAGAAACAAGTCAAAAAGGAAATACTGGACTCCCTGACCCTAACGAGAAGACTGGGTTCCACAGCCTCACTTGATGTACTCAGTAGGTACTGTGTATTGTCGCCTTGGCTTCTCCCCCTTGGGGTTTGAATTTTAGGTGCAATAGAAAGCAGTGTTTGTTACACTTTCAAAACTAAAGTATTGGTTTTCTCCTGGTTTTCAATGACCAGATCTTGGGTCATCAGTTTACACTGCCTGCTTCGAGGTACAGCTATCCTTCTGGATTTCCATTCCACACATGGCATTCATGACCCATGGACTCCCAGTGTCACAGGTTTCCACTGGGCACCTTGAAAAATAAATCTCTTTGTTAAGCACAGTTCTGTGCTTAATGATATTTCCATTTCAGGAAAGGAAACCACAGTTGTTTTTTGTTGTTGTTGTTGTTGTTGTTATTGTTGTTTTATTCTGCAACGGAGCTGTTGAGCATATTCACAGTGCAACAAAGAAGGAATAATTGTTTTATATCTGACACAGGTGTCTAAGCTCACCTGAAATACCTAGCTGCTAATTGCACCAGTGAATGTGCAAATTAAGGCTAAACACAAACTCATAGTTGTCTGAACTCCCGAGAAGTTTAATTTTAAAAAACAGGTGTAGGAAAGAAATGAACTTTTTATAAAGGAAAAGTTAATTTTATTTGATTCTTTAAATGAAAGGCATCAAAACAAATAATCAGATTCCTCCCAGAGAAAACTAGGAAAGATGTTGTGATCTAAAATGGTTCTGGATGGATTTTACATTAAAATTGCTGAGAAAAAAATAGAAAAATAAGTCTACTATAGGAAATGTAAATATGATGAATTAGCATTGTTGTTTCTTTACATTTCCCATATCCCAGAATCTGTGGCATCCCACACTTTGACTGCCACAGTTGATGCCAGTAGTGGAAAACAAAGGCTTTACTCTATTAACTGAAGAAATTGCTATACTGGAAAATCAATGGTCACAAAGCAACTGAAGTTCACAAATAGCTTTCACTGGAGACTCAAACAGAGGTATGTTCTGTGAGTTTTGTCATTCATAAAATAAAGCCCATTTTGTTTATAGTGTTGTTTTTCTTCTCTTTCCTTTGTTAAGTATTATAAAAATTGAGTATAAAATAGACCTGGATTCCACAGCTGAAGACACACCGTTTTCCAAGAGCAAAACCCAATGTGTAGACAGCACCCAAAACCCCAAGCTTTGGAAAACATTTTCCTTTCCTTTGCTTGTCAAAGCAGAATGGTTACAGCCTGACCTTCCAGGCACTTCCTCCTTCTGGTTCCTTTTCACCTTCCTGCCAAACATCCTGGCTTTTAGCACGGACCTTGTCTCCCCACTGTCTCCCCCATGTGTGAACACTCTTTACCAACTACTTCAAAAAGCATGTTTTAGGCGATGCCATATGACTTAGCCCACATTTTAGTGTATTATCGGTAACTAGGGTAATCATGTAATTTACCATCAAAACAGGACACGTTTGAGAGTGAATGGTGCTGATATTAATGTTTTTCCATGACAACGTACACATTCTAAATGTTGATAACAAAATCTGTGACCAGATTGAAAGTTCTTTACATTTAAGACTTTGAATAGCAAGTCTCTTAGCTGCTACACATTCATGCTGCATTGTGTACTTGTATGAAATGTAGCACAGTGTAAATGCTTAATTTGATTCATTATTGCAATGCCCTGCACACTAGGAACCACAAACACATGCCAGATGATGTCAAAGCATCCTGTTCAGCTGACAGGATTAGCAAACAGGGCTAGCAGGAA
>NW_006778536.1:2060432-2092864 GCF_000442215.2 Lipotes vexillifer | reverse complement strand
GGAATGGGTTAGTAGCAAATAGCAAATGGATCATACAAATTTAATTCTTTACTTGATTCCAGGGTAATTTCCCCATCAGCAGCAGAGGGTGTAGAAGAAAAACCTCTCACTCAACAGTTCATGCTCCTCTTGTCTTAGTATTGATATTAATGCCAACAAAATTAGTAATTTGACAATTAGTTCCCCACTTACCTGAGAAGACATGAAAGGGAAAAAGAAAGTGTTTTAACTGGATTATAATGTGGCTCTGACAAGTCAGGATCCTGTCATGTTATAGCCTTCCAACTTTAACATTTTCATGTCTGCTTGGCAGGCTATTAAAATAAATGAGGGTGCATTGGACTGCTGTTCTTCTTTCCTCTAATGGGAGTTGAGGAATTTGCAAGCCACCAGTGTAAATTGACCGATCTCAGAGACTGAAAGGATTTAGCTAAAGTGGACAATTAGGATCATTTCTGCACAGCTGAGTGAAACATTCCTTGTTATTTTAATAATTCAGGCCCAGGGTAATTTTCGGAGGCTGAGTTTGTCAAGATAATGTGCCTGTGCTTGTCTGCTTGTCATTTTTAACTCAATCCCACATGTTACAGGTGCAGTCTAGCTTACAAAACAGGAAAATCATTCACTGGAGAATTTGCATATGGAATACAGATACACCGAATTGAGGGAAAGTCGACCAGGAGATTGACAGGGAGCTGCAGTGTGAATGCCTCATGATGGTTTAAAGTCTGGCTGATAGATGCTGTGTTGTTTTGTTGATACAGTTAGGAGTGTTATTGGACAATATGCATATTGCAAGTGTGGACCACGTACAGCACCATTTAGCTGGTGTAGCTTACACTGTTTTTGTTAAGAAATGTGTGAAGGCTGGGTATTCCCTCGTAGATGCAAATGCTCGCTTTCAGCTCAGCTTTATCTCAAAGACTGATAGAATAATATCTTTAACTTTTGGTAGCAAGACACATTTAGAGAATTATACATGAGTTGAAGATAGAGAAATTCTGATACTAGAGAGATCATCATTGCATTTCTGCAAGTAGAAGCTTGTTTGGCCAGATGATGTGGTGCCAACAGATTAGAACATCACTTGTGATTACAATGATTGGTATAAAACCAAAAGTGACCAATTCTGTGTGTGGGTCTAGCACTAGATAGAAACAGTCACATTAATTTGAAATCAAGAAGTATTAAAATAAAATTTTGATTGAAGGTCCACACTTGCCAGCCCTGCACTCAGGGCCCCTTGAGCTGTTTAGTGGGTGATGGGTGACCTTAGTTAAGGAGTGTTCACACTGAAGTCTCCACAGGCCCTCTACACAACTTCATTGCAGCAGCTCAGTTTCTATCTGGTTCATTTTTCCATGCAATGTTATTAGATAGAATTTACCCTAAAATTGATATTTACTAAAAATATCAACAACAAAAGTCTTAAAATCATTGTTTTGTAAGAAGAGATTTTTCAATGCCACTTAACCTAAGAATGAAAACACAGCCAGTATTATTGGCCAAATATTCCTTAGCATGAAATATTTTATCATAGTAATGTGTCTCTGTATCTACCTAAGGAGGTTTTCCAATACAATTTTTAAAAGATGTGGGAATACAACTTAATTGTTTGACTTGTTTAAAACAAGTGAGTCATGTCAAACAATTGTGTTGCACAAAACAATCCCAACAATTCCATCTATTTCAATGTCGTTTTAACATCAGTAGTCTTTGCCCATGAACTCTGATGGAGGACTGTCTACTGCATCAGAGAGCACGTAGATTACGTTTCCCCTAAATCAAATCTCCTTTTTACTTTGGCAAATTTTAAACCCTCATGTTGTATTTTTCCTGTGTCATCCAGTATGAACCATATGGCCCAGCAGGCAGAGAAAACTTCCAATTGGGTCTCACCACACATTACAGGTCAGCTGTTTAATCACCTCCATTGTAGATTTTCTAACCAAGTGAGTGAAATATGGGAAAGCCCATTCTAATGAGCAGAATGATGGAGGAGTTACACATACAGAACAATGAACAGACAAGCAAGTGGACAAAGGCTACCCAGCGCACACCTGACAGTGCTCCACGTTTCATGCCATGCCTGGAACTGCCCTATCTCCCAGACCCCAGCGGCTGCCTCACTGCCCATGACCCAGGGCCACATTGTTTACTGCCTTGTCATAAGACTTGCTGATTTCTGTGTGAGTCAGGTAGAAGCAAAAACTTAGTGAGCAAACTTAACAGGCTTGCTTTTCATTCAGAACCTGGGCAGACTGAATGGATACCCAGGGTAATCTCTTCCAAGCAGTGGCTCCACATGTGTGAATCCTCCCATGGTGCAGCTGTGTCCTCTCAGGCTGTATCTCTTCTAATCTATGAACAAGGGGCAGAGAGTGAGCTGAAGCCACCCATGGCCCCAAACTGACTGAAAGGATGTCTGGAAAACAAAGCATCCCTGTGGGGCCAGGAGGTTAGTGAACATCTAACTAGTATCTGTCATATGGGTCAGCAAGGTGAAAAACAGTGACATTTCAGAACTGAACACAAAGCATGGTGGTAAAGATGGAAATCAAGAAGAACACAGAGCTATGTATTAAAGGGTACACAATGCATACAGACAACACATGTGGCGACTCCTGCCATCTCACCCATGTGAACCTTCAACCAGTTGTCCAGTAGGTATCCTTACAGACAGTCTGAAAGCAGCATCATTTAAAAAATAGATTTACTTCAGCCATTCTTTTCAGCTGTTTCCTCACTAGCCAAACTACTACAGCTGACTTTATTGTTATATATTTTTCCACTTCATTGTTTTCTATTGGAACAGGGCTTGGCATGTCAGCCACCTAATATATTTCATGTCTTTGGGTCACCACAGCTCCTAGCATCTGGGTAAGACCATTAGTGTAATAGATGCTCA
Organism: Lipotes vexillifer; assembly: GCF_000442215.2. Lineage (NCBI taxonomy): Eukaryota > Metazoa > Chordata > Mammalia > Artiodactyla > Lipotidae > Lipotes > Lipotes vexillifer. The sequence goes on along the minus strand of NW_006778536.1, from coordinate 2,089,956 downwards.
CGATTAGAGAGTATTAGTTTAGAGAATTAGACTGTAGTCGATGATCAATAAATGAGTAAAAGTGAATTATAATTGATTAGCAAGAGTTTTGCACAAGCACCTTCACAAGCTTAATAATTGAAACTTGCAACTCAACTTTACACTTGGCCAAATATGACACAGGTGATGGGCCCTGTGGAGCTAAGTATGTTTTGCAGATGTTCCCAGATTGAATAAAATTACTACAATTATAGTTAATCAATGCTGTGATTATTTATGTTATGACTCTCCAATTAAACAAATCCCCACAGGGAGAGTCTTCTCTTTTTAATCTGATGGAGAGAACTAAATATCCCTCCTGATCTGAAAATCCAGAGTAAATTGGATCCAACACTGTCTATGCTCACCTGTCCAGGAAGGTGGGTTTTGGCATTTCAGTGAGAAGAAGGAAATTAAAGAACCAGTCCATGGTCACCAATCATTTTAGAACCTAACCTAATTGTCTCACATTGGTCTCTTTTTGTCCCTGGTGTTACCAAAATGACACTGGTTTATGACTGAGAAATGCAGTGTCTTACACAATATAATCTCTTTTTAAATTTTATTTTATTGAATTATAGTTGATTTACAATGTTGTGTTAATTTCTGCTGTACAGCAAAGTGATTCAGTTATACGTCTATATATGGTCTTTTTCGTATTATTTTCCATTGTGGTTTATCACAGGATATTGAACATAGTTCCCTGTGCTATGCAGTAGGACCTGGCCTTTTATCCATCCTGTATATAATAGTTTGTATCTGCTAATCCCAAACTCCCCATCCATCCTCTCCCACAGAAAAAATATTTTTAACTTTGTTCCAAATGACACTTCATATTAAGATCTTCAAAGGAACTTTAATAGTTTACCATCTACTGATGTTTAAATAATCTCTTTGTATATGCAAATATACTTAAGTCAAGGCATTGCTGGCTTTCTCCTGGGCACCACTGACTGCCACTGGCCCTCATGGAGAAGGGGCTGGTAACTAGCACATGAGATAAAAAATCATGATGATGCATTTCCTTGTCTTACCACATATTCTGAAATATATTTTATATTGACAAGTAAAAGTCTTGCAATCATACAGGAACTGCAACACTAACTCTGAAATATGTTTTAAATTTCCTTAGATTAAAATCCTAATGTAGTCTATAATAGCACCTTTGTTTATATTAGACTACCCAATCTCTGAGTATTTTACAAGCTGAATTTGACTTTTTTTTTTTTCTTTTTTCTTTTTACAGAGTCACCATTAAGTTAGGCAGGCTTTTCCTCTTCACACTCCACTGACACAAAGCTAGAAAAAGTATCATAGACAACAAGATGGCTTAGGGATTGAGGTCCATGTTAATCAATTTTCTCCTCTTCTTTGAGTTTGCAGTCTTCACCTTGTGTCGATTTAAGGGAGGAAACTTGGTACTCAAGGCAAATACTTATTAGAACACAATTTATTCAGAATGGCTTTCAAAGCAGGCTCAGAATATTTGCCTGAATGATCACTCAAGCTAAAATACAGAGGAACTTAAATCATTTCTCTACTGATTCCTAAGTTAATTCTAGTATTTTCATATAAATTTTAATTAACGTTGTATCTGGTATGACTTAGCTGTGTATCTAGATTCTCATGCATTGCATATCTTATTTAAAACCTAACCTTTTACACTGTAAAAAAAATTCTCACCCCTCTGGCATGCACAGTCAACCTTGCTGCCTCAACCAGCAGCCTTTCAGCCACTGTCCATATTGGAGCTGTTCAAAAGCACACACTATAAATACTCATGTTCATTTAACCCTCAAAGTCAAAACAGAAATCCATGAACATAATGGTGCCCTCTGATCCTCAGGTAAATTAGTTTAGATGTGATAAAAGTAAAGCCTTTGGACAGGCAGTGGAGGTATTTTCCTCTCTTATCCTTCAATCCCTTAAAAACACCAATTGTTCTCATTGACTCTTTCTTCTGGGCACAAAGTACTATGTGGTGAGTCATAGGCATGCAGAGACAAAGAAAAGCATCATCTCTATGCTCAGTTTATGAGTAAATTATAACATTTATGAAGAAGGGAATGTCTCCTTTCTGACAAGAGCAGAAGTGCTTCAAGAAGATGATGTTGTTTGATCTGGGTTCTGCAGCATGAGTAGGATTTAGCCAGAAAGAATTGGAGGTGGGATGGAGATGGGAAGGAAACCTGGGGCCATGTTTGGGGACACACATACCATATGACTTTACCTGAATGAATACAGAGGAGAATTGGGTGTCAATTATGAAAACTTAGTGGAGGAATAACCATGGAGAGCATTGATTACAAGGATAAGAGCTTTAGAATTATCTGGTAGGCAGTAAGCTGCTGTTAATGTTTCTGAGCAAGAAAAATATAAATATAACCATTTTTTAGAAATTTTATTGCTCAAAATTCCCCTGGGTTATAAGTGAAGGGAAGGGGGAATTTGGGCAACTTGGGAAGCAGTCCTATTATCAATGTTACCATTATTATTATTGCTAGAACTCATGGAATGAGTGTTTCCAGTGGTTTGGGGAAAGTAACAACACGTGAAAATGACTCAACCAAGGACACATATCCATCAGGACTTGGCGAAGATGGGCAGGGTCTGGGTATGGGTGGGAGTTGGCTGCGCCCCACTGACCTGAGCTCTGACTATTCCTGCAAGTACAAGGAATCATTGTATAATTTCACCCACTTTAGCAGACAATTTATGTCTAAAACATAGGGTAGAGAAAAGGAAGAACAAAGATATAAGGAGACTAATAGAGAGGGACTGCTCCTACCACCCAGTGAGTGAGTCATAGTGATGGACTGTGAAATCTCTGCCTGCAATGCCTGGAGTGTCCTTTGTATGCACTGCAGGAGTACTGTGCACCGGGTGCATCACCTCTGTGGGTGTACTGTGCACCAGGTGCATCACCTCTGCAGGTGTACTGTACTCTGGGTGCATCACCTCTGTGGGTGTAATCTGCACTGGGTGCATCACCTCTGTGGGTGTACTGTGTTCTGGGTGCAGCACCCCTGTGGGTGTACTGTGTACCGGGTGCATCCCCTCTGCGGGTGCACTGTACTCTGGGTGCATCACCTCTGCGGATGTACTGTGCTCTCCAGGTATACAGTCACGTTCCTAGTGGGCAAGTTCCTAGTGTGCAAGTGCCACTGCAGACTGGAGCCTGGTTTGGCTCTGAGGATGTTCTGGCTGCACAGACATCTTCACATGCACAGCCTCTGCTCTGCCACCAGAACATTGTCACAGTGGCTTCTGCTTCCCTTAGCCCAAACCTTTAGTGCTAATACTGAATAGATAATTAAGTAGCAGAATAATTTTGAAGTGAAAAGTATAGAGCAAGAAAAAAATTGCCTTTTATTATTTTTAAAATACTGACAAGAGTGTCTGTATCACGAGTCATCAGGAAATCTCAACTAATAAATGAAAACCTCGGAGGTACGGATGCCTCAGAAATGTCACCCTCTTCATGGGAATCCTGTCTTGTCAACTGGTCAGAAGGTTTCAGTGTTTAAAAAACCTCGCAGCTAATCTGACATTGATATAAAACTTGCCATTTACATGAAAATGCCAACCCTCACCCAGGATCTGTTGTGGCTTCTCCGTGAGGGTAGCAGCCTGTTCATGACTTGAAGATATGGAAAGAGTAGCGTGTGTGTGCTTTATGTAAAGTAGCTATAAAATAGAGAGGGAGTTGATGGAGGGGTTAAAATGATAATATGTGACTAAATAGCCAAGGTTGTATTAAAAAGTCAATCTTTAGGTGACCAGTAAGGGTCCTTGAACAAAGAAAAAATAACCCTCCAATGACTGATAGAGACCATAATATGCATCTCTCCTGGCCCCTTTTATTTTATGTTTTTTGGCCGTGCGGTGCAGCATGTGGGATTTTAGTTCCCCAACCAGGGATCGAACCCATGTGCCCTGCATTGGGAATGCAGAGTCTTAACCACTGCACTGCCAGGGAAGTTCCTTTCTTAGCCCCTTCAAGTCTATTAGCAGTGAAGGGATCTATGCAGAGGTGGGGAAGCTGAAGGAGCTAAAGCTGGATGCCTCTCCCATCTTTACTCTCTCATAAAGGCATTTGCTTATAAAACCCATGGGCTCCTAGGCTGCGGTCTTCACTAAGGTGGAAAATAAGATAAAAGGGGGGAATGACAATAAAAATTGTGAAATAGAAACCCCCTGAGTAGCTTATCATGGATCACAATGTATGTGTTGGACGTCAGAGTCAGGGACAGAACGCTGGCTCTGAGAACACATCTTAGCAAACAAGGGCCAGGGCTGAATCACCCAGCATAAGCTCGATTTTGGTACACAGTTTATTCTCATGGCCATCATCTTCATGTGTGCATTTTGTGAAATCTTAAGCTTTTATAATAGTAATCTTCCAGCTTTCTTTTCCATAATTCCTGACCCTTCTTCAATTCATTCAGGCCTGGAGAAGAATTAGACTGTTAGGGCAGAAATGCCAAGAGGCTTTACCAGGTAAAACTGCTTTATTTTTGTTTTCTTTCAAACTGGCTCTTGAGAATCAGAAGAGATGAGCTTCAGGAGAGCAGGATAAAGTGAATAGAGGGCACGGCCAGAGCCAGAGCAGGATGGGAAAAGGGTCGGTGTGGGTGAGAGTCAGGAATGATGGAGGGCAGAGGAGCTGTGGGGAGGCACAGAAGGGGGTTCTGACCCTGCTTCTGAGAGTGAAGGGGGGGCGACACTGAGTGATGTCCACACCCAGGTGTTTTGACAGGTGGTCTAGTGTCAGAGATCACGCCCGCTGTCCAGGTGCCTGGGCTCAGCTCCTCAACACCGTCATGATGGACATCCATCATCCACCAGGGGCCTACTTGCCTGGGGACTTTACACACTGCCCCATGTGGACACTTCTTCATGAACAGACCCAGGTATTTGTAGGGTCCCCTGTTCCCTCTCACATACACCACAAAATTGGAATAATAAAGGGAAGATAAACAGGCTAGTTTGCAGTGTTCATAGTGCTTCATAATAAAAGAGTCTTTATTCTCTTCTGCTGATAATGATAATCCCCAGTTTAGAGTTTACAGATTATAACATGCATTCAAACTCATTTATATGTTTTAACAATACAGTTATTACTCTTATTCCACAGAGGCAGAAACTGAGGGTCAGAGACTGAGGTTCAGAGACTGAGGGACACAGTCAGTTGTGAGCTTCTTTGATTTCTCTGAGTATAAGAAAACATTATTGAAAATGGGGAAATTGGTGGGGGTTAAAATACATACAGAGACTTCTGGGGAAGGAGTCAGGAGTGGTCATGGGGGTCATAAAATTTAATTAGTTGAGTCAAGATGGAGCACAGCCCTAAGAGACAGGTCATATACCTGAGACAGAAGCTCCTGGATTCCTGAGACTAGATGACAATAAGAACTTCATACCTCCAGCACAATTGGATAAGAATGGCCAACAGGACTCAGAGCAGGTGTAAATCCAAGCTCTCTCATTCTATCAAATGCCTCCAGAGTTAGCCTCTGAGCAGATAGCAGATGGAACAGAGGAAGGTCAGGAGGGGAAAGGACCACCACTGTAGACATGGTGCTCAGTTTCACAGGCCTCATAATAGTGGAATACCTGAAGGACCTTACATTGGTCCATTGCATGGATGACATAGCACAAAGGGCAGTGAACAAGAGATGCCTGCTATGCTGGAGACCTTGGTAATGCACATGCATTCCAGAGTGTGAGAAATAGACTCTGGAGATTTAGGGAGATGCCACTTCGGTAAAATTTAAGGGGTCAAATGTGCAGAGGTATGCCAGGATAGCCCCTCCAAAGTAACAGAAAATGACGTTATCTTCCATGCCCTATTACAAAGAAGAACGATGAATGGCAAACCCTTATACTGGGTGACATAGAGGGTTGACAGCTTTGAGTGGTGCCCAGATCAGAAATGGCATCTTTAGAAGGTCAGGCTTCAGACCAAGCAGTCCTTCCCTTTGGACCCTATGATACAGCAGATACTATGTGCTAGAGACATCAGCAGTGGGGAAAAATGAAGGCGAAGTTTATGGAAAGTCCCACAGGAAGAATCACAATAAATGGACATGAGGTTCCAGAGCAAAGCTGCAGCATCACAATGGAGAATGATGTGCCTCTTGAGAAAGAGTTCCTACTATGTTACTAGGCTGTGGGAGATAGAACAATTGAACGTGGGGCAGAAAGACCATAAATCCAGCCTGCACCTTATGAACAGCGTTCTGTCACCCTCATCAAGCTACAAAACCATATAGATGTTGTAACAATCTGTTGTAAGATGGGAACTGAAGATCCATGATCAAGCAAAGCAAGACCAGAAAGCACAAGGGAGCTGCATGACCAGGTAGCCCAGAGCCAACTACCACACACTATGATTGCAGCATTACCCGTCTCCAACTCCTTACAACCCTAGATGTGGTCTCATATGATCAGCTGAAGGATAGGCTGGCTTGGGATATGGATGTAAGTTGAAAATGAATGGCAGCTCCACTACTGATGTTCTGGGATGTCCATAACAGCCAGCAGAGAAAGAAAATCTTCCCAGTGGGCATAACTGGTCATGATGATGTACCTGGCCATCCATTTTGTGTGGAAAGAGAAATGGACCAATGTGAGAATATACATGTATTTCTAGACAATTGCCAATGGTCTGGCCAGTTGGATAGGGACCTGAAAGAAAAACGGACTGAAATATTACAGGCAAAGAACTCTTATTAAAGGAACTAGATGCATATATAGGAGTGAGTACAATGTGTGATGATATTTGTATTACATGTTAATGCCCACTGGAAGGGGACCATTAAGGAAGAAGCATTGAACAACCAAATAGACAAAATAGCCAGTCAACATTAACTAGCCATCATCATTGGCCAACAGGGAATTTGCATAATAGGTAGGTGTACAGAGTGCATGATTGTCGACTTGAAGGTACACATGGACACAGCATGGGGTAGCACTTACCAAAGATTCATATTCAAGGTAAAAAGACCAATATTAAACCTCCCCAATATGACACTATTCCTTGAGGAGACCAACCAGCCACTATGTGGTTTGGTAAAGAGACTCCACTGGACCATTCAGCAACAGCCAAGGGTTTGTCCTCACAGAAATAGCTATTATAGGAGTGAGTTTGTCTTTCCAGCCAGCAAAGCCTCAATCAGTCCCACTCTGCAAGCATAGAATCCCACACAGGACAGAATCTGATCAGGGAACACACTTCACAACATGCAGATGTAGAAGGGAGCCCTGGGCTGTGGAATCCAATTTAGTTTTTTTTGGTTTTGTTTTCATACACCAAACCTTCCAGGAGCAGCAAGCCTCATGGGATTCTGGAATGGCGCTGTTTGTCTGTCCTAGGCTCACGCTGTTGTTGTGTACTACTCTCCAGGAAGGCACTTGCTGCCTGAGAGATGATCACTATCATCACAAGGATGTTCCCAGGAACATAGAATTAAAAAGGGAGAGAGATAAGGCAACTTTGTTTAAAACAGAGCCACAATGATAGCTAGTGCTCCAGTGACAGGGCACCAAACCAGCATCATAGATCTCCAGATCTGCCCTGTTTCCATTCCAAGTCTAGAAGATTTTGTTGAGTAGAGTGGGTCAGAAGTAAAATCCATTTTATTATAAGAGAGAGATGTTTCAGGTTTCACTAGTAGGAATGGCATTGAGATAACTTAGAAGAGACATTGGGAGAGACAGAAAGTAAAGAGGCAGTGGAGACATTCTTACCACAAAGAATGAGGCAAGATAAAGAACACAGTTGGAGTTAAAATATGTAAAGGAAAGAAAAAGTCTGAGATGGCACGGAACAGGCACTGCTCCCAATTGCCCTCCCAAGAGGAATTTTTTTCAAGTTGGTTAAGATAGCCAACTGACCCTGTTTGCCCAGAACTGCGGGGTTTCTCTGGACACAGGACTTTCAGTAGTAAAACCAGGACAGAATGATCCTGAGCAAACGGAGAGCTGCTCACCACGCTCAAGGCATTGATATTCAGATAATGGCACCAAACTGAGAATACAGAATTCTACTTTGCTCCGAGTGGACTAGGCAATTTGTCCCCACCTACCTGCTGAAGGTAAATCAGAAGCTAGACAACATAATAAAGAAAAAAAACACTTCTTAAAAAGATCAAATCTTTAATGAAATAATAAGAGATTGCTGGACCAGTGGCTTAAGTTGTACTCCCCAGAAGCAGACCCTGAAATCAGGATTCATGTGCAAGTGATTGATTAAGGAATTGCTCCATGAAAACATAGTGAGGAACTGTGGAAGTCAGGGAGGGAAGAGGAAGAGGTTAAACAGTAGTGTCCTTTCAATCTTAGTTTCAATCTTCAGGGATCTCTAAAGTGTAAATTGTGCCTCTGAGTTTGGCTATTCTTGAGCCAAGGCACCTGTGCTCTTATACTCCTACACCTGGGTAAAGTCCACATTAAATGACAGACATTTTGCCTCCTGTACCTGAAGGTAAATTTGCCCAGTAACCCAAGTTTTCTCCTCCCAAGAGAATCACAAATACACATCCTTAGAAGTAAAGTACACAGAAGTCTCAGAAGGAGTGATGTGTGACCCAGGAGAGACAGGAAGGACAATAAGGACCAATCAGTTTGAAAATAAGTCAACAGGAACTTCTGAAACTGAAATACGAAGAGAAAAGGGAATGAAAAAGATGGGACATAATATTCAAGAAGTTTGGGGCAATTACAAAAAGTGTAACACATGCCAAATGAGAATAACAGACAAAGAAAAGAAACAAGGAACACAAGTAATGTTTGAAGTATTAATGGCTGAAAGGTATCCAACATTAATGACAGACACAAAGTCACAGAGCTAGGAAGCTCAAAGAAACCAAAAAGGTTAAAAAAAAAAAAAAAAAAAAAAAAAAAAATCTATCACTAGTCACAGTGCAGAAGAATAAAGGCAAACAGAAAATCTTAGAATAAGCCAGAGGAAAGAAACACCTTACCTATAGCAGAATAAGGATAAGAATTACATGAGATATCTCATCAGAAATTATGCAAACAAGAAGCATAGAGTAAAATGTTTAAAGTGGTAAATGAAAAGATTCAACCAATGATAATTCTTCACACAGTAAAATTACTGTTCAAAGTGTGACTAATATATATATATATATATATATATATGATTCACTTTGTTATAAAGCAGAAACTAACACACCATTCCAAAGCAATTATACTCCAATAAAGATGTTACAAAAAAAAAAAAGAAAAACAAAGCTGAAGCAGAAAGAAACACTTTCATAGGCAGGAACAAACCTAAGGGATTTGGGAGCTAACAGAGCTGCCTTACAAGAAATGTTTAAAGTTCTTCAGAGAGAAGGAAAATTATTTAGGCCAGTAAGTTAGATCTACATAAAGAAAGGAAGTGCATCAAAAAAGGAATAAATTTAGGCAAAATAAAATATTTTCTTATTCTTAATTGATTTAAATTGATCTGTTTAAAGTAATAATAGCAAAAATGTACTGGGTGATTATAGCATATGGATGAGTGTAATGGATGACAGAAATGTTATTTACTTATAACATTGGGAGGGAGGAATTTTGAATACTCAGTTCTATGTTACCTATGCTATCTGTGAAACAATAAAGTGTTACTTGAAAGTAGATGTAGATTAGTGGTAAATGTGTATTGCAAATTCTAGAGCAACCACTAACAGTTTTGGAGATTAAATACAACACGTGTAAATAACACTCGAGACAAAGAAAAGTCTTGAGACTTTTAAAAATATTGCCAACCTTTGAGACACGTAAGATGTTTGAATTAGATAAAAGCAAGTAAGAAACTTACCAAAATTTTTGTGATGTGGTGAAAACAGTGTTTAGAGAGAAATTTACAACATTGCATGCATATATATGGGAAAATTTGTGGAATGTATAGGCTAAACTTCTACCTTACTAAACCAAAGAAAGAAAGGCAATTTAAACTTAAATTAAGAAAAAAAAAGCAATAAAAATTAAAGCAGAAATAAATTAAATTGTAAACAGGAAACCAATAGAACAAATCAAGAAAACCAAACTGATTTTTTGGAAAGATCAATAAAATTGATGAAACTGTAGCCAGTCTAAGCATGAAAAAAGAGATAAAATGATTTATTAATATCAAAACTAAAGAGGGATCATCACTATTGATCTGATGGATAGTAAAATAATAAGTGAAAATTAGGAAAATCTCTATGGTCACAAATTTAACATTTTATTTGGGCCAGTAACTTGAAAGATAATAAACCATCAAAATGTACACAGGATCAAAGGATAATATGAATAGAACTATATCTATAAAAGGAAGTGATCAATAGTTAATAATGTTCCAAAAAAAGAAACCACAATGTCCTAAATGTTTCACTTGTGAATTCTGCTAAAATTTAATGTAGAAATCATACTAATTCTCTAAAACTCCTTCCAAAAATAGAAACAAAGGGGACGCTTTATAGCTCCTTCTATCAGGTCACCATTACCTTAATGTCAAAACCTTATAAAGAATTACAAAGAGGAAAACTACAGACTGATATTTCTAATAAACGTAGGTATAAAAACTTCAACAAAATATTAGCAAATTAAATGCAAATATTTATAAAAATAAGTATATACCATGGAAAAGAGGGATTTATTCCATGTATGCAAGGCTGGTTCAACATTTGAAAATCAATTAATGTAATCCATCAGTAGGCTAAGAAAGAAAAGTTATATGATTATATTAATAGGTGAGGAAAAAGCACTTGACAAAATCCAAACTTATTTATGATAAAAAACTCTCAGGAAACTAGAAATAGAGGCAAATTTTCTCAACTTGATAATGAACATTCAAAAACAGACAAAAGTTCTAGAGTTAACATGATATTTAATGATGAAAAACAAGATGCTCTCCTCTTAAGATCAGGATCAAAGCAAGAATGCTTGCTCTCACTACTGCTACTCAACTTTGCACTGGAGGCACTTTCTAATGCAATCAAAGGAAAGGATGTGAAAGGTTTACAGACTGGGAATAAAGGAATAAAGCTGTTTTTGTTCCATGTGGGTCTAGTTAAAAAATCCCCAAGAATTAACAACTGCAACAACAACAATAATAACAACAAAACTCTTGAAACTAATTATCACAAGGATTATCAAAAGGACTACAGGGTACAGGTTTACTACAAGGTTAATAAACAAAACAATTGCTTTTCTACATATCAATTATACCAATTGGAGGTTGAAATCGAAACCATACCACCATCATCAGAAAATATAATACATATAAATTTAATGAAATATGTATGGAGTCTATATCCACAAAACTACAAAGTTTGGATGAAAAAAATAAGAGAAAGTCAAAGATCTAAATAAGTGGAGAAATAATCCAGGTTCACAGATAGGAAGACTCAACATTTTTTGTAGTCAGTTCTTCTTAACTTGATATACATGTTCAACACAATCCCAAATAAAATCCTGGGAAGCTAGTTTATGGTATTTCATGCTAAACTAATTCTAAAGTTTACATAGAAAGTCAAAAGACCCAGAATAGCCAACACAATAATTAAGAAAAAGAACAAAGTTAAGGGATTGACATTACCTAACTTCATGACTTACCAAAAATCTACAGTAATCACAGCAGCTTGGTATTGGTGAAAGCTGAGACATTATAGATACCAATGTCTACCTTTGGAAAGGAACAAAGGTAATTCAATCAACAAAGATAATCTTTCCACAAATGGTTTTAGAAAAATTGGACAACCATTTGTGAAGAAAGAAAGAAAGAAAGAGAGAGAGAGAAGGAGGGAGGGAGGGAAGGAGGAAGGAATGAGTCCAGGCACAGAATTTACACCTTTCACCAAATGTAACTCAAAATGCATTATAGACCAAAATGTAAAATGAAAAACTGTAAAACTTCTGGAAGAAAAGATAGGAAAAGATCTAAGCGGTCTGTGTTTGGTGAGGAGTATTTAGACACAACACCAAAAGCATGATCTGTGAAAAGATAAATGAAAAAGTTGGACTTTATGAAAATAAAAATTATGCTCTGTGAAAGTTACTATTAAGAGACAAAACAAACAAACAAACAAAAACAAACAAACAAACAAAAAAACAAGACACAGCCTGGGAGAAAATATTGCAAAATCCATATCTGTTAAAGGATTTTATACAAAATATACAAAGAAGTCTTAAACTCAACAATAAGAAGACAATCCAGTTAAAAATGTGTGAAAGGTCTGAACAGACACCTTACCAAAGAAGATACACACATGGCAAATAAGCAGATGAAAAGACATTCAACATCATGTTTTTAAGGAAGTGAAAATTAAAACAATGATGAGATATCATTACACATCTATTAAAATGGCTAAAATAAAACCAAAACAACAACAAAATAAACTCAAAATCTGTAATACCAACTGCTGGAAAGGATGCAGAGTGATAGGAACTCACATTTACTGCTACAAGTATTACAAAATGGCATTGCCATCGTGGAAGATAGCTTCTCAGATTCTTACTAAGCTAAATGTTGTCTTATCATATGATTCAGCAATTGTGCTCCTAGGTACTTATCCAATGGAGTTGAAAATTAATGTGTGTGTGTGTGTGTGTGTGTGTGTGTGTTTGTGTGTATCCAGCAAAAGAACTTTGGTAGCAAATTTATTCATGATCTTCAGAAACTGGAAGCAAACAATATAACCTTCAAAAAAAGTGTGATACATCCATACCATGTAATATTACTCAGCAACAAGAAAAAGCAAAACTGTAGAGACAGTACAGAGATAAGCAGTTGCCACAGGTCTGGATTGTGGATAGGGATAAACAGGTGAAACACAGGATTTTTAGAGCTGTGAAACTCTTCTGTGTGACATTGTAATGGTGGAAAACCTTGGACCTTTCAGGTTTCCTTTCTTATAAATTTCCTATTCCCAGTCATTGCCCATTTATACATTGTATTATAGGAATACTGCATGCATTTTTGTTTGTTGTGGGCATTGAGATGTTCCTTTCCTAGGTATATTTTCCATAGTTCTTCATTACCTTTAAGAAAATTTATAATGCCATTTTCATGACATTAAATATCAGCCTCATTCATGGTACTTACCGTAATGAACTTTATCTTGTAACAATACTGCAGGGGAAGATACGTTCTCCTATGCCTTCTTGGTTTGCACAAGCTATCTATCTGCATGAAACAATCTATCCCAGTTTACCTCTTTCTAAGTCTCAGGTCAGATGAAATTTCTTCAGCAAGGATCAAACCAAGCTTGAGAGAGCTACAATTCCTTTGCAGGATCAGCCAAAGCCTTCTACCCCTTCCTGAAAGTCCCCACCATATGAGTCATCCTTTCTTTCCCAAGTTTCTACATGTACACAACGCCATGGTCCTGTCTGTTTCAAGGGAAAAATAATAATAATAACAGGACTCCTCCAGCATCCTCTTCTCCAGTATGCAGTGAGTTTAACAGCTCTACAAAGATCTGGGGTCTGGAAGTTAAATGGGATGGTCATGGGGAAGGGTCACTTGGAGGGCACTTGAGCTTTTCCATCTCCCTAGCAGAGGTCACAATCGTGTCCTTTGTTTGCCACCCTTCCCACAGGACTTCACTGCCAAAAGCCATGTCTCTCTTGATTTCATCTTGACAAGAATGTTTCTTCCCAATAAATATCTTTGCAATAAAAAGTTATAATGAGAACCACATTCTCCATCACATTGTACATGCTTGTCTCCTCCAAGGAAATACAATTCCTTGAGGAAACTGGGCACGTCTTTGTATTTTAAACAACGTAGTGCCTGGCATACATCACACAATCAGTCAATATTTATTGAATGACTACATAAATAGATCTCTTCTGTGAATTAATTTTGGATTATCCTGTTATACAATGTAACTCTTAATTTTGTTTGTATCCTTTCTTAATTGTCTCATACATGTTTTTGGACCCAACAGAAATGTACATACTTGAAGATATCCCCTACAGTGCCTAGCACATAATAAGATAGAGAATCATCAGTATATACATTATTTTTTACCAAAGAGTAATTAAGATAGTTCTTTGTATAACTAGTACATATTTTATGAAAGCTAAGATCCAGTATAACTGCCTCTCATTATAAGTAGACTAAAACTAGAATCATTTTATTGATATAATGAGTGACAGAAAGAGGGCATGAAAAAGAGGGAAAAGGATGGAGAGAGAAGAAAAACAAGGAAGGAGGAAGAGAGAGAAAGAGAGAGCATTCTGCTAATGCTCATTTTAATTCCAGATTTTTACTTGCAGTATGTCCTTTTCCTGTTTTTTTAAGATGAGTTGGGTACCTGCTACACAATGCAGTATGCTAGATGTTATTCCCTCAGAAAGATTGGGCTAGTGGATAATCTTTCTTCTAAGAGTTTCAATTTATTTTATAGGACAGACATGATAAATACTCAAATTTCTATTTTAGTTCTCAATCTTGAATTTATTGACACATTCTAAATTGTCCTAAAGTAGGACCTAGTTTCTTTTTCTCCCTTGCCTTTAATAAAGAATAACTTTCAAACACCCACATGAATTATAGGCAAGTACTGAGGTGAAGGCTGTGTGGTGGTCTACTTAGAAAAATAGATTCAAAATGGTTTTGTGTGTCCTGTGAGGCTGGGAATGATAAAGAAAATCCCTGACTGGAAGATTGTAGGACTAGAGAAAGAAAAGATATTTGCTCAAGAATATAGAGATTCCTTTATTTGTTTTCTCTTATTTTCAAACCCACTGTGTATATTAAGCTTTGCCTTAGAGACCCTTAACCTGTCAAGATTATAAATGATTATTGAGTTTGCCTATCAAATATCCAGTGCTGATTGGCTCGTCTGAATAACTACACAGATTTGGAATTGTGGTAGAATTGACTGTAAACTGATACTTCCCAAATTGCCATCCCCAGAGCATCCAGGTTCTCACGGCTCATCTCAATCTGCTCTGATCTGGGCAGCCACCCTGGGAGAGGAAGGCACCTTCCTCTGTGTGGAGCCAGAAGAAGCAGCATCATTCTGGGTTCTCCTTGGCATTCTCTAACAGCTTGTGTAATTTGATGCATCACATTAGGTTAACTCATGCTTATGGATACAGCACACTAAATGACACTCCTGTGGCACTGGGATGGGATGTCAAAAAGGCAGCTTTCTCTTCTCTCAGGGTCCTAGCTTGCTAATACATCAAACCAGTTAGGAAAGTGTCCCACGTGGTTTACCTGCTTTTGACCACCTTTTCTTGTTTGTCACAACAAAAAATCTTCCTGTTCTGTTTGAAAGCTTTACATACCTTTAACATTCTCCACGATTAATGATGCACCAACATTAATCATGTCTGTATCTCTCTGTTTCTATAGCGATATCTGTATCTATATCATCATCAGTGGCTATCTACCCAGCTGTGCTGATTGTACTGAACTGTATGAATCCCATCTCAGCGCACATATTCAGGAGATTTTAAAATAATATTGAAAGGAAATTGCCGGCTAGAAATATTGAGAAAAGAATATATAGGACACCTGTCACATTATTATGGTAACTGTACATTTTAAAATGTAGCCAAATTTTTGTCCACCTCCCATTCAAGGAGGAACCCTTCCCCACTGAACATGGTTTGTAATCAGCATCTGTTTTCACTTTTCATTACCTCAGGTTCTCTTTATATTCCATTTTTATTGGTTTGTTTAAATCCTTTGTATAAGTCCATTTAAATCAAAATAGGGCAGACTTGCTGGTATTTGCATTGCATGAAATTACAAGCAGGTGAGAGTTGAACAATTAATACTTCTTTTTTCTCAGTGGTGGTATGAGCAGTGCCAATTTAATGCTGTTTAAGCTTATTATCTAATTGCATGCTGTGCTAGCTTCAGAGATGGCATGACATGAAGGCCGACTTGTGCTGTGTTCCCTCCACAGTAGAATATTCAATTATTTGTTCTGACTCATGTAATTCCCTGTATTCCAAGCTTGTTAATGTCATTACAGAGCTGAAATAAAGTGATTACTCTTAATGAGTATTTATCCAATAGGTAATGCAATTCCTGCACCCTCCAGCTGACAGTGGACGATTATGGATTTTTCTCCTTAGCCCTCCACTCCCCCGACTCCAAAGGAGCCCTCCCCCACCTCTTGACTTTCCTGTCAGGGAGGCAACATCGCACTGTGGCGTTCTGTGAAATACTGTCAGATGATGGGGAAAAAATATAAATCTTTTAAAAAAAAAGGAAAAGGAAGAATTGCAACGTCCCCCAGCAGAGCTCCAGCTAATGACCACTGCTTCCACTTGCTGGCAGTGATGACAGCTTTCGCTAAATGATAATGGCATGCCTGCTGTTGAGTTTGCCCACTTATGTTATTCCTCTTGACATGGTTCTGGGGAAGGTCTAATTTTTTTGACATTTGACCATGCAAATTTGAGTCCTGATACATTATTCTGCATTTACATCCTCCCAGTGTTGCTGTTTAAAATGTGCTACAAGCTCCAGGAGCTCAGCTAATAAAGGCCACTGAATGAAAGAAAGTTAAATATGAATGCAAGAGGAGACCTAATGAAGGCCCGGCATGTACATCTCTGAGATGACCTTCTAGAGATGAGCAAGTGGAAAATCCTTTTTTAAAGCACACAGTAAGGAATGTAACACCTACTTTTCTCCTAGAATATTTTTAAAGATTTTTAAATACACACCAATGGAGAGAAAAAAGACCCCATTATATTTTACATAGGCGTTTCTTACACTCAGCTTATAAGTTAGTGTATTATTAACCACTTTCAAGGTGACGTTCGCTTCTCAAACTCTGAAACTCATGCTTCTGCAGGAAGCTTCCTTGACTCCTGAACCCAGGGATGTGCAGTCCCCAAATTTACTAAGCACTTTCACGTCATCAAATGCCACGCCTGTCGGATCTAAGAAAACCCTTCCATATCACGGATTTCTGTGGGTTTAGGAGCAAATCACACTTCAGACAACTTTTCTTTGCTCCTGACCAATTTGGAACTGACAATAAAAAGGAGGAAAAAATTTTAAATGGTCAATAATAGTAACTATACTACTAAGCTGACATAAGAACTACTAAAAATAAACTCCTAATTCTAGTAACAATAAAAGTACTCACAGATTGATATGCACATCAACATTAATATAGGTATTTCATAAAAATGCCCTTTTATTCTACCAAGTTAGCTAAAAGAAAAAATTCATTGCTTATTTGGAAGATTAGCATGGCCCCCATGCAAAGAGGACATGCAAATTTGTGATGTGTTCCATATTTTTATAACAAAAGAGAAGCAGACTCACAGATATAGAGAAAAAACTAGTAGTTACCAGTATGGAGAGAGAGGCAGGGAGGGGCAAGGAAGGATAGGGGATTAAGAGGTGCAAGCTACTCTGTATAAAATAATATTGTACACTGATAACTTATATAATACTGTACAGCAATTATACTTAAATAAAAGAAGAATAGCAAGTAAAAAAAAGGATATTCCAGAAAACCCTCTGTAATTACTGAATAGCCATCATTTTTATCTTTTTCTCCCTTCTTCTCTCCCTCTTTCACCCTCCTATCTGTTCCCCCTTTCTTCCTTCCTTCTTTTCTCTTTTATTTTATTTCTGAGCACCTACTATATATATATATATATATATATATATATTTTTTTTTTTTTTTTTTTTTTCCCGTACCCGGGGCCCTGGGACCTTTTTTTTTTTTTTTTCCCGGTACGCGGGTCTCTCACCGCTGTGGCCCCTCCCACTGCGGAGCACAGGGTCTGGACGCGTAGGCTCAGCGGCCATGGCTCACAGGCCCAGCCGCTCTGCGACATGTGGGAACCCCCCAGACCGGGGCACAAACCCACGTCCCCTACATCAGCAGGCGGACTCTCAACCACTGCGCCACCAGGGAAGCCCACACCTACTATATTTTTAAGCATCTATGTATCTATCTGTCTATCTATCTATGTCACAAGTTGAACGCCGAGGAGTTTACAAAAATAAATAAGACAAAAAAATGGACTCTCTGATAATAAGAATCTTGCAATAGGAAGGAGTGATTAGGCAAATAAAGTAAGGTACTGAAAATACTTTGCTTTTATAGAAACATTCTTATTACCAAGAGGTTAAGTAACCTACTTGAGGTCAAAGTCAGAAAATGTAACTATCAGCTTGTTTTCTAGGAAAGAGCTATTTTCCTCGGAGGCTTCAGAAGTGTGTATGCTCTCACCTCTAGTGCTGTACCTAAACTGTTAGTGTTGCCATTTTCTCCTTGCTTTAGTGTCCTGGGAAGCACCAGAGCAAGACTAGATCTGAACTCACTGCAGCAGCCTTGTGTTCCATTTTCTCCTATTCCTGGGAGACATCCTCTCCGAGGTTATTCCCACACACCATATTAACAACATTCACTGGTTCAAAAACTCCATGCAGGATCTGAGATATGGAATTAGGTGTATACCTAATGTAGAATCCGGATTCAAAGGAGGAAGTGGATAAAAGTACTTCTAAGAAGTCTTCCTATTACTTTTGGAGTTATGGACACATAGCAGAGTGCATGAATGTGATCAGCATACATTTTGTTTACTCACAAAAATATGAGACATAACTTAGAATTTAGTTTTAAAGTTGCACATCATATTTAATGTTTTTTTTTATTAAATTAATAGTAAATAAATAAAAGAAAATTTAATAACAAGACATTTTTCCAACAAAATGAATAAAAAGAGGTCAAAAGCTGATTTTCCATTCTGGTGAAGGTGTATGAGATGATGATGCTCATACAGCACTTAGTATGTGGTCTTCTGGGAGATCAATTATACAGACATATATCAAAATCTCCCTTTCTCCTCTCATCCCCATCACTCTTAGTTCTGATAAAGCTAAATGGACTATGCTTGACCTCCATAGGGAAAGAGGGAAGGAAGGAAGGAAGGAAGGAAGGAAGGAAGGAAGGAAAGAAAACATAGGCAGAGAAAAAAATATCTGAGAGAACGTCCCAGGGGCAGTTAATCATGTTTGAACTGTTTGGGAAGGTCTCTCTGAGATGGTGACACTTGAGCTATGTCTTGCCTGGTCTGAAAAGGAAACAACCTTGCGAGGACCTGTAGTAGAGCTTTCCAGTTTGAGAAATAGAAAACACAAAGGCCCCGTGACAAGAACAAAAAAGATGCTGATGCTGATGGTGATGTGAGTGGAGCCTGTTGAACAAGTTATACAACAGGACAAGAAAGAGGCAGGCAGGAGCCATGCTGAGGAGTTTGGATTTCACTCTAAGGGCAAAAATGAGCCACTGGAGGGATTTACCACTGATGGGCCCAGAGACACTTCATCCATCCTTGAAAGTTGGAGGGTGGAGTGGCAGCACAATGTGGGTCGGCTGGTGTATTTAATGGTGGAAGTCAGTCTGGGTGCACCTACGTTCCCAAGTACAAGTGAGGAAAGGTCATCAGCTGAGAGTAAGATATTTTATTAAAATGTTGAGAAGGAGGAAATTGTTGTTTAGGAGAGCAGGAGAGCAAACATACTAAAGTGTAATCAAAATTGGAAGAGATCTAAGAGCCAGTTTGAGAACTGTGGTCATGAATTTAAGGTAATACCAGTAAGTGTGGTTAAGTGTTTTTCTCTAGACATGTATCGCTGCTTTTGAACATGGAGAATAGTTGGGTTTTTGAGGTTTCGGCTTTCTACAGATGAGTGTGGCCAAAAAAATAAGTGTCAAGGAAAATAAAGGTCTTTTTAAGAGGATGTGATAATGATATGTCCCCAAGAATAGAGTTGAGAATATGATGGGGGGTGAAAATAAGAAAAACAGGTTGGGTCAATGAAAGGAGATCTCATTCATGGGGAAAATTCCTCAGTGTGATGATTTGCATAGGAAGATGCTTAAATCAGAATGGGATATTTGAATCAAAATTTCAGAGGTGGTGTGTTAGTGGGATTGACAAAGTCACGAATACTACTCTTAGAGGGAGTGGCTAAAGTGAGGTGGATGGAAAGAGAAGATCACAAAATTCAGAGGCCCCGTGTATATGGGCCATTATTACAAATGTTGAAGTCATCAAAGGATAAGCTAGAAGTCAGGGTCAAATGAAACACAGTAATTTAGGGATTTCATTTTTTAGTAAAATAAAGGGAGGTCACTTATTGGTAGATAGTGATAGAATATGCTCCTCAAGGAACTGATTTCTAACAGCATTTACCTTTATACGTGTTGTACATGTATATTGTAGAAAACTAGAAAATATGGACAAGCAAAATTAAACACATTGAAAAGCCATTCCCTCATCATCCAGAGATCATCACTAACCTTTTAAATATTCTTGGAACTAACCATCTAGGACTTTTCCTATGTACACACACACACACACACACACACACACACACACACACACAAACACAAAACACACGTATTTTAATCAAAACAAGACCTTATAGTGCATGCTCTCGTTAAAGTTCTTGTTTTCTTTTTTCAGGGTTAATCTTTTAGCTTTCAAAACCCAGATTCTGTTTAAGTTTTCCTAATTGAAGTTAAAAGTGCTCTTTCAATCTAAATTTTCAGAATCTAGGACAAGCTCTACATTTGTTATTTCCCATTAGTCATTTCTTTAAAAAAAATAGCAGAGCCCTTAAAAAAATAATAAAAAACACTGATTATTAAAGAGGCTTAGCTTGGTACCTACAGAAAGAGCCACAATTTTAATTTATTTCTGCTTCCTCTTGGGGTCCAGTAATTTGATCTTCATTCCCTGTATTTCCATGAACTGGAAATTATATCTAAATGCTTAAAGTTGTGTTGTTTTTATAGGACAAAACATAGGTGATGTTGAATTATTGATGTTGAATCACGTCAAGAGACATGTAATATTAACGTTAACCACCGAGTTAGGATGATGATAGCTCAGTCTATCATCATTCTATCAAATGAAGTATAGTCTTCATTTGAGGGAGGGGGCATTACACAAATGCCCAGTGTAGTAGTCTGTTCAAGCTAGCACAACAAAATACCATATACTGAGTGACCTAAACAATAGAAATGTGTTTTTTCTCACAGTTCTGAGGCTAGAAGTCCAATATCAAGGCTCTGGATGATTTGGTTTCTGGTGAGAACTCTCTTCCTGGCTTGCAGATGGCCCCCTTCTCACTGTGTCTTCACATGGTCTTTCCTTGGTGTGCAGAGAAAGCCAGAAAGAGAGACAGACAGCTTCTGGTGTTTCTTCTTATAAGGACAGTAATTCTATCAGATCAGGGCCCCATCCTTACACCCTCACTTAATCTTAATTACTTCCTTAGAGGGCCTATCTCCAAATACAAACACGCTAGAGGTTAGGGCTTCAGCATATGTGTCTGCAGGGAGGGTAGGGGTAGGCACAGTTCTGTCCATAGCAGAAAGTTACCCCTTATTCATTCACACAAAGATTTTATCAACAATCCATAATCACTGTCTCCAATCAATACTTTAAACAGCACTTATGAAATAAATTTTTACTCCTGTCATTCTTTTCATATTTATTAGCTGGAACTTTTTTTTTTTTTTTTTTTTTTTTTGCGGTACGCGGGCCTCTTACTGTTGTGGCCTCTCCCGTTGCAGAGCAACAGGCTCCGGACGCGCAGGCTCAGCCGCCATGGCTCACGGGACCAGCCACTTCGCAGCATGTGGGATCTTCCCGGACCGGGGCACGAACCCGTGTCCCCTGCATCGGCAGGCGGACTCTCAACCACTGCGCCACCAGGGAAGTCCTTAGCCGGAACTTTTTAAAGGATACTTCATGTCAAAAATATCACTGGTTTTCTAGGGGCAAGACAGGAATAAAGACGCAGACCTACTAGAGAATGGACTTGAGGACACGGGGATGGGGAAGGGTAAGCTGGGACAAAGTGAGAGAGTGGCATGGACATATACACACTCCCAAATGTAAAACTGATAGGTAGTGGGAAGCAGCTGCATAGCACAGGGAGATCAGCTCCGTGCTTTGTGACCACCTAGAGGGTTGGGATAGGGAGGGTGGGAGGGAGGGAGATGCAAGAGGGAAGAGATATGGGGATATTTGTGTAGGTGTAACTGACACTTTGTTATAAAGCAGAAACTAACACACCATTGTAAAACAATTATACTCCAATAAAGATATTAAAAATAATAATAATAAAATAAAATGCAAGTGGCACATAAAAAAAAAATCACTGGTTTTAACAAGAGATAAAGTTGCTCTGCCAGTAGAAGCAGCAAGTAAACGAAAGGAAACCATGCCATAATTTTCCACTCCTGTCATGCCATCCCTGTCATAAGTGTTTTGGTGTCACAACCAAGTCAAGGAGCCAATGATCGCATTCTTTCTGGTGATACTCAGGCCACCTCTGTGCTTCAATCTAGATCATTTGTATTTAGGCTGAGGAACTTCCTTTAGAGCTACTAATAGTGCAGGTATGCTGGCAGAGTTGTCTGAGACATTTACATTGCTCTTTTAGTTTTGAAGGAAATCTGCTGGCTGTAGAATAATAGTCTGGTAATTTTCCATTTCTTTTCCTTCACTACTTCAGAATCTTTTTCACTTGTCTTCTGGATTCCATTGCTTCTGTTCAGAAGTCAGCTGTCATTTTTATTATTATTTACTTGAAGGATATATATCATATATTTGTTTTGCTTGCTTTCAAGTTATCTCTTTATCTATGAGTTTTATGTTTAATTTTCATATGCCTCGATGAGGTTAACTTTCTTGTCATTCAACTTGGGTTCACTGAATTTCTTGACTCTGTGGGTTGATAGCTTTCATATAACTTAGAAAATTTTAAGTATTTTAGGTTTCTTTGTTGTTAAATGTTGCTTGTTTTCCATTCTCTTTCTTCTCTCTGAGAACCTAAATACACATTTCCTATGTTTGTTGTTGGTTACCCACATTTCTTTTATGTTCCTTAATTTTTAGTTAATTTTTAATCTCTACGATTTAATTTTAATATTCTCTACTGAGTTATCTCCAAGTACACTAAGCTCTCTTTTACTGAATGTGGTGTACTCTCCACCCATCAATGAGTTATTTAGTTATGCATTTTGAACTAAAAAGTGTTTGCTAATTTTTTATACAGTCTTATTATTATTAAATTATCTGTATATAAGTTTTGTTTTTTTATTACTGGATATATTATCTTTATTATTATATATTTATTTTTGTATAACCATTTTTTTCTCATTTGAAGATTTGCACCTGTAAATAATTTGATTTAAAATGATTTGATAGTTATTAATACTGACACAATACTTTCTTCTGTTTAACATTTTCTTTGTCAACTTGTTCCAAGTCTTTTTTTCTTTTTCTTCCTCCTCCTCCTTTTCCTCCTTCTACCTTTCTTTGGGAGTATGATATGCTCATTTCTGCTAATTTAGCTGGATTTTTAAGATCAAAAATGGCTATATAGTTTTATATGGATGTAATATTTGCATTTTATGTGTTTATTTAGTTTAATTTCTAACATCTATTTTATATGTATTAATTCTTTCAGTTTTAATCTTTTCCTATTTTTTTCTTTCCCATTTTTCTGCCAGGTTTTGTGTTCTCATCCATCCTTTATTTCCCTCCCCCACAAACCCACACATTAATTGGGAAATATAATTATGATTTGCTCCAAATGATAATGAATAATCACTGATAATGATAGTCCACTCCTCTAAGGGTAACCATTCAACTGATATTTCTTTCATAAGATATAAAAAATAATAACCATATTCTCACACTGAGGTATTTTTCTTGTCTGTTTACTCTTTATTCTTAGATGAAACCTTTGGAGTGGTTGTACTTTACTCTTCTAATGTCACAGATATACCAACCTTGGCTTTCTGAGAGTTTGGAATTTAGAATTCTGGGAATGTATCCTTATTTTTAAGAATATTATTACTGGAATTACAATCCCAAGTTGCATTTTTATTAATTGAGTTATATCGATATTTTACACAGTCTGTTTTCTCATTACTATTTCTTTCACATTCAGTCTTGCTCTATCTTAACCTTTCTCCTGATTCAATATTTCTGGTTAAACTACTTTCTAAAAGAATTTGTTTAGAGAGAGAACATGAACATACTACTTTCTGAATCTTTTCATATCTTAAATATCAAAAATTCTCTTAGTTCTCAATATGAGACTGAATGATGACATCACTTGATGGAGTACTGCTGAAAAACATTTATTTTCTAACAAAAACTGCATACAATTTAAACTTTTCTAACTTCCACTATAGCAAACGACATGTCTGATAATATTTAAATCCTCTTTATTGTGAAAATGAATTATTTATTTAAAAAGTAACAATGAGAAATGCTTTGAGGTTTTATCTTTTTCATTGGCATGTAGGGATCTCTTTAGAATATGCATGTGTATTTCTTCACTAATATATCATTGTAATCAGAATGACTTCTTAATCAGAGAATAAAAGTTTATTTTTGTCAACTCAGGCACTTTATATTATTACTATTTTCTCTCCACTTGTTATTTTTTTCTCCTTCTCTCTCTGGAAATCCTAGTATATTTTAAATTTTCATCGCTTGTGCTGCCAGTACTTCAACTTTATACTAGTGACTTCAATTATTTTTAACTTTCACTTCATTTCATTGATAAATAGTTTCCACTTACTATTACAAACATTTTAGTTATTTCTAGAAAATTGTGTGGCTGTCTCACAGATTTCAGAGTAGCCTTGGCTGATGTCAGGACAGGGCTAGTACCCACGTATGGCATGTCAGCCAGTGGTCAGCATGTAAACAGCAGGTGAAAAAGATGAACAAATAGTGAAGTATGAAGCCAAGACTTAGTTATAATAAAAAAGAAAAGCAGACTTAGCCCAGCTCTCAAATCTCCTTGTAAGTGACATTTCCTCAGACAGGTTATGCTGAGCCTCCAGTCCTCCTTAGGGACCTTGTTAGCAATTTCACAACACAGTGTACATTCTTCCATAGCACTTACTGTAACAGTTGTTGAAAAATTATTTGTGTCATGGTGGAATATCTCCCCAGTGGACTGCAGTCTTCTTGAAATCAGAGCTAGTGTGCTGTCCAGCATTAAGTCCCCTGCCCCAAGCATAACAGACTCAAGATAAATATTTATTAAACAAATGAACTAGTGAGTACATGGATCCATGAAATCATGTGATATTTGTCTTTCTCTGTCTGATGTAGTTCACTTAGTATGACAATCTCTAGGCCCATCCATGTTGCTGCAAATGGCATTATTTCATTCTTTTTTAGGGCTGAGTAGTATTCTATTGTACATATGTACCACATCTTCTTTATCCATTCCTCTGTCGATGGACATTTATGTTGCTTCCTTGTCATAGCTATAGTAAATAGTGCTACTATGAATATTAGGGTGCATTTATCTTTTTGAATTACAGTTTTCTCCAGATATATGCCCAGGAGTGGGATTGCTGGATCATATGGCAATTTTAATTTAGCATTTTATACAAAGGAACTTCTTTACAAAACAGAAATAGACTCACAGACATAGAAAACAAATTTATGGGTACCAAAGGGGAAAGGGGGGAGAGATAAATGAGGAGCTTGTGATTAAAATATATTCACTACCATATATAAAATAGATAAACAACAAGAACCTACTGTATAGAAAACGGACCTATACTCAATATCTTGTAATAACCTCTAATGGAAAAGAATCATATATTTTTTTTTCACTTTGCTGTACATATGAAGCTAACACAACATTGTAAATCAACTATATTTCAAAAAAGTTTTTTAATAAACGAATGGCTGATGACTATATCCAATATAAGCAGACTGCTTGCCTCTATGGGAAGTTTTGTGTTTGGCTAGCAATTGAACTTCCTTCTCCCCATATACAGACCTTCCTTTGCTCTTGACCAGGACCCCGATAGAAACCTGTGATGTCGGAGACATCTAATGCCACTACCTTGGCCTGGGGACACTTCAGCAAATGTAGGTCTGAACTTTCATAATTCTTCATTCAAGGAAAATCCCAGGTGTGTTTGGTGGTCGGGGAGGAGATGTGTTGCTAGATGGCTTACCTGCTATTCTGAAGCACAATATGAAAACTGTTGGGATATTACATTCTGTCTGATGAGCAGACACATTCTGTAAGTGTGTTCAAAAGGGATTGGATGCAGCATAGCCCAGCTGGTAGGGGCTGGAAAAGGCCCACACATCCTTGCTGGAGAAAGACCAGATCAATCAGTCATTCTGCAGTGTACATACCTACAGCTCAGATGGTCAGTCTTTCTCTGTGCAATAGAGCCATCAGGTAGTAGGTTTTAACAAGACAGTTTAAGTCAATAAGTTTTTACATTAATTTGCTCAAGAATGGAGGTGGAAACTCTAAAAATGTGGTATTCAGCAGAAATGTACACAAAAATTTAAGTGAGAAAGAATATTCTGTATACAAATAAGGCTCCCTAAATACAAGGGTAGCAAGATAGGACCCTGGTGAGCATGTTTGAGGAACCATAAGAAGGCCCTGGTGGTGGAAGATGTGTAACTTATAACACACCTCTTTACTGTTTTTGTTTTTTGTTTTTTTTCCCTATACATCTTTCATAAGCTCCTAGACTTAGAACATATACAGAGCTCCCCAGAGGATATTTCTAATCCCAGGGGGATTTTTGGCAGTTGTGATAGTGCTCCACTCCTCTATTGAAGCTTGAAGCTGAAAAGGTGAACAGAAACTAGTTACTCAATATTCAACATGGAAGATGTTTATGGTCCTCCCCCAAAGTATCTCCAGTGCCCGTAAAACCTGCCAGATGTAAATTCATAGTGGCAGGAGGTCTAGACTACCTGAGCTCCTTCTAATTGTAACAGGAGTAAATTTCATTTTAATGGCTATTGATTCATATTCAGTCTTTGCTGAGTCCAGGACTGATCATGAAGCTGCCTGCACCCCCAGATCACTCTTTGCATAAGACTGAGAACCACAAAAGCTCAAGACATACCAAGAGGAGGGATAACTAATAACTCCATAAAGAAACTTTTATAATGACACAACATCCATCAAGTTGTCACCAATTTTATAGTTAACACAGAGTTTGAAAAGCTCTTCAGTAAAATTTGAAATAAAAAATGTGGTTCTCAAAACATATTTCAATACATCAACATTCTTCAGGGTTTCATCAGTGGTTATTACAACTCTGTCTGCAACAGAGAAATCTGTTTAAGAATATGTCAGTGCAGTGAATTCCTAGAAGTCCTGAAGACTGTGTGTGGCAGAAACTGGTTTGATGAATGATTTTAGGAATGTATTAAGGTTAAATGAGTTATTTGTAAAATAAAATAAATAATGAATTATACAATTATATAAATTACTTGTATAATAATAATGATTTTTATTATACAAATTATGTTAAACAATAATATTGAGAGAAATGAAGTCCAGGTGGTCAGCAGCCATTGCAAATGGAATCATTTTAATGAGAAAATGAACAGTAGAATTTCTGAGAAAATCAGAAAATATATGTCTAAGTCAGTTCAGGATTTAAATTAAAAAGTAGAAAAATAACTCCTTACAATAACATAACTCCAGAAAAAGTATTAGACTGATCTCAAAAATTTAACAATTTAAGTCTCTACTATTCAATATTTCCAAGCTGATCAAGAATAATGGATACAATGACTCTTACATCACAATGCTCAGCAAGGACTCAGCACACATTTTATCTCTAACAGTGTGCCTGTACATCCAATGATATTTGTTCTGGAGTTCTTGGAATGTGGGGTGTTGGATATCCAGTACCTCATGCCCCAGATCACTCTCCCTGAAAGGTATCTTTGAATCAGGATACACACAGTGATTCACAGATTGTATAGTCAAGGGGTTTAACCAGAAACTACCATAGATGAGATGTGAAAGTGATTCGGAGCACCACTTCTGGCGAATTCAAAGAGCAAAGCTCTGCTGTGGCCTGTGGAAGAGGTGGGAATAGAACAAACTGTTGACAAAGCACTGCTATAAAACCACAGAGCCAGGGACTAGAATCTCCAGGTGGGGAAAAATTTCTCTTTGGACAGCAGAGCACATTGGATTCACTGAATTCATCCATAAACTTGACAGAGCACCAAGTGGTCAAGGAACACTATATTCATGCTGTGATGATTTACAGCCCAAAGGAGCTGTCAAGAGCTGGTAAATCCCACTTTGGGGAAGTTTGTTAACAGACCAAGCTTGAGCACCATGAGTAAACAAATGTAAATGAACCAGAACAATTCGGACACATTTCATGTCAGGAAGGTTCCAGTGAGATAGACTTCAGAACAACTGGAATATATAAGAGGAACAGATTTCCTAGAAAAGGTAGAGGAGACTGAAGTCATATAGCATAAATATGAACCCACATCTGTAAAGTGCTCAATTCCAGGTCACAGCCTGGGTTTTCGGCACTGCAGCTGTACACTGGCCTGATTCATAAAGCACATCTCTCAACATCTTACAAAATCCCAGGTTCTTTTCAAATAGGTATACTGAGATATAATTCACATACTATACAAGTTACTCCTTTAAAGTGTAAAATTCAATGGTTTTTAGTATATTCACAAAATTGGTAACCATCACCAGAATATGACTTCTTCCACTTAACATTATACTGTTAAGTTTCATTCATAATGTATCAGGACTTCATTCTTTTCACTGTCAAATGAAATTCCATTGTATGCATGTGCCATTTATGTTTATCCACTCACCAGTTGATAGACACTGGATTATTTCCACTCTTTGGATACTTCAACTGTACTGCTATGTACATTTAAGTACAAGTTTCTTGTGTCCATATGTTGTCATCGCTCTTGGATAAATACCTAGAAGTAGAATTCCTGGGTATGAATAAGATTTTGACGACCTGCCAAACTGTTTTGCTAAGTGGCATCACTATTTTGTATTCCCACAATCAAATTGCGAGTGTTAATATTTCTCTGTAGCCTCACCAACATATGTTATCATCTGTCTTTTTCATCATATCCGTCAGAGTGAGTGTGAAGTGGTATTTCATGGTAATTTTATTTTGTACCACTCTATTTAATGAGACATATCAACATAACATTCTTAAATTATTTAAAAATTGTTTTTCCTTTAATTCTTTGAACATATTTATGATAGCTTCATTGAAGTCTTTGACTCCTAAGTCCAACATCTGGGCCCTCTCAAAATCAGTATCTGTTGTAGACCTTTTTCTTTTTTTCTTTTTTCTTTTCCTGTATGTATAGATTACATTTTACTGTTTCTTTGTATGGCTTGTGATGTTTTTTTTTTCTTGTTATTGAAAACTAGATATATTATATAAACTATTGTAGCAACTGTGGATACAGGTTCTTCCTTGGAGCTTGCTGTTGTTGCTGTGGTTTGTTTTCTTCCTGTTTATTTGTGTGGAGGCTGGCTGGACTGATTCAATAATATCTTCCTCCCACAGACTTTATCTTCTGATGCTGCTCCTCAGAATATGCATCTTTGGAAATATGTGAGTCTTTCTTAAAACCAAGGATAACTATGGTTTTAACTGAGCTCTCTTGAGTGGCTCTTTCC
>NW_006778536.1:2035781-2060422 GCF_000442215.2 Lipotes vexillifer | reverse complement strand
TTCCCTGATCTCCTAATTAAGCTTCTGGCTCATCTGCCTCTATTGGTATCACACTAAGCTCTTAGCCTCCATTAATTGTTAGCAGTTTTCTAGCTGTTTCAACAATGCCCTGTAACATAAATTGTTCCACAACCCAAATCACTTAAATCTGAGGCCCACTGAAAGGCAGGGTGCTTGATGCTTTCTCAGATCCTCAGAGGGTTTTTCTTGGCTACCTCTTCTGTTGTTTCCTCTGTTAAACTTCCAGCTGGTTTACTCTTTTTCCTGTTGCTACTGATGTCTTACTAGTTCACCACAAAGATCACCATCATTTTCAATAAAACCTTAAGCATGAACTTCTTCACAGTCTGTTCCAAATGAAAATGAAGTCATTCCACTTAAAGAGTGCTTACAAATCTCTCTTATTTTCTTATGGCCCTCTCACCCCCTCCACAGAATCATTGCATCACTGCAGTGGGGCTGAGGACAGAGAAAATTGTCCACCTCTTCCAGAGTGAACTTCCCACTATACAAGTTGAGGACTGGGCATGAATGGTAGCCCCAGTCTCTTGGTTTTCCTATTCTAGCACTGAACCTTGGGTAAGGGGTTACAGCCCAGCATTCTTGACATTCTACATCTAAGTTGGAGTTTCTGTCCTACAGGTTGAGTCTGGTTAGAGGAAAGACTCTCCAGTCCAACTGGCTGTACCTTCCTGAAATACAGCTTCTATGTCATGAAGCTGCACAAAATGAGACATGAGAGTGGTTCCCCTCTTTCAGAAAGAAACTGTAGCTCTAGACTGGGGTTCCAGTGGGGAAAGTCAGCTTGGTTTTCTTAGTCATAAACACATGGAGAGTAGCTTCCACTACAGCAAGCTGGAAAGGAAGATGGGAGAGGGTCATGGCTCAAATGCCACAGACTCTCACTGTTATTATTGAGATGCAGATATTCTTAAGTGTTTCTGCATTTTACTGTATGCCCTTGAAACAATTTCCAGATACTTTAATATTTTTTTTTCATAATTATCAGCAGTTAAATGGATGTTTTGCTGGTGACAGTGTCCATCAGCTTTCTCTCACTGCCATTTCAGAATGTCAATTTCAGGTCTTTTTTGAAAAGAGAAATTGAATTTGAAAGACTTACGTGAGAACAGCTTTGTGTGATTCCAGCACTGGTATGATGAAACTATTATGAAAACCCCAATCATTCACTTTGTGAAAGAGAACTACAGCAAAATATACTTAGGAATTTCTCTTCAAACCCAAAAGCAGTAGTCACATATAGTGTCAGTGCCATAATGTTTTTATACCATGATAATATCAATTATATCATAGTATTAATATGGAGCATTATCACCTGAAGAAATAAAACATTCCTCATTTTCTCTTGCCAGTTAATGACTGAACATTCTCTTCTAAGTCAACCTCCAAAACCATGACATTACTTTAAAAAAAATTGTTTCTTCCATGAAGAAAATTCCTGGGTCCCATTACCGGCTGGACATTTTGCCCTAGTCCAGAACTGTCCATGTGCACTTGGAAACATCTAACAGATGTTAGAAAGGCTCACTGGAAAGGAGCAGAAAGGCTCACTGGAAAGGAATAAGAGTCTACCAAATATCTACACAGCATTTCATGAAAGTTTATCTCTGTTAGCTTGAGCCTGTCTTCACCAATGAGTAGTACCACCTAAAACAGCCTTAAGTTGTCATCTTGGAATGTGCCCAGAGTGATATAAAATCACAAGTCCCTAATTGTAGCTGGTTCTCTATTCTTACACCCAGATGAGTTATATTCTTCCACTTTTTCTTCTTTATATCACATTTGGTTTGCCAAATAGCCGTGGACATCATGCAACACCATCAAAGCCTGTTGTTAGGGTCCTAGGGAGAGTTAAAGGATCTTATCCTTTGTAAACTGACTATCACATCCACTCTGTATATCTCACAGCTCCTCATCTTCTGAAAGAGGCAGACTTCCCAGGAGGCTGAGTGGGTCCAGGTCCCGTGGTTCTGATAGGAGCATTTGAGAACTGTGTTTCCTTCTCCTTAATGTCATCAAAGATCTAGTGAATCATGAGCTATGTTGTGTTTTCCAAAAACCCTGCTGTGGCTGACAGTCTCCTGGAAATCTGATTTGTTGAACAAGGGGGCCTGACGCTAGACTGAGGGCATGGAAGAGAATGGATGCTAGAATTATTGCTTCTGAGATGTCCTCAGCAAAAATTAAATTTCCATATGAAACCATTATTATACATATGGAAAATACATCCCATGCATGACTTCCTAAAGCTTAAAACATTTACCTCTTTTATGTACTTGACCTTTTGAAGGGAAGCAGGTCTGTATCTTGTCAAGGTTTTGGGAAGATGAATGTTCTCACTTCTATGAGTTCTGAAACAAGTCACAGCACTTAAAAGTTATCATCTTCTACTGTGATTTATCTGAAAACCATTTTGTTAAAGAGTGTCAGCTAACCAGAGATGAGGGTATTGCTACTCCTGAAGATCCTTGCATGTTTTCCATGACTTGGGTTAACAACAAACAGCCAGGGACATCAGGTTTGCTGAGGGTGGCAGCAGTTCAGGTCCTGATTTAAAATCCATGAAAGAGGGGATGTGGTAGTATGTTTTGGGTGATAATGGAAATCTCGTCTTACAAACAATTGCTTAGAGATTTAGAATTAGGTGACCCACAGTTGTACAATTTCATACTGAACAATAAATGGGATGGAGGAACTTGGCATCATGTACTCTTTAGTCTCTATTTTCTTGTTTATTTGTTTTACAAGTTAACATCATTTTTATTTTACATTCAAGAAAACTAGTGCAGAAACGTTGCTGTGCTTGTCCATATAAAATAAATAATATCAGTGCTGGAATTTGAAGTCAATCCTCTAATTTCATGTC
Source organism: Lipotes vexillifer (assembly GCF_000442215.2). Classification (NCBI taxonomy): domain Eukaryota; kingdom Metazoa; phylum Chordata; class Mammalia; order Artiodactyla; family Lipotidae; genus Lipotes; species Lipotes vexillifer. The sequence continues at coordinate 2,057,535 of NW_006778536.1, read as the reverse complement.
TCATGTTGGAACCCCCAAGCAGCACTACCTGCCTGCTGCTCTCTATTAACGACCTAGTTAGTTGATCCTAGGTGAGGTTTTCTGGGGACACTAGCTCACCATTGTAATAACAATAGCACTCAACCAAGTTACATCTCAAACAAATCCTTATTTGTTTAAGCTTCCAGTGCATAGGCTGTCAACCTCTCCCTCCAGGAAAAAATATTCTTCCTCTCCCCCTCCCGCTTACTCTTTCTTCCTTTTCTCCTTGCCTCCTTCCTTCCTTCCTTGTTCTTCTCTTCTGTCTACAATAATCAATTTTCTCTGACAGGACCATAGCAAGACTAAAATAGAGCAAAAAATAGCTCACTAAATTTTTAATTAATAAAAAAGAAACAAAAGCTTACTTCCAAAATGTTACCATAGTTAGAAGATAGTATTGATCATACTTCCCTTATCACCTCAAATAAAATCATTTTATTCCCTTACTGGAACTGAAACTTCTTAAATACATTACCCAGAAGAAAAGGGCTTTAACTGGACTGGTGTGGATCTCTTTTTCATCCTTCTGAAAAATGCCTTTACGACAGTGTTTGGTGGCAGAAATACACTAATGTGAAGCTTCAGGTATATGTGTGTGCATGTGTGCACATTAATGTGTGTCTGTGCGTGCATGTATTTAGACCATGAGAAAATATTCCTTGACATGATGTTTTGTAATTATAATTCCAAACATGAAAGAATCTTGCTGGTATCTTGCTGGTCATTTTGGTCAGAGTTAAAGAAAGATGACCAGGAGGGAAAGCAGGATCTCCTACCCCTTGGAAGCACCAGCTCCACTGGGAAAGTTCATTTGAAAGAAGTACAGTAGGAAACCTGGTATGATCAGGGCTCCATTTGGAAAATCTCCCCGTAGGTATAGTCCTGGGCCTCTAAAACCATTTATCTGGCCAGGAGAAGCTACCACTCACCATAAAGCCAGAGGGAGGAAGAGATGGAGGTTTATTAGACTAGGTAGTACCCTCCTTCTCTAAGGGAATTCTACAAAAAGGATGTGAGTGTGGAATTATCAGCCTTTTCAAAACATTATTCTTTCATATTTTTCTTTAAAGCAAAAGTGTTTAGTTGTATTTGTTTATGTTTGCTTTACATTGGAAAATAGTTCAGAAAGTTTAAAAAAACTTGGTTTTTAAAAACAGAAACCTTATGGCAAGCTATCTATCTTCAAACACTTAAGTTTTAGGATCATTTACACTAAAAAAAAAGAGACCAGAGAGATGTAGGATTTTTGCTTATTTTTAAATCACTTTTTCCCACTCTTTTCCCCCATGGGTTTTCAGAAACATGTTAAGGAAGCCTTCTTTACAACAAAAATAAATAAAACACACACACACACACACACACACACACACACACACACACATATATATATGTATATATATATATAGAGAGAGAGAGAGAAAGATTGATATCATATATAATAAAATAAATATATTTAACAAAATAAATATATAGAGAGATAAATCTAAATATACATATATATATATAAAACATAATATATATGAGAAATAAATGCATAAATACACATATTTAGTTTGGATGTATTTATTTCTTTTCTTTTTGCGATACACATGCCTCTCACTGTTGTGGCCCCTCCCGTTGCATAGCACAGGCTCACGGGCCTAGCTGCTACATGGCATGTGGGATCTTCCTGGACTGGGGCACGAACCTGTGTCCCCTGTATTGGCAGGCGGACTCTCAACCACTGCGCCACCAGGCAAGCCCTGGATATATTTCTTAACCAAACCAAGACATACCTGTAGGTTTGGGATAATGAGGATGTTTGGTGCAGGTATCTTTGGGGGAAGACACAGGGTGCTCTTGGGATTAGAGTTTGTATCTAAAGTTGGTGCTAAGTTTTCCATCTACAATCAGGGCTGGAGGGTAGGTGTCAAGCCACAGAGGTGTGTGGGGATTGGGTTGGGTGGTATTAGATTTGATGCTGATTTGCAAAAGGAAGCCACATACAAGTGAACTGAAGGGGTTGGAGGCCAGGCTTCCTTTAAAGCTGTGCTGTTTCCTACCCACCTTCCTCAAAATGCTTCTCTCCTGGGAAGTCCTGGTCCAGTGCCAGGTCCTGTCCTTCGGCCAGACATTTGGTCTAGTTGGTGCCTCATGTGTCTCTTCTGTCTGCTTTTCCCTCGGCTCTGGGTAACCTCCACCCCTAGTGTTCATGGAAGAAGCCCAACATGGTCCATTTCTTTTTGTGTTTTCTACTTTACTTCTGCTAACAAGCACATCTACTTCGTGTTTTTGCCCATCATGTACTATGTGATTCTTGCTTAAACACTGTGAGTGAGATGGATTATTTTCCTCCTTTAACAGAGAAGAAATTAAGGTTTAGAAAATCTAGGGTGTTAGAAAAGGTAGAAGGCACATACTTGGCATTTTATAAGTAAATATATATTTACATGTATATATATTTTATAGTCAGAGGAAGGAAGGAAGGAAGGGAAGGAGGGAGTGAGGGAGGAAGGAAGGAATTATAAATTATACCAGGTATCTGAGACCAGTATCTATCATTGTTCAGTTGTACCCATAGCCCAGTGATTTCCTACATCACCTCGCTAGCTAGTGCTCGGGGAGAATTGAAGCAGATTGGTCCCCTATTATCTAAAGTATCACCATCTATAACACACACATGTGTAATGCATATAGGAAATGCAGAGAGTTAAATATAATATTTAGAAACATTAAACTGATGTATGAATGGAGAGTGTAAAATTGAGATTAAACTATAAAAGGAAATTTTAAATATTGCTATATTATTATCTACTTTAGGAGTCTTTAAAAATACATTGGAGGAGCCCTGAGAAGTCTATCCACATTACAGTAAATTCCACTTAGATTGTGATGGGGATTAGTGTGAATCAAAACCAAGCCTTCATCCCATGTGGAGTGGCAAACTCTCACTGCAGCCTCATTTCCACTAATCTGGGGCTGCTGAGTGATCTTTGATCACACCAAGTATTACAGATGGAAAAGTACTCTTTTCAAATCCCCAACGTGTTTCCAACTGTCAATAAAATCCTTTTTAAGTGTCAGAAGCAATTGCTCTGCTTTACACTTATACTGCTAACCATGGAAGCACATTTCAGTACTTGTAAAGCAAAACAACAACCAAGTGGCATAACTGCGGCCAGAATTCTGACAGACACACTCACCCTCAGCTTTAAAGGCATTAGGAATTCATTTCTAAAAAACGCCATTTATGTTAACTGTACTTTAAAAATTAGATATTTCACTCAGAAATACCTTATCTGGGAGGCAAAACAATCCCCCACTCCAACCCTTGAATTAAACAAACAAATCACACAGGTGACATGTCTAGCCAGATGTTTAAATTTTCAAAGAAAAGGAACCATCCCTAGTTCCTGAGAACATGCAATATAAATTTTAATATTTGGAAACACATGAACAAAGGGTGTCTTCTTACATTTTAAAGATGATCTCAATGAAATTGTATTCTTCTCCATAAATTATACAAGAGGATGGTTTGCAGTAATTGATGTAATAAAGTAGCTAGTAGAAAGAAGCGCAATTCCCTTAACTAGATAAAATAAGCAATTACCCCAGCTATCAGAAACCCCGTCAATAGGAAAGTTGTCTGTGTCAGAACAGGGGCTATAAACCCTGTTTCATTTAAGCATCAGAGGCCTTGGCCTTATTATCTTTCTAGGATGTGCCTGTTTAATAAGCTTCTCCAGCAAATGAAGGGAGAATGTTTCTGGCAAAAGGAAAAATGGTGATAAACTGTGTCTGGATGATTAATTCACAGAAACCCTCCATCTCACAGCGAGGACATATGCCCATCTTCTCTCTTGTCTCTTTGGAGATTTTCCTACTAAACGTATGTGCATATTTTTCATGGCCACTGGTATTTGAATTGCAGCCTTCCACCATGCAGAACATGAAACACTTCAAACTGCATAATGCCGACTAAATTATCAGGTCTGCAGTGGCCGGAGGTAGCAACAGCCATAATAATGAGTGTGCTTAAGTGGTTTATGTGGGTCTCCCCAGCCCCGTAACTTTAATGCACAGACTTATCAGGTTGGTTTTCTCCCCTCCTTTCCAGGCTAGGGATTGTCTCAATATCACTGGCCATTTTGTGCTGGGGAAATGCAATGGCCTGCCACTGTGTATGACTGTGAAGGCCAGTTGATAATCATGGTTTAATCACTCAAAACAGTCATGTGGCACCCTTTCATCTGCTGTTATTCCATCTTGTTTAAATAGAGATAATGATTGATGCACATTCACGGTTGGAACTTAGGTGACTTTAAATCATCCACTTGTATGTCTGAAACTGTTGCACCAACCTTCAATGATTTCTCACAATTTGAGATATTTTGCATGAATCACTCACTGAAAAAAAGGGAAAAACACCCAAAAAGTGAACATACACATTTACTACTTTAGTAATTAAAAGGGTCTTTTAAAAACCCATGGTTATTCTAGTCTTGCTGCATGGCTGTCCCAATTTACACACTTTTCAGGGTGAGATTGAGAAAAAGTAGCTCAACATCGTGAGGGTAACAGTGTTCGTTCTGTGTATCATAACTTTATGTGACCACCCTGTACCCAGCCTGGATGAAATAACCAGTTTACAGTTATCATAATTCTCTCAATAAGCTAACAACTACAAAAGCACCACTGTGTGGCCAGTGTCTGAACAAAGAGCTTCCGCCTGTAAGGAAAAGACCTGGACCTAAGGAAGGTCAACTGTGGACTGAGCAGGACAGGTGGGGTGTTAGCACCTCCCTGTAGGGGATTTGTGGAGTTTTGTTTTCTTTTCTTTTTTCACCTAATGCTCTTTTGTGAATCACACTCTCTCACATCTCAGTCTGTGGTTTGGAGAAGGTAAATCCAGCCAACATCTCAAGAGGGAGGAACAAGCCTGGGACTTAGCCAAGGACATCCCCTCGTGTCCCGGTCACAGTGACTGGTCAGAGGGGCCATGTGACAACGCTGGGTCAATGGCTCTGAAAACCAGCAATTTTATTCGGGGAAGAGGTGCGCCTTTCCATTGGGTCTGGCCAATATGACAGAAGGTGAGCCTGGAGCAACGGGATCCTCCTTTGCCTCCAAGTGTGAAGATCACGCTTGTGTGTAAGCCAACTGGAGGCAAACAGACCCAGGAGAAGAAGGGAGCAAGAACATTAGCAGATGACTCATTTATTTGTGCCTTTAGGTGTCTGCATCCCAGATCCTCTATCTGCGTGATAAGTGCACTTGCTTCTGTGCTTTAACTGGTTTGAGGTGATCTTCTGACTTGACCTAGGATCATCCTGACTACTGTAGTTATTTCCCCTTTATCTGAATCCCCTGGGAACCAGTGCTTGCAGAGGAATCTCAGGCAAGAATAAACTCCTCCCTGACCTATAAAGACCTTGAATGCCAAATGGAAGCCTTTGATAAGCTAGACAGATGTGAGAAATGTTTTCCATACGGTATCAGATATTTACCAAACTTGTAGATTTTCCACCAAAAGCTAAATTTTGCTGCCTTTCATCCTCTTCTACTCACATGACCTGTTTAAGGATCCTGAAGCAGTGGTGTTTACATTTATTCACTGGTTATCAAAATACCACAGCACATCCCTGTGGGGGAGGTGTGGCGTGAGTGTAGAACATTCCAGAGACTTTGTGCTACGGAAACACAAGAGGCTTCAGCTTTCTTGCTCTGCCCCGTGCAGCGAGGTCAACACAGTAGGGACCCGTCAACAGGAAGCAGTCTTTTCACCCTGGTTGCTGCGGCTTGAGAGTTAATATAAGACTTTCCATCAGAGGAGCCCTGCCCTCAGGGTCTGGTCACAGCACAGCGCGGTCAAGGTGAGTGATGTGACCAGCAAAAAGAAGACTTCCCAACTTCACTTTACTAATGCTCATAATCAGGATTTGCCAAATGGAAGAGGCAGTGAGGGAGAACAGACAGGCCATGGGGACCCTGAGGGCCTCCAACCACCCACCACGTCCCAGAAATCACTTTGCTCTTCTGCTACTTCTGCATCCCTTGGAAATGATGGCAGTGGTGCTTTTGTGGTTGTTAGCTTATTGAGATAATTATGATAACTGTAAACTGGTTATTTCATCCAGTTTGGGCACAGGGTGGTCACATAAAGTTATGATACACAGAACGAACACAGTTACCATCACGAGGTTGAGCTACTTTTTCTCAATCCCACGCTGAAAAGTGTGTAAATTGGGACAGCCATGCAGCAAGACTAGAATACACCAGGTTTTTAAAAGACCCTTTTAATTACTAAAGTAGTAAATGTATGTGTTCACTTTTTTGGTAGTTTTTCATTTTCTTCAACAAATGATTCATGCAAAATATCTCGAATTGCAAGAAATCATTGAAGGTCGGTGCACCAATTTTAGATGCACAGGTGGATGATTTAAAGTCACCTAAGCTCCAACTCTGAATGTGTATCAGTCATTATCTCTATTTAAACAAGATGAAATAACAGCAGATGAAAAGGTGCCACACAACTGTTTTGAGTGATTAAACCGTGATTATCAACCAGTCTTCATGTTCACTCACAGTGACAGGCCATTGCATTTTCCTCATCATCTGGGTTTGCCTGGAAAAGTGAATAAGGGCCATTCAGCCAACCGTTTAGATAATGAGTCCCCCTGAGTTCTAACCCAAGGGCCCCACCCTTCCCTCTCACTCATGCTAGAATTCCCTAAGAGGTTTCTTAGTGAACAACCACACAGGAAAGCATCTCTTATTCATTCACCCTAAGCCCCATTTGTGGTCTTGCCTCTTCCACAACCTACAATCCCTAAATCTCTGGTTCTTTTTCTACCCGTTCCTCTGCAAACTTCAAGTGGTTTCTATGTGGGAGTTCATAACCAGGTGTTGTTGGAAAAGCAGGGTGGAATATTTGCTTCTTGTATTTTTTATGTTAGTGTTTTCTTTTGAATAGGTAATATATGAACATTTTTCAAAAAATCTAATGGCTCTGGAGAGTAGGCAGTTAAGATGCAATCTCCTGCCCACACATCATGGAACCACTGAGCGCTTTCCTCTACAGATATATATCTTCCATTGCTAATCTTAAGTCTGAAAATATCTTTAAAGCAGACTCCTAGAAGTGGAACTTCTGGGTAAAAGGTCCCGAGTGTTTAGATACATGCACCCCAATGTTCACAGCAGCACTATTCACAATAGCCAAGACACAGAAACAACCTAAATGTCCATCGCCCGATGAAAGGATAAAGAAGATGTGGTATATATCAATATATAAACAATGGAATATTACTCAGTCATAAAAATAATGAAATAATATCATTTGCAGCAACATAGATGGACTTAGAGATTATCATACTAAGTGAAGTAAGTCAGACAGAGAAAGAAATATCATATGATATCACTTATATGTGAAATCTAAAAGAAGGATACAAATGACCTTATTTACAAAACAGAAATAGACTCACAGACGTGGAAAACAAACTTATGGTTACCAAAGCGTGGGAGGGATAAATTAGGAGTTTGGGGTTAAAATATACACACTACTATATATAAAATAGATAACCTACAAGGACCTACTGTATAGCACAGGGAACTATATACAATATCTTGTAATAACTTATAATGGAAGAGAATGTTAAAAAACAATATATATATATATATATATACATATATGTAAAACTGAATCATTTTACTGTGCAATTGAAACTAACACAACATTGTAAATCCACTATATTTTAATAAAACATTTTAAAATAAAGAAGTTAGGGGACATGTGGACAAATTACCTTCTATATATTATATCAACTGATACTTCAAATAAATGTGCAAGGGTGGATGTTTCTCCACATTCACCAAGAAAATGTTTTCAAACTTTTAAATCTTTGCTGATCTGATCATGTGAGAAAAGATATTTTAATTTAATTTTCCATTTATTTTTAATGAATAATTTGACTGTTTCACATATTTTAAAATATTCATGTTTCTTTTTCTAAAACTCTTTACATTCTTTGATATGTTTTTCACTGTGTTAGTCTTCATACTACTGATTTATGGGATTTTCTTTTATTTTATCCCTTTTGATATTAGTTATGAATATTTTCCCCCATTTGTCACTTGGCTTTTGACTTTGTTGATGGTGTTTTTAAACTACTTATATTTGATTTAATATAGTAAAATTTATCACTTCTTATCTTTGATGGTTTCTGAGTTTTTTCTCACATTTATAAAAGTTTTTCTTATTCTGAGACAATATTTTAAAAATCTACTGTGTTCTAGTATTCCTATGGTCTCAGATTATTTTAAAAATATGTATGTTTTACACATTTGGACGTAATATTGGTGAAAGAGATAAGGTAGGAATCCCACTGCATTTTTTAGGTTTGTCTATTCAGACAACACAACATTTACTGAATAATTCTATTTTCCCCCATTAACTTATTTTTTTAACATCTTTACTGGAGTATAATTGCTTTACAAAGGTGTGTTAGTTTCTGCTGTATAACAAAGTGAATCAGCTATACATATACATATATCCCCATATCTCCTCCCTCTTGCATCTCACTCCCACCCTCCGTATCCCACCCCTCTAGGTGGACACAAAGCATCGAGCTGATCTCCCTGTACTATATGGCTACTTCCCACTAGCTATCTATTTTACATTGGGCAGTATATATATATGTCCATGCCACTCTCTCACTTTGCCCCAGCTTACCTTTACCCTTCCCCATGTCAAGTCCATTCTTACGTCTGCATCTTTATTCCTGTCCTGCCCCTAGGTTCTTCATAACCTTTTTTTTTTTTTTTAGATTCTCTATATATGTGTTAGCATACGGTATTTGTTTTTCTCGTTCTGAGTTACTTCACTCTGTATGACAGACTCTAGGTCCATTCACCTCACTACAAATAACTCAATTTCATTTCTTTTTAAGGCTGAGCGATATTCCATTGTATATATGTGGCATATCTTCTTTATCCATTCATCTGTCAATGGACACTTAGGTTGTTTCCATGTCCTGGCTATTGTAAATAGATTTTCAATGAACATTGTGGTACACGACTCTTTTTGAATTATGGTTTTCCCAGGGTATATGCCCAGAAGTGGGATTCCTGGGTCATGTGGTAGTTCTATTTTTAGTTTTTTAAGGAACCTCCATACTCTTCTCCATAGTGGTTTTATCAATTTACATTCCTACCAACAGTGCAAGAGGGTTCCCCTTTCTCCACACCCTCTCCAGCATTTATTGTTTGTAGAATTTTTGATGATGGCCATTCTGAATGGTGTGAGGTGATACCTCATAGTAATTTTGATTTGGATTTCTCTAATGATTAGTGATGTTGAGCAACCTTTCATGTGTTTGTTGGCAATCAGTATATTTTCTTTGGAAAAATGTCTATTTAAGTCTTCTGCCCATTTTTGAATTGGGTTGTTTGCTTTTTTTGATTTTGAGCTGCATGAGCTACTTGTATATTTTGGAGATTAATCCTTTGTCAGTTGCTTCATTTGAAAATATTTTCTCCCATTCTGAGAGTTTTCTTTTAGTCTTGTTTATGGTTTCCTTTGCTGTGCAAAAGCTTTTAAGTTTCATTAAGTCCCATCTGTTTATTTTTGTTTTTACTTCCATTTCTCTAGGAGATGGATCAGAAAGGATTTTTGCTGTGATTTATGTCATAGAGTGTTCTGCCTATGTTTTCCTCTAAGAGTTTTATAGTGTCTGGCCTTACATTTACACCTTTAATCTTTTTTGAGCTTATTTTTGTGCATGGTGTTAGGGAGTGTTCTAATTTCATTCTTTTACTCGTAGCTGTCCAGTTTTCCTAGCCCCACTTATTGAAGAGGCTGTTTTTTCTCCACTGTATATTCTTGCCTCCTTTATCAAAGATAAGGTGACCATATGTGTGTGGGTTTATCTCTGGGTTTTCTATCCTGTTCCATTGATCTATATTTCTGTTTTTGTGCCAGTACCATACTGTCTTGATTACTGTAGCTTTGTAGTATAGTCTGAAGTCAGGGAACCTGATTCCTCCAGCACTGTTTTTCTTTCTCAAGACTGCTTTGGCTATTTGGGGTCTTTGTGTTTCCATACAAATTGTGAAATTTTTTGTTCTAGTTCTGTGAAAACTGCCATTGGTAGTTTGACAGAGATTACATTGAATCTGTAGTTTGCTTTGGGTAGTATAGTCATTTTCACAATGTTGATTCTGCCAATCCAAGAACATGGTATATCTCTCAATCTGTTTGTATCATCTTTCATCAGTGTCTTATAGTTTTCTGCATACAGGTCTTTTTTCTCCTTAGGTAGGTTTATTCCTAGTTATTTTATTCTTTTTGTTGCAGTAGTATATATCTCCCATTAACTTATAATGTCACCTTTATCAATTCTCACAAAACCCATTTTATAGATGAGAAAACTGAAGCTTAGTATTTTGAAGCAACATACTGAAGGTTTCATCAGAGTTAAATTTGAACTCACAGTCTGCCTCCAGATTAGGTTTTTATTTTTATTTCCTCCCTTACACTGTTCTTAACTTTATTTTATTATTTTCTTCATTATTTATTACACAGCCTTTTAAACTTTTGTATATATTTTCTATCAAGAACTGATAGAACTGTGTTAATGTCTCTCATAATCACAGAATTTCTATCATCACCTTGATGTATACAAATTTTAATTTATGATTTCAGAAAACTATTTTGCATAGTATACAAAGATTTCCAATCCTCTAACTTTTTAATAGAATATGTAATTAACTAAGAATGATCACTGTGTCACACTGAATGCTGTTGCTTTAAATTTGACTTTAACATTAATAATGAAACCCTTTCTTTACTGTATTAGTAATATTTGTTAACTGCAAATTTCTCTCACATAGTTTTAGTTGTACTTCTTGAAGATGTGTTTTTGCTTGATTTTGTTTGTATTCCCAGTTTTTATTGTTTTATGTTTATGAATCTATAACCTATAGATGCAACAGATACTAAGTCATTTTGCATAAGGAATAATTTTTTATACCTTATTTTATTTTGCAACCACCATTGCAAGCTTCCAAGAATGAGGGGTACTTACATACTGTTGTGTACTGAATGTTTGTGTCCCCTCAAAATTTGTATGTTCTAACCCCTACCCCACTGTGATGGTATTAGGAGGTGGGGCCATTGGGAGGTAATTATGTTCAGATGAGGTCTTGAGGGTGGGCATCCCATGATGAGGTTAGTGTCCCCATAAGCAGAAAGACAGACCTCTCTCTCTCCAGGCAAGCTCAAGGTGAAATCATGTGAGGCATAGCAAGATAGTGGCTGTATGCAAGCCAGGAAGGGAGCCCTTACCAAGCACCATGTCCATTAGCATCTTGATCTTGGACTTCTCAGCCTCCAGAACTGGGAGAATATAAATGTCTTGTTTAAGTCACCCAGTTTATGGTATTTTGCCCTAGCTGTGCAAGGTAAGACACATACAATATTTATTGTTTTAAAAATATGATGTAAATCACATTTTTGAGAATTCTGACATATCCACTGAGGCCATTAGAAACAATCAGTAGTTTGGGGTACAGTTATTTTTTTATTATTATTATTTGAGGTTGGGAGAGTGAGAAAATTTTGCTTAAATATTTTGCTTTAATATTTTTCTTTAAAACCAAATATTTTTCTTTAAAACCAAATTCTCTAAATATTGGTTGGTCCTAGCTGTGTTAGGTTCTGATCTCCAATCAAGTGAAACCAAACCAATGAAAAGTCTTTGAATTCCTATTAAAGTTAATAAAGGTTTAAAACAACAGCATTACCTGGGGAAGGTGACAACATGCATGTAGAAAGCAATTAATTAATGTGTATCAAAAGCATTCAAAATTGTCCAGGTCCTTTGAAGCCATAATCTTAGTTTCATCTGTTTTTTCACTCTCAGAAGAGCAACAGTTAAGCAGAATTGTAAGCACAATGATGTTTACAGAAGCATCAATTACAAGAGGGAAGAGTTTGTAGTCTTACTTGACAATTAAAGTAGATGACAACTATTATGTTGGTCCCATACAATTAAAAGAATATAATTAAAATCATGATATTATAGTTTCAAGGGAAACATAATGAAAGAAAATTACATGTAATATGATCTCAAGATATATTAAAAATTTGTGTAGGAAAAAAAACATCTGGGAAATCATCTCACAAAGTGTTCAAATGATGAACCATGTAGTAAGTTTAAGGCTGTTTTAACTTATTTTCAACCTTCCTTTGTTTTAAATTGTTTCTATATTTACAGGATAACATTATTTTAAAATTCAATCCCACTAAAATAACACCAAAGTAAATTAGGAAACCCAGTGAAAAAAGAAATCTGTTCATCAACGATTTATTTATTATTTAGTGATTGTTGGGTGTTTGTTTGTAGATTTATTACCCAAAGAGTACTTTTTCACCATCGGAATCTACTTAAAATAAGTAAATTAAAATTGGAAGAGCTAGGGCTTCCCTGGTGGTGCAGTGGTTGAGAGTCTGCCTGCCAATGCAGGGAACACGGGTTCGTGCCCCGGTCCAGGAAGATCCCACATGCTGCGGAGCGGTGGGGCCCATGAGCCATGGCAGCTGGGCCTGCGCATCCGGAGCCTCTGCTCCGCAGCGGGAGAGGCCATAACAGTGAGAGGCCCGAGTATCGCCAAAAAAAAAAAAAAAAAAAAAAATTGGAAGAGCTAAAGATCTGAACCCTGTGTCCCATCATCGTTCATGCACAATCTCTTGTTTTCTGTTGCATAAGCAGTATTTTAGGAAATGATGACTTATGCACATGGACAAACACTATTCTGCATGCAGTTTATAAAGTATTTTCAGTAGTGTAAGAATAGGGGTACTATTTTCTACATCTGTAAAATGGAGATGTTCTTTGAAGCCATAGGTCTAAATCTTTCCATATAAAACCTACAGTCTTAGAGTTTTAAATCTTACAGTTAAAAGTCCTCACATCCATGAGCTCTGGCCTGAAAATTCTGGAACCAACAGGAATCCACAGTGAGGTCTTGGCTCACAGCTCAAGTGTTTCCTAAATTATAATGGTCCCATCGAAGAGGTGGCCTTTTTAATTCTTGATCTGCCAACATCTCTTTCTTTATAAACTACTTTGTTCTTCAAACTACTTTGGAGAACAAGTTTTACTTACCCTCACATTTTCCCACTAAAATATCCCTGAATGTGAAATGCAAATTATTATTACCAAGTTTTGTATTGTTAAAAAAAAAAGGATATTTCTAAATCTTTCTTAAAATAAAATTTTAATAGAAGATACAAGAACCAAGAGAAAAGCTAAGTGATGGAATTGTTGCTCAGCATGCAAATAAGAGAGAACATACCAGTGAAGAAAAATTCCTCAGCAGGGTCAAATCCATATGAGACTCTCATTACCACTAGATCAGTCTGTCCTCCAAAGAGAGCCAGCTTAGATCAGCTTACCAGAGTTTATGTACTTTATAAACTGAGCAAGACAAATAGTGTGTTAAGGCTTTATGGACTTGTTATGACAGCTAATTTTGTATCTCATGACATAGTATCTGAGCAAATATACAGATGTTCATTCATTTTCACTCCACTCTAGATACTGTAAATTGAGTACCTCTGGAAGTCCAGTCATAATAGCTGACATATACCCTGTCTACCCAGAAGAATGAACGTTGTAAGTCACTGGGCTTCGACATGGAAAGTTAGCAGAGAACTCAGGGGCCCATGCATCTTTTTAATGACTTTATGGCAGAAAGCTTGTGTGGGTTTACTATGACATTCTACCTGGGGACTCAGAGGACATCTAATGAATTAGCCATAACTTTAATTTAAATGACATAATACCTGATAAATGAGGGGCTCTGACATGCCTTTGAGTTTAATCACCCTCTCCATGAAGCCACAATTGTGCCCCAAGCCTTGTCTTTGTTTCTTCCTTTATTGTGATTTTTTTCCTAATTTTAAAAGGATAAAAACCTGTTACTAAACACAGGAGCATGTAGTCTTTCTAAATAGTGGCACACTGGCACATTCTTCTCTGCTGCAGAAGCCAGCTCCTCATTCCAAACAGATCATGGGGAAACTCTCTCTCTGCAGAAGTTGTCAATATTTATTCCATTTTAATTCCCAGGATAATATTTATGAAACCTCATCTGTTGATTCAGACAGATTAAAACATAAAACCTCAAGATAAAATAAAAATTTTAAATCTTAGATTTTATTAAAGGGAATATGGAATTATCTCATAGCCTATACACTTAAAATTTCATGTTCTTATTTTAACTGCTTATAATTCCCCATCCATCATTATATGTTGTTTGGTTTTCTTGAGGTCCAGTTTGAACAATCTTGAAAACAAAGGATTTTAAGAAGTTTATTTAGAGAACTGATCTTTGTTTGCTGTGAATGTAAAAGTTGAAATATTTATATCACATTAAAGATTAAAATAACTGACCAATCTTCCAGCTGTTCTCCACCAGCTTTCATCAAGGTCTCTAGCAAAGTTTTCCATCTTACTGTCATGGTTGCTACCTCCAGAAAGATCCTGCAACAAAAGAGTATTTGAGCCAATTGTTGCTTGAGGTCAACTACAGTGAGTAGCTCTATAGCTTGTTCAGTTAATATTGAAATGTTCCTCTTTTGTTACAAAACACCTGTGGTAAAGATAACTACTCATAGGAAGAGTAGTGTATTTGTTTGTTTTCCTCAAATAGTCTATTTTGCCAGTTTACATTTTCAATATTTCTGTGAAAATTATAACCTGAAAGCTGTCAGTCTCTCTGGGTAATTTTCTCACTAACCAGGAAAGAACAGAGTGAAAGACAAAGGTCACATTAATGACAAAGAAACTCAAGTTTTATTTTCTACCAGCTGGGCTTGTGGAGCAATGGGTTATATGTCTGACTACTGAATAAAAATATTTTCAGATGAACTAGTTCAAATATAATTCCACATTAGCTATGTTGTTTTATATCTGAAGCTGTTTCATTGTCATAAATGTGTTAGCTAGAAATTACATCAGCAAATGAACTTCAGGAATCATCGCTGGTTGACAAGCAGAGACTATCAGTTGTTCAACATTTGATGTGTGTGTTGGGGTCTCTGTCTCTTTTTGCTTTGGTTTTACCCCAGAGGCAAACTTGAATGTAGAAAGCAGTTATTGAGGTAATAGTGTTAGGTTGTTGTTATTTTTTAAGAATGAATATTTAAATACAGAAACCAATACTCCCCAAAATGAGATTGTAAATGGTACCTAATATGTGCATTGTTGTAGTTATAATGTGAGTAAAGTAGATTCCTTGTCATTATAGTGCTTCTCTTTACTGGAAATACAGGCAATGATAAACTACATGTATATGATGATGTCAGCTATGAAGACAAAGCAAAGTAAGATAATATAACCTGATGAAAGTTCACTTTTTTATAAGACAGTCAGTAGGACATAGATGTGAAAAAATGTAGAAAAAAGTAGAAAATGACTTTTAAATATAAGAAATCATGTGAACCACTAAGATTTAATAGATGATATTTAAATTTCAAGTATCAAGGAATTTCCCCCCATAACTTTGTGTCAAAATAGCAAATAACTGAGTAGCATTTTACCTGTCTCAAAGTGCCTCCATTTCTAGGTTTGCCCAAATTTGCTGAAACATCTTCCTTGTGGGCATAAATATGAAAACAGGATATATGCACCATATGGAATTTCACACATCTCAGTTGATTAGAAAATTACTTTCCATTACTTTCTTATTTTCCTGAGTGAATATTTTTATAAGGAAATTTTGGGGGAAATAATACATTTATGGCAAGAGTCACTGAAGATATTGAAGTGGGAGTTTTTAATGAAGAAGAGACATTGGAAGATATCATTCTGAGAAGGTTAACTGATGGTGATGATGATAATGGTGATGATGGTGATGAAAATGATGATGATGGTGGTGATGATGTTGATAATGGTGATGGTGATAATGGTGGTGATGATGATGATAATGGTGATGGTGGTGATGACCGAGATGATCATGGTGGTGATGATGATGATAATGGTGATGGTAATGATGGTGGTGATGACAGAGATGATGAGGATAATGGTGATGATGATGACGACAGAGATGATGATGGTGGGGATGATGGTGATGACGGTGGTGATGATTACAAAGTCAACCATATGATTTTCAATGCATTGAAGTGACTCAACAAAAATAATATATTCTGCAACATCAAAACATTGAGGCAGTGTTAGTCTTGGAGTCAAGAGCTTGAACTCTAGCACATGCTCTCCATTCTTTAGCTGAGTGGAGCTGATGTCCTCCCTCAAATGGTTTAAGAATTTCTCTTGCCCTGGGTGGGCACATAGACAACATCAAGGCCACATATGTCCCTTCAACAGGTCAGTGGTGGATTCCATGGTTCATGTCAGTATACTTTGCAGAGCCCAAATTCCATTCCAGAAAACAAAGTATGTACCACCCATTGATTGGAAGTAGCCACAAAGATAAAATAGCATAACAAAATTTGGGGAGGATTAGTAGTAGGTGAGGGCAGTAAAATGTGAAAGAGAAAATGTCAGATCCAAATCCTTTTTAAAGATTCTCAAATAGTCTTTAGATGATAATCACATAAGCTACAATTAACTTCTCTCATACACTTAGTGTCTGAAAAAAGGAATATAGCATACATAATAGTTCCAGGAAATATTTACTTTAAAATATGAAAATACATATATTACTGAACCATGTCTACATTTTTGCTATGTTTAGAAGTACCCTTTGGAAAGATTGACATGAATTTTATTTATAATTAATCCATGATTGATTCCACTCAAATATTAGATAACTCAAATCTTTTAATTGTGATTAAAATTATTCATACTTCTCTCTTGTCATATTTAGTAATAATCATTTTTTTCTGTAACCATAATTTCCATTCTGCTTTCCCTTAAGTCTTATGTTTAAATTAATTTACTTTTTTGATCCAATTTTTCCATTCACTTATTGGCAGGTGGAAATTAGTTGTCTTTCATTTAAAAGGGTTTGTGCAAAATATGTCCCTTGAGTTGTTATATGTTAAAAATATGTATCTTTTCTCTTTGTACTGGAATAGCCACTTGGCTACATGTATCATTCTTAAATCACATAAGTGAAATGGTTGTTCATATCTGTTGCCAATTTTCTTTCTTTTATTTTTATTATTATTATTGCTGAGTTTGCAAGTGCCTAATATGTTCAAAATATAAGTCCTTTGTCAAATGTGTGGTTTGCAGGTATTTTCTCCAAGCCTGGAACCTGTTATTTCATTCTCTTGTGAAGAGCAAAGGTTCATAATTCAGATAAAATCCAATTTATCAATTTTTCTTTTATGGATCATGCTTTTAGTATCACATCTAAGAATTCTTCATCAAGCCTTGGGTCTCACAGATTTTCTCCAATTTTCTTCTAAACGTTTTATAGTTTTACATTTTAAATCTAATTTTGTGATCTGTTTTGAATTAATGTTGTATAAGGTGTGAGGTTTAGGTCAAAGTTTCTTTTTATTTTGCTATTTTATTCATTTATTTTTGCCTACAGATGTCCAATTGTTCCAGTGCTATTTGTTGAAGACTGTTCTTCCTCTATTAAATTGCTTTTGTCTCTCTGCAAAAACCAGGTGGGCATGTTTGCATGGATTATTTCAAGGTTTTCTATTCTGTTCCACTGAGCTATGTTGATCTATCCATCAACACCATACACCATGTTTATTACTAGAGCTGTGCAATAAAACTTAGCATTGGGTAGAATGAATCCTCTTTATTTTTTTCAAAGTTATCTTAGTTGTTCTAGATCTTTTGCCTTTTAAACAAATTTTAGAATAAGCTTATCTATATCTAAAAAAATCCTTGCTGGAACTTTGATAGACATTGCATTTCACCTGTAGATAAATTTAGGAAAAATTGATGTCTTTAATAAGTTGAGTTTTCCAATTCATGAACACTGTATGTTTCTGCATTTATTTAGATTTTTACTTCATTCATCAGTGTTTTGTAATTGTCAGCATCATTTATATAACTTCATATATTTTGTTAGATTCATGCTTAAGTATTTCTTTTTTTTTTTATTTTTCATAATCTTTATTTTGCAAAGGAAGAAAATGAGACCCAGATGAATAACTTGATCCAGACCACACAGCTAACCAGAGATGAAGCCCAAACCTTATCTCTAATATTTGGACACAAACCCTGCCATTCTCACTCTTCCTCACCATTGCTCCATGAGGGGGGCATCTTACATAACCAGAGCCTCCCTCCACGGGGGCATATTCCAGGCACAGAGACAAACTAGAACATCATGAGGGGTGCTAATTTTGAGTGGGGAGGGGGCTACACGCAGGCTTGAAAAGGGTTTCCCTGGCTCGTCCTGAAGGACAGCCTCAGGCTTCCCCCCACTTTAAACAACATCTTTCATTTTGTTATCATTTATGAAGCACAGATTTTCTAGAAACATCTAGGTTATTCTGAGAGTTTCTGTCACTGGCTAAAGAGGCTCTGAGTTTTACAAAGGATGAGGGCAGCTGGGGGACACAGGGAAACAGCTTCCTGCCTCCTTAAATATTCTCGCTGGTTCAGAGACTCCCAAGCCAGGAAAGATCAAGGATCTCATGACCATTGTGATGCTCCAGGTGCCTGCACTGCATTTGCATCAACATTTCATATGGGGTTTCTACTTCCACCTGCAGTTTAACTGTTTGGAATTCGTCTCCTGGAAGGTTTGGAGTGTCTCAAGATGAGATGAAGCACATTGTAGGGGGCAGTGTGTCAGTGAGGAAGATGTGAATTTCTGCCCAGGTGGGATCGTCCACTTTGCCTGGGGTACAGCTAAAGAGAGCTTATTAGTGTGACACACTTATCTACACCATAACTATCAGAGAGAGATGGAAAAGTGTGTGTGTGTGTGTGTGTGTGTGTGTATCTACACATATATACATGCCATTATACTATATATAATTAATTTTTTAACATATGATACAGCAATCCCACTCCAGGACATACATCTGGAAAAGATGAAAACTATAATTTGAAAAGATACATTCACCCCAATGTTCATAGCAGCACTGTTTACAATAGCCAAAATATGGAAGCATCTTAAGGGTCCAACAACAGATGAATGGATAATGAAGATGTGGTATATATATATATGCAATGGAATGTTACTCAGCTATAAAAAAAGAATGAAATAATGCCTTTTGCAGTAACATAGATGGACCTAGAGATTATCAAAGTAAGTAAGCCAGGCAGAGAAAGACAAATATCATATGATAACACTTATATGTGGAATCTAAAAAAGGGTATGAATGAACTTATTTACAAAACTTAAATAGACTCATAGACATAGGAAACAAACTTATAGTTACCAAAAGGGAAAAGAGGGGGACAGGGATTAATTGGGAATTTGAGATTAACAGATATACACTACTATATATAAAATAGATAAACAACAAGATCCTAATGTATAGCACGGGGAACTATATTCAATATCTTGTAATAACCTATAATGGAAAAGAATCTGAAAAATTATATATATATATATGTGTGTGTGTATTATGTACAACTGAATCATTTTGCTGTACACCTGAAACATTGTAAAGCAACTATGCTTTAATTTTTAAACATTAAAAACAAATTTGTCTATTTTTACTTTATCTTTTCCTATTTTATCATTACATTAGCTCTAGTCTTTCCATACAGCCATGAAGCCTGACCCTCTCAGTACTAATTAGAGATGTCTAAGGGGAAAACCACACGTTCTACAGTGTCTGCCACAATAAACCTTTCTAATAACTGATGAACTCCAGGGGGTCACATCTCATTACACTGGGCAACTTCATAAACTGATTTGACAGGTAATGTGACCATATGATTCATCAACTTCAAAAACAGGCTTGGGTGGTGGGCAGATGAGCAATGTGAGCCACTTTGTAGTGGGTAAGGAGAGAGAGACATTTGCATGATTTCATAAATAGTTAAATACTTCAATATCTTCCCCATGAAGAAAATGTACCTGCAGTTTGTCTTCTACCTGAGCATGTGAAATGAGTCTGTGTGTGTGACCTAAGGGCAGGAAGAGGGAAACACTTTAGACCAAACATACTTAATTTCCTGTAGAACTTGGGGGTAAAGGTAAATGTTCTCTCCCTAATTCTCAGCTCAAACCGGTGGTAGGATTGTCATTAAATATGAGAATAAGAAGACAAGTAATCTTCACACATAAATCCCCAAGGTCTCTGCCAAGGGAAATTATGCCCAGATTACTGCTTAAGGAGTAATTCTATATGGAGAAAACAGATCATATTCATGCTAATACTTCCATTGTGAAATTCGATTATTGGTACTTTGGATTTTGGTAAATATAACTTTGGTATTTTATCTTTTTGTAATTTAAATCAATATAGATGAATGGTTATAATACTATAAAAGTATTTCTTAGTCAAGATATGTTTTTTTTAAAATTAAATCCCTCTAATAAAACAATACACTCAGGATTCTATATGATCTAAGAGTTAGACAAAAATTCTAAACTTAAACGATTTTTTTTTTTGCGGTACATGGGCCTCTCACTGTTGTGGCCTCTCCCGTTGCAGAGCACAGGCTCCGGATGCGCAGGCTCAGCGGCCATGGCTCACAGGCCCAGCCGCTCCACAGCATGTGGGATCTTCCCGGACCGGGCACGAGCCCGTGTCCCTTGCATCAGCAGGTGGACTCTCAACCACTGCGCCACCAGGGAAGCCCCTTAAACGATTTTTATTACTTGCTAGTGATGACGTTTTAAGTGACACATTCTAAATATATTTGTTTCTCTTTTAGTGATACCCACCACTGAAGGCCTAAGGAGTGGATTTAGAAGGTGGATAGTTTGAAATAATAAGAGTTTAAATCATGATCTAGGATTTTTTTTCTTTGAAAAATCTTATTTTTCCTCTATCTCTGACTTAAAACCCATATAATATAGAAAAATTCCCAAAAACAGACACTCTAGGGAGGGTGGGAGAGAGGGAGGGGATATGGGGATATATGTATATGTATAACTGATTCACTTTGTTATAAAGCAGAAACTAACACATCATTGTAAAGCAATTATACTCCAATAAAGAGGTTAAAAAAAAAAAGAAGAAAACAGACACTCTGGTTAGAGGAGGGAAAAGAAGAAAATGCCTGTATCCACACAGAGACTGCCAAATTTCCAGTCCATGGATACAGTTCTGGAAGCCAATGGATATCACTACAGCCTTGCTTGTCTAGAACATGAGACCTCAGAAGAAAGATGAATCCAGGCTGAGGTGGCTCTAAACTGTACATCCTGAATACACAGCCCAGCACTCCAATTCACCAGGGACCGTGGGAGTCCAGCTGACGCACCATGATCTGTACACCTGGCATCATGGCCTAAGATGTCACCTGTCCGTGTCATCTCTGATTTCTGAGACTGCTTCCAGAGCATGTCCTCCCGATCTGATGCAAAAGCCTAGCTTCCTTGGGGCACTTGTGTTTCCTCTGGTACCTCTGACACATCATGCTCACCTTCACAACTCCCAGGTGCTCAGGCCATCCTTGGAGGTGTTTCATCTCATGGCCTTCTGTCCACTCTGGTGTGCTCTCTTTCCATGGGAGGCATCAGCGCCCACCTGGAGTCTGCAAAGGAGATAGCAAGTTCAGGAGAAATTGTTCTGTGTCAACACACCTGAATAAAACTTCCACTGACCCAACTCAGGGTTAACTCTCTTTCC